>NC_022028.1:6261998-6280016 GCF_000317375.1 Microtus ochrogaster | reverse complement strand
TTCCCTCCCCCTTCCCCAATCAAGTCCCCCTCCCTCGTCAGCCCAAAGAGCAATCAGGGTTCCCTGCCGTGTGGAAAGTCCAAGGACCACCCAGCTCCATCCAGGTCTAGTAAGGTGAGCATCCAAACTGTCCAGGCTGGCTTCTAACTCACTATGCAGCGAGGATGACCTTGAACTCTCGATCCTCTTGCAGCTACAGTCTGGATTCTGCAGCGATGAAGACCTAGGGCTTTGTGTATATTAGACAAGGGCTCTGCCAATTAAGCCACGTTGCCAGCCAGAGAAGACATGGAAACAAGAAAGCCAGATTTCCTCAGAAGAGAGTCTCATCAGCTTTAAAAGACTATACAAAAGCTTTGTCAAATAATCACAATAGAGTAACTTAATTTATTCCTTAAGCATCTTTGGGCTCTCCAAATTCTCTGTGGGGGCATATCCATTTTACAATAAAAAATATAAAGCGTGTTATTTTTAAAAGCATCCCGACTGATAAGTATATTTTCCTTCTGCTGATTTAAAGCTATCGTGGCTGTGGCAACTTGTATTTTTATTGGGTTGAAAAACAGGACGGCTGGCAGCACATACAGCTCAGCCCCTCTGTACTTCCACGACAGGCCCATGGGCTCAGACACCACTATCTGACAAAGAGCAGTCTGAGAACAAGAGGAAAGGACTCGGGGAAACGTGGCCAGGAAGGAAATGTAGCTACCAGCTACTTGTTGCTCCTCCAGAAACACTAGAAAGCCGTGGTTCTTTTTTCTTTAACGCTGTCAGATGAGAGCACTGTGACACAATGAGAGAGAGAAGGGAGAGCCAGAGAGACGGGTGGAGAGGAGAGGAGGGTAAGGGCAAAGGGGAACAAGGCTCTCCAGGAAGCCCACACCACAACAGTGCTATTGAGTGTGCTTCCAGACGATGGTATTTTGTTTGGCCCAATGGGTCCTTGTTCCCCGTGATTAGTCTGCACACAGGTAGACTGACTGCTTCCAGGGGCTTAATAACAGTGGTAGGGAGGAGAGATAAACAGCCACCCCAACCTTACAGCCAAGTCAGCCCCATAGCCCCATGGTTGTTGTGGTTTCCTCTCCGAGTATCAGGAACAAGGAAGACAAAGAGTCATCTAATCTGATTCATTATACAGTGGAGTCTGGGGCCTGAGCATCTGGGCTCTGAGGACCGTGGGGGGCCATCTAAGAAGTGGTGATGGTCTTCTTGTCTCATTCCCATTGAGTCTTTGTCAACCCTCTGATGTAGGTGACTTCATTGGTTAATAAAGAAACTGCCTTGGCCCTGATAGGTCAGAAAATTAGGTAGGTGGAGTAGACAGAACAGAATGCTGGGAGGAAGTGAGGCAGACGCCATGCCTCTCTCCTCTTCAGGGCAGATGCGATGAAGCTCCGACCCAAGATGGACATAGGCTAGAATCTTCCTGGTAAGTCACCACCTTGTGGTGCTACACACATTAATAGAAATGGGCCAAGCAGTGTTTATATGAATACAGTTTGTGTGTTGTTATTTCAGGTGAATCTAGCCGGTGTGGGAGCCAGGCAGTGGGAAGCGGCCCGCAGCTCCACACAACAACCCTCCCAGTTCTAAGCTGAAGGGCACTCTGTGTCCTCAGGTCAACTAGAAACCGGCACTGCTGTTCTGAAGATGGGACAAGCCCTCCCCTGGCCAACTCGGAGGGTGCAGTGTTCCTCAGCTTCTGGGATGGTAAGCGTGGACACTGAAGGAAAACCCTTCCCCTCCTTACCCCTGACAAGACTGGCAGTGACACCAAGGGAGGTCCGAGTGCTCTAATTGTCCTCCCCCTGTGTCCTCTGCAGGCAGGAACAGGTGGCTGTCCTAGCCCCCCAGGCACTTTCAGCCTGCATTTCCTACTTCCCACGTTCAAATGCTCAAGGAATTAAATAAAATTAAGAAGTCTCAAAAGTCCCAGAAAACCACTGCAAGGAGACGTCCTATTCACCAGCTGTGTGGCCTTAGGAAAACCACTTCCCTCCTTAGACCCCTGCTTCCTTTTTCATTTCTGAACTAGAAAGCATAGGTTAGGGCACCTCTAAGTTGCTTCCATCCGACTGTCTTACACGCTGCTTGCTTTATTATTGCCATTTCGTCGTCCTAACCCTCACCCCCCCACATGACCCTTTCTCCTTTGCCATATTATCCCCAATTAGTTCACTCAACTAAGGCTCACCAGAGTTATTGTCAGCTACTACCCAATTACGATCTCTCCCTGTGGTGGCGCAATCTGTGCTCACGAAGTGAATTAAGGACTTCGATTCATTAGTGATCCCCCGGAATGAAGCATTAATCACGCAGCCTGGATGCTCCTTGTCAGCCTGTTAAAATGGTTCAACTTAACCCCTTAGCCCCCGTCATGTCCTACACGGCTATCACCACGATCTCTTCTCTACCATGTAACCACTAGCCACAGGTGCCTGGTGGCCTCTAAAAAAGCTCCTGACACCCAAAAGCTGTCCTTCCCACCTAATGCCCCCTCTCCATCTTCTGTAACAACACAAAGGGGTTTCTCAGCTTGCTTGTGGAAATAGCATTTTTCATAATGGTTTCAAGAGCACCCTTCGCTAATCCCAGCTGAAACTAATCGCTATTCCACAAGTTGAACAGCTTGCCACCCAGATCCTGTAAGCAGGAGGGGACTTTAAGAAATAAGTCATACCCAGCGGGGGTATAGTTCAGTTGGTAGTATGCTCATTTAGCATGCAAGAAGTCCCTGGGCTTCATATTCAGCACCACACAGAACTGGGCATGATGGCACATACCTGCAATCCTAGCACTCAGAGGGTGGAGACAGGAGGGTCAGAAGTTCAGGGTCTATAAGAGACTCCATCTTGGAAAAGAGGAGACGTGGGGGGAGGAGGTTATTGGAAAACTGGCTCTAACGAAGTGCCAAGATGAATCTGTATAACCTGCCTGTAATCCACTGCTGAGGAACAAAAGCCCACAGTGCTTAGAGAAGCTGGATTCTGCCATTTCATCACCAACCATACATGAGCGCAAGAAGCTGCCCCTGCCCCTGGGCAGGGTAAGGGTCGGTCAGAAGGGGCTGCCAGGGCATGGAACTCAACAGTGGTCTTACCCTGTGCCTGGACAGCTGTCCTAGGATAAAAGAATGGATGGGACATTCTGTAGACACCACACAATTGATTGAGACCAATAATTTGCTTTCTATTTGAAAATATTCCAGACCCCGGCAGACCCATGACGAACCAGTTAAGCAAAACAAACAAACTGAATTTCCACCAAAGGGCTATCCAAAGGGAATTACAGTTACAAATAAGTCTAAAATGACAACTATGTAGGGAGTGTGATGTTATCTCAAGCTCGTTTCCCCTGCCGTCCAGCTGCTCATATAATGAAGATGAAATTAGATTTCAGACCATCTGCAGGTCCGTGTGGGAATCCCAGCTTGAGCCCTGTCTTCTGTGCCAGGTCAGTGTTTTGTAATATCTGACTCCATTGAATCCACTGGTCTTTATGTTGGAGAACAAGAACGCAGACAATAAAGCAGTAAAGAAGTTAAACCCAGGGCTGGAGAGGTAGCTCAGTGGTTAGGAGCACTGACTGCTCTGGCAGAAAACTGGGGTTCGATTCCCAGGCCCTACAGGGTGACTCACAACCTTTGGTGACTCCAGCTGCGTATGATTCAATACTTTCTTCTGACCCCCACAGGCACCAGACATGCATGCAGCGCACATGCTTGAATGCAGGCAAAACATGCCTACACGTTAATTAAAATTTAAAAAGGAATTTAAATCTATGTTCTCCTTTGATTTGGGATTTGGGTGTGTGTTGTTCGGGGCTTTCTGATAAGGGTTTTTGTTTTTATCTGTTCGATTCTCGAGTTTTTTGTCTGAATCTTTTCTGTTCTCGTGTTGTCTTACTGGTGATTGGGTGCGGTCATGTCGTTTTGTTGGTCGTTGGGGGGGGACGGGGCGGTGCGTTGATGGAGTTCTATTAAAGTGTCGGGGAGGTGCTGGAATTATATTAACGTCTTTGCTTTCATTGGGAGTAGGGGTAGGCTTCTTTTTTTTCTTGAATGGGGGGGTAGGCTTCTTTTGAATCTTACTTTATTGTTGCTTATTTTTTTGTGTGTTTGTTTGTTTTTGTTTGTTTGTGTGTGTGTGTGTGTGTGTGTGTGTGTGTGTGTGTGAGAGGCCAGAGGGTCGTCAGATCCCTTGGAGCTAGAATTACAGACAGTTGTGAGCCGCCTGTTGCTGGTGCTGGGACTCGAACTGAGGGACTCTGCAGAAGCAATACGCTCTCTGAACCACTGAACCATCCCTCCAACCCGAACAATGACTTTTAAATCCACTTTTGAAGTGTGAATTCTTGTTGGACCCAATTCAGAAATAAACCAAATTTACTGACAATTTTTTTTTCCAGATTAAAAAAAAAAAACCATACATAGATGGAACTGGCATGTCGTCGATTCATCCCCAAGCCTTTCGGGAAAACTTGGTCAGCTGTCTGAGACACAGAAATGGGAACATGGATTGGAAAGAGCCACATATATAGAGATAAAGCAAGTATATTGAAATAGAAAGAATTGTTGCCAAGCCTCTTATCTTCCCTTCTCTCTTCCTCTGCAGCTCAGCCCAGACCTCGGGAGACATGTGAGGAGTATATTTATTGCATGAGGAAGGAACCGAGCTGACACGTCCAGTCTAGATGACCAATTAGCAGGCGGCCAGCACAGGCCCTCTGCTGCTGCTGTCTGCTCTCCCTGGAGTCACTGAAGGTCATGGGATGGAGTAGGAACAGGAACACAAGCCCGGATGGGACTCCCTGGGAACTCCAAGGCAAAGCCACAGATGAAGCATAGATGTGTCTAACTGGAGAATCTGGGAGCCAGTGCAAGCTGGTAGCATCAGTTTGCCCACCATGGAGAGAAACTTCAGGTTAACCGGGCTAGCTCGTGCCTGAAGCCGCTGGGAAATTACCTGAAGAGACAACTCCACCCACCTTGATTAGTTGAGGCCACGATTTGGTTACAACTGAAGTCTTACTGAAGACTGCAGGTAGGCTAGCCAGCGGTCAATTGGCCATGGTAGGTCCCGACTTAAAGCCAGGGGGTTAGCAGTATTGCTTCCACGAATACTGACCATTCCTCAGAGTTAGCTTCAATAGGGACCTCAAAGATGACATTTAACTCAAAGTGTGAACGGTCAATCTTTGCCCTAAGCAAAAGAACTCTCCTTTTTCCTGGGTACACAGAGGAAAAGCTGCAGGAAGCCACAAGATGTGCTTCAAAAGCTTCCAAAGCTGGTAAGAACCAGCTGGCTCCAGGGGGAGGGAGGCAGGGCCCCGCCCAGCTGCTTGGGTGGACGTCTGCAAGCTGTCCCGACTGCAAGGGGACACTGCTCGCTGTGGTGGCCCTGAGCTGACTCACTGACTAACTTTCTCAGTAAAGGAAGTGAGGATGAGAGCAAGCGGGCTTTCTGGGTTCTGAGTGGGAACCCACTCACATCTTAGGATAGTATTGCCAAGCTCAGCACCATTAGGACACTGGGAGGTTATGTTGTTAGAAATAAGGGGTTCCCCTCAGTGCAGTCTAGACAGGTCTAACCTTGAAAACACGTTGCACAAGCTTTCTTAAAAGCTTGCCTGAGGACCTGATATCCAACGGCGATCATGTTGGGGTCAGACAGCGATGTGAAGTTGGTTCTCTCGTCCACCCTGTAGTGATGGATGGAGTGCAAGTACCCGGGTGTGGCAGCGGTGCCTCTACCCTCTGAGCCACTTCAGAGGTCCTCCGTTAGGTTTTATGAGCTTGACAGATGAGTATTGCTTAACAAATTCATTGAGTTGTGCTGTTATAACCTCAACCACCCGGTTTCCACACTAACGGCAGCCCTCTGAGATGTCAAGGTTTCAGTGGCTCTGACTCTGTCCCCATAGCGGTTAGCCAGTGTATGACCATTTCCTGTACACTGCTCCTTGAGTCTGTATGTACACAGCACCAATAAGCAGGAGCAAACAGTCTCAGCTTGCACATTTGAGGGCAGCAACCAAAGCTGACTCGCTCCTTTGATAAGTGTGTAGATGCCCACAGCTGACCTCACCTGTTTTGGCATTGGGTGGCTTCGACCCTAGCTATAGCGGGTATCACCAGCAGTGCGCATTCTAGGGTTTGCATCTGCGTAGAAGGGAAACAGTCCCGAAACCAGAAGAATGCATCACGCCATGCCCTCCTCCTCTCTGCCAGCCTGAAGCTGGACACGTTTAAAGTCCTCAGTTTCCCCCGAATGCCAACTGGCTTGTCTCTGACTCTGTGCACATTCTTTTTTGAGGACATTCATCCTGTGCCGTAGACCATCTCCTCCAGCCGTATGTGCCTCATGGATCAGGAGCAGATCAGAACATCACACACTGTTCACAACTCAAAGGACGGCATGCAGGCTCTCTGCCGGGTCTGGCCGTGCTCGCTGAAGCCGTCGCCAAGACACCCAGGATTTCACTCTGAGGAAGACTTGCGTACATCCTCTGTGTTCTCCGCCACTTTCAGGAGCACCTTGCCTACAGATGGGATTGTAAAGACACAAAGTAACCCCGCCCCTTCACGGTTGGCGATGAATTATTTTAATGATAGGCCATTCTGCTCTTTCTGACTCACTCCTGGAGGTAAGTGGCTGTCTCCCCAGGGATGAATTTTACAGGGAAATCAAAGCGATATTGTCTGTCCTTCAGGGAAAATGTTGAAATTAATGCCTGTACGGTAATCAAACCTACTTCAGATCAGATGAGATGCGATTTCCCCATGAGCTAGTGACTGGCTAGTGACATAGGGTTGTAACTAATTAGAGGACCATCGTGAAATGCAGGATCATAGCCTGGCCAAGCTGGAAGCCATCAGCTTGTCTCCACACGTGTTTGGGCTTCAGTCATGATGGTGAAATAAGCGTTAAAGAAACTCTTTTCTATAATGTTGATTCTGATTTCTTCCCGTGAGCTTTTGGAGAAGGCCAGAAAGGATGGGGACTGAAAGGATGGAAAATGTCATTGCTAACATACTTAGTCTTTCGGGGATACTGAGTCACCATCTGGGGGGAGGGGAGGGGAGTGTCGGGGTCCAGTGCGAGCCCGGAGTAAAAGGAAGATCTTCAAAAGCCCACTCTAACGTCTCCATAGCAGTTTCAAAGACGATAGTCTAAACATCTGTCCCACACACTTGTCCTCCTTACAAACACCGCAGCACAGAGGGGACAGCCCGCTGGTTTGTCCTTTGCTGCTGTTCAGGGCGTGTCTCAGGGCCGGGCACGGTGCTCAGCACACAAGAGACACTGGATTAATGCTTACTAAATAAAGTACCTGTGTAAAAAACCCTACCCTTCAAAGCAATGACAACCATAAAATAATATGAATAAGTAATAAAATAAAACCAGAATAATAACAGTAATAATAAGAAGTGTGTGTGTGCAGGTACATGCGAGTGTTAGGTGTAGCGCTATTATGACTCTGTTTCTGGGAGGAAGGGCTAGCTCAGTCAGCAAAATGTAATCGTGAGGACTTAAGTTTGGACTTCAGAAGTCGCATGAGAAAAGCCACAGGTGTTGGTAAAAGACAAGCCGATCCCTGAGCTCGTTGGCCAGCCAGCCTAGCTGAATCGGTGAGCTTCAGGCTCAGGGAGAGACTGTGACACACAATGAAGGTGGAGAGTGACAGAGAAAGGTCACTGACACCAACCTCTGGCCTCTAGGAAGGTGTGAATACATACGTGTGTCCTTACACAAACCACACCAAGGGTAAAGTCCATACAACACACATGGGGGTGGAAGTAGTTTTTAAAAAAGAATCTATTTCTCTGGTTTTTCTACTCATGATCTATACATAGGGCAAATTCAATTTCTGTATTTCGCTGGTTCTGTATTTTAACATCCAACAGCAGGGCTGTATCTTTCAACTACAGCTGGTGGTGTTTCTATCTTGTTTTCAGGGGCACACCCCTAGTGCACTTTATGATCAAGCTAGAATCCAATGAAAAACAGTAACATCTGGGAACCATGACACCTACATACACTGCTCACTGAGCACAGAGGGCCAAACATCTGAAATGTGATGGACGGAGTCTGAGCAAATGCTGCTCTACTTCCCCTTGTTTCCGTTATGGGCTCATTGTTCTAAAAGGAAAGAGCAGAGTCACTAAGATCCATGTCAGCACAGACTGTGCATGCACCTCTCTATCCATGTCAACACAGGACTGGGTGCATACATCCCTCTAGTTTTGGCAAGCTTTACAAAGCTGTCTGGAAGAAACTGAGGCGTGGAGACAGAACTTGGCTTGCCAAGGTCACAAAGGGAGGGAGTGTGGGAAACAAAACTCAACTCTAATCAAGAGGAAGCCCAAATTTTGGATTTATTTATTCCATTACATGTTATTCACACTTCTAAGCCCCTGCATTTGATGTGGAGAGGACACTGGAACCTCGCCCTTTGTATTTTTCTCACTACTGACCAGTTCAAAGTTTTTGTAAAGCTTGCTATTGAGCCACAGAAAACGGGATGTAAGAAAACACGCATCCTTTGCAATGGTGATGGGATGAGACATCCCTACTGTGAACAGGCAGATGTGACTGCCTGCTGGCAGGAAGAGAAGTCTCGGGGAGGAAGACCAAAAACAGTGTTGAGCGAAACCAGCATCCTGTCCTAAGATGAACAAGCCTGCATCAGCTTTCGTTTCCTAGCTGTGCTGGACTTAGAACGTCCTGATACTATACTCTCACACACACGCATTTCCAATGGAACACCTGCTCATGCCTGTGAATTGTAATTACCAGTCCTTGCACACTCGCCTTCACCCTGGAGAGGGAGCACTTTGAGAGGCAGGGACCACCTTTCTTCCTCGCCTGGTATCAGGCCAGCAGCGAGTACCTGCAGCACTAGCAGGAATAACCATGAAACTTTGTAGAGAACATTTTGACACGTGTTTCGTTTATGGACTTGTTTGTTTGACAGGTTATTCTGTGTATCCTGGCTGAACTGGGGAACCCAGACTGGCCTCAAACACTTGGCAATCCTCCTGTTTCAGCCTCCTGTGCTGGAACTATAGATGTGAGCCACATGTTCAGCAGAGACTTTGAGATATGGTAATAAGTAAGCCAGCCCAAAAGGCCGTTACAAGTCTAAAGTCTTTTCGCTGACCTGGCTCTTCAAGCTCCGTGGCCAGCAACACGAAACATACCTGAGTGCACACCTGAGCCTGAATGTTTCAGCAATCCCTCTGGACTGTCTTCCCTTGCTACACTGGAAGTTCCCCAGAGCCCATAGTCATACCCTGTGATTCAGCAGCATCCTTAAATGACCCTCTATGCTGTAGCTGTGACACAGCTAAGAAGAGCAGGGTCTAGGTCCATGCAAGTCTGGCTAACAGCTTGGATCTTAGGTCCTTAAGCCTGAAGACAATAAGTACTATTTTCTAGAAAATTAACAACAACAACAACAACAACAACAACAACAACAATACAGCATAAAAACAAACAAACAAACAAATAAAAAACCAAACTCATTTGAATCCCTAAAAAGTCTCCTGAAAATGTCCAGCTGGTATTTGCCTCAGCTCACGCTCGCTGAATTTCTGAAAATAGCTAGTCCCATAGATAAGGACAGCTGCATCCTGCAGCTTGGCAGCAAAAGCCAGGAGCTGTGGTCTCTCAGCAGCCAGAACAGCAGCGTCCCAGTCCCTCCCTAGCCCTTGGATTCTCCCAGCTGCTAGAGCAAAACTGCCCAGTGTCCAAGAGAAAGGCTACTATGCAAGACAGGGAGGGGAGGGCTGGGGGAGGCTGGGACGGGAGGAGGAACATAGCATGTAAGCATGGCCAAGCACTCTGATCCTGAGAGGGTTATTTCTTCTATGTTGTTCTAGAAAGGCCGAAGGGTCCCTAAGGATAAGGAATCATTCAAGTAAGAAACAATGACATCAGCTGAGTTCCATGGCTGTTAAATCACAGTGTGGTCTCACCTACCCACGTCACTAGGCAAAGAGGAAGTGAGCAGACAGCCAGGCTCAACCGCCCAGCACCACACCACGCTCAGCAAGCAGCTGGTCACATGTTAGATCAGCTAAACTTGCAATGCTTCTCTCACTCCTCCCTCCTCCCTCTTTCCCTCGTCTCTATCCTCCTCCCTTTCCTCGCCTCTGCTGTGTTGGCCTAGGCCACCCACAGATCTGCAGGCCTCCTGCAGCAGCCTGCTAAGAATCATAGGATGGTCTACTACACTTCAGTTTCTGTTAGATTTATTTTTATTTTATGTGTACAATGTTTACCTTCATATATGTATGTGTGGTGTAGGAGGTTCTTCTGTTCATGTGTTGTTTTCATTGGTTAATGAAAAGAGAGACTGCTTTGGGCCTGATAGGGTAGAGCTTAGGTAGGCGGAGAAGACAGAACTGAATGCTGGGAAGAAGAGCAGAGTGGGAGAAGTCATGGATTCTCTGCCTGAGATGGACGCCGGTTGGAATCTCCGGCAAGCCACTGGCACATGGCGATACACAGATTAATGGAAACGGGTTAAACTAATATGTAAGAGTTAGCCAATAAGAAGTTAGAGCTAATGGCCAAGCAGTGTTTTAATTAATACAACTTCTGTGTGGTTATTTCGGGTGCAAGCTAGCCAGGCAGCCAGGACAAACAAAGGGCCCCCTCCCCTGCAACATATGTGTATCTGGTGCCCACAGAAGCCAAGAGGCATCAGACCCTATAAAACAGGAGTTAGAGATAGTGTAATCTCTATGAGGTGCTGGGAACTGAGGCTGGATCCTACAAGAGCAGCAGGGGCTGTTAAATGCTGAGACATCTCTCCAGCCCCTTAATTAAAAAAATATTGTTTAAAAAACAGCAACAAAAAAATGCTAAGCAATGGCGGTGCCCACCTTTAATCCAGCACTCAGGAAACAGAAGCAGGAGAATCTCGAGTTCAAGGCCAGGCTGATCTATAGAGTGAGTTTCTGGACAGCCAGGGCTATATAGAGAAACCCTAACTCAAATAAAAACCAAACCAAATCAAACATATTATTATTGTTTTAAGACAGGATCTCTCTCTAGAGCACTGATAGTCCCGGACTCAATGTGTAGAACAAGCTGACCTCAAACTCAGAGATCTGCCTGCCTCTGCCTCCTGACAGCTGGGGTTACATGGTGAGACCCAGTTTAAAAGAAAAAAGTTAAAACGAAATAATAAAAAGTTCTGGTACACAAATCATGGTATCAGAGTGTTGCAGAAGTGAGCTACTAGCCATTGCTCTCACGCCTCGTCTTCAATATCCCAGAGCACGGCCAGTCAGCAGCCCAGTCAGCTCTGGTAAGCAGTTTTTCAGGTGTGAAGAGTATGGCCTTGAATTCCCATGCAAACACACAGATTTCACCCAGGGCTTCCAGTGGAGAAAAAAAACCAGTCTCTACTCTACCCCCACACTTCACTGAAGGAAGGGAAGGGGATAGTAAAGAAAAGACTAGTCAACAAATATTACACTCACTCAGCCTATCTGCATTCACAAGGGGCCAAAAATAAAAGGAGGGGAAAAGAAGAAAAAATAAGGTTCAACCAGCCAATGTGATGTCATGCTTCTTCTCTTGAGAGCTAAGAAGGAAAAAGCGTTATCTCCTCACACACCTTTATTTCCTCACGAGGGGAAGCATTCCAGGCGGCCTAGAAGCACTCGCTCTTGCTCTTTCAGGCAGGAACGCAATAAATATTTACAGTCAGCTGTCTTTTCTAGTCCTTGGCCACTGAACTCAGGCCGACTCCGCCTTGATGGACCTTCCACTTCCAGCAGCCTGGAAACCCGCTGAGCCTCCCTGCCCAAAACTATGTGACCCCAGCCTTCGGGATTTAAAAGGCCCATTATGCGTGTGAGTTGGAGCTGGTTAGGAAGAAGTTGGGAAGTCATTCCATCTAAAAAGAAATAAACATACATGGCCTACTTTCTGGCAGCCACACCACATTCATCCCCAAAGCAAGCCACGAGCATCATGTTTTATCACAAAGAAACTGAGGCAGAGAAGGCAGTGGTGGACAGGGGGTCCTCAAAGTAATCATACCAAGGAATTTAGCCCGTCACTCATCTCCACACCCCTGTTCTGACTGGAACTTTAATGGCTGTTTCCAAGAACACCAAGTACATTCTCCCTCCGTCCTCCTGGACTGCACTCTTTGATGACACAGGTCTGTGTGAGTTACTTCTGGTCAACTGTAAGTTCCCTTGACTGCCTTACTCATCTGGGGGCCCAAAGTGCCTAGCATCATACTGTGCTCATAAACTCTCAGATAACAGAGATTTCAAGACAAAATCCACATCATCTCCTAGCTGTTCCAGGGCGATATGGAGGCTGCAGAAAAGACAGCAGAAAAGGGCCAAGGAGCACAACACAAACTCTGACTTTGGAAGGACACGCTCATCGGGTTTTGCAGGGCAGTGTGCTTACAGCACAAAAATTCTTTTAAACATCTTTAAGATGATGATGATGATGACGATGATGATTTTTAAAGACAGAATACCCCAGGGTGGCCTCAAACTCTCTCTATAACCAAGGATGATCTTGAACTCCTGATCCTCCTGCCGCTTTCTCTGGAGTTCGGGGATGACAGGCCTGGGTCCAGTGTGCCTGACTTATGCAGTGCTGGGGGTGGAACCCAGGACTGTTCGAACACCAGTCAGTCTCTCTAGCCATTCAGCCACATTCCCAGACCTCTACAATATTGTAAATGAAAACAAACATGAGAGAAAGATAAATAGGATTAAAGTTTTCTGGAAAATGGCAAAAAGCACACATCAGTAATGTACTTTGTAGCTGAAGTATGCTATAGTCCTCACGGTATTCATTAAAAATACGGTAAATCTTTAATCGCAGCTCTCAGGAGGCAGAGCTCTGAGTTCAAGGCCAGCCTGGTTTACAGAGCTAGTCTCAGGACAGCCAGGGATATGCAGAAAACCGGACTCAAAAAAAACAAAAAACAAATATGTGTGTGTATGAATTATACCAGATTCATGTATATACCATGTGTATGGTATTATACAGATATATGGTAAATGTGTGGTGTGTGTTTATATATGGTATTATATACATATATATTAAATGTGTTATATGTATAAATACAGCATTTTATATATATATACACACATGTGCGTGTTAAATGTGGTGTGTATGTGTGTGCGTGTTGTGTGTATGCTCATGCCGTGTAAGATGAACAGGCTTCTTGCAGTAGGAATATGCATCTTTGCACGCTGGGTGCACACGCGTGAGGAGATCAAAGGCTGACGTCTTAGTCACACTGCACCACTAGTTTTGACGCAGGGTCTCTCGCTGAACCCACACTTCACTGATTCAGCTAGACTAGCTAGCCAGTAAGCTTCAGGAATCCCCCTGCCTCTATCCACTGCCTCTATCCACAGCTCAGGGGTTACAAGTGCACCTGGCCAGGCCTTACTTTTTCCCATGTGGTCAAGAAAAGCTTGAGGAAACACCCAGACAAGCACACAGAGAGAAAAACCCTCCACGAAGCAGAGGGGGACCCAGGAAGCCAAAGCCTGAAGTTTAGGGAGGTTTTATTTATTAATTTTTGGCGAGGGAGACAGGGTTTTTCTATGTAACCCTGGCTAGCCTTAAACTCAACAGGTACATCAGGCTGGCTCCACCTTACAGAGGTCCCCCTGCCTCCGCCTCCCAAGTGCTGGGATTAAAAGCATGCACCACCATGACCAGCCACTTTTTAAGTGGATTCTGGGCATCTGAACTTGGGACCTTAAGTTGTGTGGCAGGCACTTTACTGACTGAGTCATCTCCCCTTAATCAAAGACAGATTTTAGATAAAATTACACACAAAATGAAGTCAAAGGCGACAAAAGAGAGGTAACACACTTTAGAATGCAAGAATGTTACATTTTTTTAAAAATAGCTTTGTTTGTGGGAGAGGTGCTGGAAGGACTCAGCAGATCAAAGTACTTGCCTTCCTTTAGTGGACTGGAATCCATTATCAGCACCCAGTATCAACACTCAACACTGGGCAACCCTTGACTTCCTGTACCTGCAGTTTCTTGGGAGTGTGTGTGTGTGTGTGTGTGTGTGTGCATTTAAACAGATGTGTAAAAAAAAAAAAACCCATTCAACCGTTTAGTTACTTCTCTCAAATGTACACGCCTGGAAGAAGAGACACAATTCTGGAAGATCCGGGTTCAGTTTAGACATTGGTCTTAGAATGCCTGCAGAATGCACTTCACATCTCAGATGAAGAAAGAGTCAGGCCCAGGATGGACTTGACAGTGGCTACCATGGTTCATACCGGACCAGCTGTTCTGGACGGAGGTAACGAAAAGCCACAGGAATGCCGACCTTTGAAAGGCAGCCTAATGTAGGTGTTCTCAGCCTCACGAACAAGAAGAAACATTAACCATTTAAAATGAGTCATTTTTACGCATTAAGAGTCCATTAACTCCTGGGGCAAAGTCCTGAATCCCCAGAAGTCCCACAATACACAGGGAAAACAATTCCACCAGAAAATGTGGCGAGTGAGTCTTAATTGTACCCCCTGCTTTCCAGGTCTCTTGCTCGACTTGGTAAACCTCAAAGAGAAGCTATGGATGGCGGACTGTTCCATACTGTGCATTTGTTAAGAACTGGCAGCCAGGAATCAGGCTTTGTTAGCTCCTAAAATTAGTTAAGAATCAGACCCAGAATGTTGCAATACAATGATGCACATTGTTAAAACATGCAATAAGAAGCTTAGTATTGTGCAACCAGCATGCACCGTAATACCTAGGGGACAGAAAAATCAAGCTGGGAGCTATAGAATGCTATCATACCGTGGCCTCTCAAAATACAAATTAAAAAAAATTAGATGTGGTTAAAAATTTTTTGAGTACAGAGGAGGTGAGAGATAGGAAAGAAGTGTGTATAAGGTTAGCATATAGGAAGACACTTTGGGTTTTAATTCATTCTTATAAGTTTCTTTCGCCTTTTAGCTAATGAAACTTTCCATCTTTGGATACCCAGTCATCTCTTTTTACTTATTTGTCTAGTTTTTTGGTTTTTGAGCCAGTCTCACTATGTAGCCCTGGATGTCCTAAAACTCACCATGTAGACCAGGCTGGCTTTGAGATCCACCTGCCTCTGCCTCTCAAATTCAGGGATGGAGTAAAGGCGTGAATAACCACACGCCACAGTGACCTCTTAGCTTCTGCGACCATCACAGACTTGGGATAGCCAAAACTCAAACAGTAGCTTAACTTGCATTATCTTTCTCCTAGGTGTCGTCAAGGAGATCTGGCAGTTTATTCCAAATATCTGCACCCATCTTCAGTGTTCCGTTGTCTGACCAGTTCTTTCCCTCATAGCCAACACTCATGAAAGTGTATATACCAACTCTGCACTCCCTCTCTTTCAACTGCAAGTATCTTATTTAAGTGGAGGATAAATATTTTTCTTGCCTTTCCAAACCCAACCATTTAAGAGCCCAGCTGTGGCTGTGTATGATACTTCCAAAAAATGTCTCAAAATTCACAACACAGCCTTGTAACACATCCGTGTGTGCCTTTTAATTTTTATAACTGGCTTCTTAGTAAACTTTTTTTTCTGAAGTTCTACATTTCAAAGACGTTAAAAATATACTAAGAACTTTGAAAGCCACCTTCAAAGTGAGTCAACACATAAACATTTGTATCCTAACATTGCTATTAAAAATAAAACTCACCTGACCAATGTTTGCACTACTAATGGAGAGGCATTGCACTGGTACTGTAAAAAGATAAAGATATGTAACCCCAAGTCCCTTGTTGTACAAAATTTGGTGCAGAATGGTCAAGAATTGAGTTAATGTGGTGAACTAATTTCTACTCAGCTCTTGTAAAAAATGGATTTGAACCTCTGAAGGCATAACACATGCAGAATGGCCTTTGACCTCAAGTGGGTTTTATCATGTCTTAATGGCAGAATACATCCCCAAAGTTTAGTCAAAGTCTATTTGAAATATGATCCAATACCAAAATTTCTACTTAAGTTCATGCTTTTTAGGGAACCATTAGATAACGAATGGCTGGGTGAAACGAGTTACATGATAATAATAATTACCACGCTAGAATAACACCAATATCTCAGGCATCTTACACTCCATAGTTATGCTGTTGTTATTAATGACCATAAGGAAGGTTTGCAAATATGATCAGTGTCAGACAAACTGGATGCAACTTATCTCTGATCATTCCTCTAACACGTGTCAGAGACAGGATCTGGATCCAGTGTTTGCTTCCAAAATTAGTGCTCACTGACATCAATACCATATACACCTGGGATTTCCTCAGGCTTGGTGAGGGCAGTTGACTAACCAATTGCTGTCGGCTATTCCACAAGCAAAGAGGGCCTCTGTAACTAAGCCAGAAAACTCACATGAGTGCGTGCACACCCTCTGGAAGAGGAAGGGTTCCCTGTTTGGTTTTGTTCAAGACATGCAATGCAAAATGAGGTTTTAAATTGATTTTAGCAAACAATAGTTCTGGCCACATAGGTTGATTCTAGAACATACTTCCAAACATAAGGATTCTCAACTCCACACAAGACATTCGGAAAGCTTTAAAAGGAGGTGATTCACAATAGGTGATGTCCTCCTCAGATACTCTGTGTGACAGGTGTGCAGTGGGGTTCCAAGCATCAAACAATGACAGAAATCCCATGCAGACGGTAAACCACAGCCACTGAAGACTTCTGCCCTAAAGAGCAGAGGTGTGGTTGAGTGTGTGCGTGCGCATGTGCGTAAGCACTTGGCAAGCACGCTTACCCAAACACCTAAGATCAGCTGTTTTCCCTTGCAAACATACCTGATGAAGTGTGAAGTTCAAAGCCAAACAGATTAGAGGCAAAGCAAACAACTGTACAGGGCTTTATTACCTGCGTGGTATCTTCCATCAGCCCACGAATCTTCTCCACCACGTCATTGCGTCGGTGTTGGCGCAGGGCGCTGATTAGCTGGGCAAGGCTGGCCTCGGGGCCACGGATGGTCCAGTGCTGCAGGGCTGCGTAAGCTCGCTCGTGGTCTGCGGTGTATCCATTGGAGAAAGCAGCCACCTCCCTCTCGCTGGCATTGCAAAGAAACTGATAGATGTCCTTCCACTGGCTGCCCACCTGGGCTGCTACAAGCTTCAAGATGTCAATACCTATGCCAGGGATGAGAGAAATTAAAATAAGTAAACACAAGCATGTCTTAGCCGGAAGCTTTCCTGTTGCGCTCTATCAGCTCCATCTTCTTTCTGTAAGTACTTGGCATACACAGTCCACCTTGGGACAGCTAGGTGACATTATAAGCTTTACTTTGTGTACTTTGTGAGGGAGAGATGTGGATCAGTGGTCGAGCACTTGCCTAGCATGCAGGAGGTGCTGTATTAGATTCCTAACAGCACAAACACACAAACACATATAGACACACACACACACACACACACACACACACACACACAGACATACAGACACACAGACACAGAATCAATCAATAAATAACGAGCCTTTAAACAACAGGTTAGCTTCCTGAATACACATCAAAAGAAGAGCTCATCTCAGAGGCACAACAAATCCTCCCCCAAGAGTCGCTTTCGAAAGCCAAACCAATCAAGACAACCAGTGATTCCTTTGTTACAACTAAATACAACTGCAACGAAAGCAATCAGACCAGAATCAAGAAATTCAAAAAAATAGAAACCACAAATGAAGACTTTAGTGTACTTTACACAGCCTTGGCTAAATAACATGCACATTCTAGGACCAGTGTCTTTTATGTCAACTGACCACATACCCCATTGCCCCAGCCCAGGGGAGCCACTGTGTAAGCACGTACACTAGGAGGCTGAGAGTTGGTCCAGCAATGAAAAGCTCATATTGGCTCTGCAGAAGACCCAAGTTCTGGAACCCACAAACACCTGTAACTCCAGCTCCAGGGGATCTTTAACCTTCTTCTATCCTCTGAGGCCACTACACCCGAGAGAGAGAGAGAGAGAGAGAGAGAGAGAGAGAGAGA
>NC_022028.1:6234027-6261569 GCF_000317375.1 Microtus ochrogaster | reverse complement strand
TTCTCGTCTGACCCTACAAGCACTTCTCTGCTCCATTATCCAGTCTTCTACGTTGACTTGCACAGCTGCAATGCAGACAAAGGCCCAAATGACAGCAGAACACCGGTGGCAGTTATTATCTTCCGGGTTTTCTGTTAAGGCATTTAGCTCACGGAACGCCCTCAGAAGACATTAACATTCCAATCGCATACTTAGAAGAAGAGAAAAAACATCAGAAGAGTTAGACTATCACCACCCCAGTATTGCAAAGGCAGGTGGCTGGGACTTGAGCCCACCAGGTTGGACACAGAACTCCCATAGACGCGAGCTCCAGTAAATATGTCAATACATGCTAGCTTCTGAAACAGAGAACATGTCTGAGTAAATAATCAAGGCTGGTTATTCTATAAGGTATCTGTACCCTGCCCCATGGTTTAATATCCACTAGTCCCTCTCATCCAAAGAATACGATCCAGGACTCCCCATAGACGCTTAAAAACACAGTGTCCAACCTTGTAATCTTATGTCTCTCCCATCTTCACTGGCGCTTACCACATACAGTAATATGTGCCTTCCAGTCTGAGGGAAGAGACAGCTAGTGTATATTTCTCTTTTCTTTGCGATTGAATAGAGGATCCATCTTTACCGTGTCAGTAAATCAATATCCCGGTATTTCAACCCAAGACAATCATTCCTTAAGAACATCTAACTTAACAAGATGTGACCTAGCATGCCTGCAATCCCAGTACTCGGGAGGCAGAGGTGGGGTGCGGAGGGTAAGATGGAACATTCTCAGTATGGGATTTTTTTTTCTTTAAGTGGAGAACGTCTATATTTTCACTTAAAGTAAGTATTCCATGGTTTCCTTTTTACTTATTTGAACTGTGGTCTTGGAGTCCAGGAGTACTAAGTGAATTAAAGGTCTTGACTTTTAACCAAGATAGCTAGGCACAATGGGACTAGAGAGAGGGTAGCATATACAGTGTGAACACACTGGGCAGAGGGATGCTGAACTGGATGGTTGGAGACTTTACCGTGTTTCTCTGAACAGAAAGCAACCAGGGATAAAAGGGAGGATTCTTCTCTGGACATTATCCTCTCGGTCACTTGTCAACTCTGTGAACATGTGTGTTGCTCCCTAAATCTGATGGACCTAGGGTAAAATCAAATCTCAGGAGCCACACACTTAGATAATCACCTGGCAGAGCCATCTGTCAGGCAAGGGTGTTTGGTGTCTCTGGCATCTTCTCTCTGCAATTGCAAGTTGGTTTTGCCCAGATTTCTACATGGTGTTTCACGTCAGGAGCGCAGGCGATCCCCAACGCCAGAACTGTTGATGGGATTGATGTCTGAAAAGTGGCTCTTAAGGAGCTAGCACATTCTGGCCAAGAACAAAATTACAGAAACCTCTCTGAAACTGGAGGACCCAGTAGCTCCTCTGTGTAAGTTCTTATCCCCCCACTCATTTTATAGAAGTAGACATGATGGGGGGCTGCGTATACATACAGGCCAGGTCACCTCTGAAACTGTTTTTAAAACCTAAGTTTATAATAAGACTTCTTTCTTGTCCACAAAAAAGAAAGCTACACACAGACACACACAGACACACAGACACACACAAACACACACACACACACAGGGGTGGAGGGAGGGGAGCAGAGAAAAATGTATAGCTCAATAAAAACAAAACAAACAACAAAAACAAAAACAAACCAGTGGTACTGGAACACTCTTTTAATCCCAGCACTTGGAGGCAGAGGCAGTTGAAAATCTGAGTTTGAGGGCAGTCTGGTCTACAGAAGGAGTTCCAAGACAGCCAGGGCTACACAGGGAAACTGTTTCTCAAAAACAAACAAACAAACAAACAAACAACAAACAACAGCAACAACAACAGTAACAATGGACTGTTACAAACTGAGATGCTGACGTCATCGTGGTGAACCTCAACAGCTGCTGTTCGGTTTTCCTGGCAGTATTTAGACAGATTTACAGTTTTTGATCTCAAGCAAACAAGGCGGGGGGGGGGGGGTGGGGGGGGGGGGGGGGGGGAAGGAGATAGAGTGAGAGAGAGAACCCAAAGCCTATTTAAAGCCTCTGCAGGTAACTTGAAGAAACAAGCCAGCCCTTTGTGGTTAATGTGGTAGGCTCTTCCAAACACCAGAGGCTTGTTAGTCCCTGAATCTTAATTTAGGTCAATTTGACTAAGGCCTACAGTGTCTTACATGAAAACACGGAGCTTTTGCTTATAAGTAGGACCATTGCTTCCATCCTCTGGATGCCCGTGACAGTGTGGCTTTGGGCAAACCACTAACTGTCAAGTCCATTTCCTCAGCTTACAATGGAGAGGCTCACTGTCATCCCCGGGGCTGAGCTGACCAGCATTTCCTACGGAGTTAATTTATTTTAGAAATCACCCACATGATTTTAAATGTTCCATATATTCCAAACATGGAAACTTGAGGTCAATCCATTTCACATCCAAATATGTAGTAATTTATATAGCAATACAGAGCATAAAACCTAGAATGGTCCCTCATCCAACACTCAGTATTGTTTTTTTAAGCCACAAAAATAAAGAGAAAGGAGATGAGAGACGGTGAAGAAACAAGAGAAAAGAAAAAAAAATCGGAGAATGGGCACAATGAGATTTTCCTTAACTCAGATGAACTTCAAACTAAATTTAAAGCCTCCTCGTTAAGTTTCACCTTGCCCTCTTCCCTGAAAAATGTTTTCACTGTGAAACATGGCGTCAGCTCCACAGATTCACCTCTCCCGGCCGTGCTCTTTGCCACTGCCTTCTCCCATTCCAGAGTTGATAATACAAATATAGAGTAGACAGTGGCTTCCCCAACAGACAGTAGCCTTCCAACATACAGTCACAAAACCCCAGGGAGAAAAACAGTCAGAACATGTCCCTGGTCTCCCACCCCATCACAACCAGGGATAAGACTTCGGGACCACCTCACAGGTGTCTAAGGGCAGCCACCATATTACGCTGCTTCTTGAGCAGACTGCCGTCTCAAATCTGAGGCAGAGAAGCTTACTAACAAGGAAGTGGATCAATACCAAGGAAACAAAGCTGTCAGACCTGGAACATGCTTTTCCTAAATTGATGGAGGAAGGTCATTGGTTAATTAAATAAAGAAGCTGCTTTCCCTGATAGGTTAAAACATAGGTGGGAGGAGTAAACAGAGCAGAATGCTGGGAGGAAGAGGAAGTGAGCTCAGACTCGACAGCTCTGCTGTCTAAAGCAGAGACGCCATGCTCCCGGCTCCCTGGGTGGACACGGGGATAGCTCTGCTCTCTGAGGCACACGCGACGAAGCTCCGACCCAGGATGGACGTAGGCTAGAATCTCCCTGGTAAGCCACCTTGTGGGCTACAGCAGCAGATTATTAGAGATGGGCTAGTCCAGGTGCGAG
The DNA here is from genome assembly GCF_000317375.1 of Microtus ochrogaster. Lineage (NCBI taxonomy): Eukaryota > Metazoa > Chordata > Mammalia > Rodentia > Cricetidae > Microtus > Microtus ochrogaster. The sequence continues at coordinate 6,258,169 of NC_022028.1, read as the reverse complement.
AGTTAGCGTAGAAGAGGCTAGATAGAAATGGGCCAAGCAGTGTTTAAATGAATACAGTTTGTGTGTTGTTATTTCGGGGCATAAACTAGCCAGGCAGCCGGGGTGCTGGGGACGCAGCTCCGCTGCTCCTATTACTACACTAAATAAAAAAAAAAAAAAGTGCTGGGAGCCAGGCTTGATGGCCTGCCTGTAATGCCAGCTCTTAGAAGGTGAAGAAATCCCTGGAGCAAGCAGACAGCCAGACTAGAGTTCTGGGCTCCACTGAGAGACCCTGCCTCAGTGGGGAGGGTGAGCAGACTATAGAGAACCAGCAGTAAGCAATGTTCCTCCGGGGTCTCTGCTTCAATTGCTGTCTCCAAGTCCTTGTTTGTCTCAAGCCCAGACTTCCCTTTGTGATGGGCTGGAACCCACAGAGTGTAATCCTTCCCACCCCTAGTTGCTTTGAGTCACAGTTTTATCACAGCAGTGGAGAAGCGAGCTAAGACGCTGATGTCCATGCCGCACACCCAGACTTGACACAGAAGTCCAAGAGACAAATTTGGTTGGAAACTCATCTCTACGAAAGACTCAAGCATTTGCATGCACTCGGAATCATTAGCTATGGGGAGTTCACAGCGTCCTACAAAGAGAGGGGAAAGCTATCGGATGGGAACATTCTCAAGGAGGCACACCAGTTCCTCCCAGGGCCAACTTCTCCGTTATCTGAGTCTGTACCTCAGCACACACACAGTGGCCTCCGCAATGAACACGTGAGGAACAGGAGGCGAGAGTTCAAGACTCCCTTTCTCTCCCTGCCCTGATCCTGCCGGGAAGGTGGAAGCTTTAAAACTTGAATTCGAGGCCTGAGGATTCAGAGCAGAAAAGTACTAGTTAAAGCCTGGGATCTAGCCAGGCTTGGTGGTGCATGCACCCGGGAGGCAGAGGCAGGTGGATCTCTGTGAGTTTGAGGTCAGCCTGGCCCACATAGGGAGACCCTGTGTCAAAACAAAAACTAAACATAATAAAATAAAAGCCTAAACCAAAGCTACAGAGAAACGCTGCCTCAAAAATAAATAAATAAATAAATAAATAAATAAATAAATAAATAAATAAATAAATAAAGCGAGCCAGCCTAGGATTGCCAGGGTAGGGAGAGTGAGCATGGACAAAGAGAGACACAGGGTGGTACCTGGGGCTCTCTACTATGTGGAGGTCAGAGGAACCTACCAAGGAGTCCAGGAAGGAACAGCCAGCAACACAGGAGAACAGGGAGTCTGTAGAGGGAAGAGACCCTAGGGAAAGGGACACAAGTGGCAAAAGCTGCCACAGCCCAAGTGGAGGCCGACTGACAGCTGAGCTGAGCTCTAGGGTTGTGTGCTTACACACGGAGCAAAAGCACGGCTAACATACCGCCCTGTTCCCTCACTCTGATTATCCGAATACATATGGAAACCAGTCCTTTCCGTGGCTTCTGCCGTGGGACCGTTTACGGGTTTGCTCCCCCTTTCACCGACATAGGAAAGACTGATGTGTCTCACAGTCAGTGGCAGTTCAGTCTGGATCAAGTACACCAGCTATTCTGTCCTGAGGTGTTGCTTTTATCTGAGTCTGAACCAAGCCCAAGTCTGACGTAATCCACAAACCCAATCCGCTGAGCTCTAAACAGTGTTAACAACCGATGATTTCTGAGGAAACTTCAACAGAATTCCAGAAAGCCTTTCTCCTCTGCAAAATGTGTCTGACCTGGCTGCCGTAAGTGCAGACGTTACGAATTTTTTTTATTATTATTCTATTTGTATTTGGATTCTTTGTAGGGAAAATGCGAATTTGTTTTTCACCATCTCAAAGAGCTTACATTGAAAGACTTTTGGGTAAACTCTCAACAATACAAATCATCATAATAAAATCTTTTCCCCTAAGGCCTAGAGGCAGAACTCCTGGCTGGCTGGCTGAGAGTGCACAAATACCTCAGATGCCAAACACACACCCTGGGGGTCGGGGGTGAGGGGGCAGGTCTCTGGCCCCTCCAGTACTTGCTAATGAAGGCTTGCTCTGCTCCTCCAGCAGTTCTGTGTGTTTCAAAGTCCTCTGATGGGTCTGGGGAGACAGCCAGGTCAGTAAAGTGCTTGTTTTGCAAAAAAAAAAAAAAAAAAATTAGGACGTAATTTTTATCCCCAGAATGCATGGGGGGGACAAAAAGATGCAGATCCCTGGGGCTCATGGGCCAGACAGTCTAGCCTACTGGCCAGCTCTAAGCCAATGAGGACTGTCTTAAAGCAAGGTGGGAGCCAAGTGTGGTGGCTCGTGCCTTTCATCCTAGCACTCAGGAGGCAAATTCAGTCAGATCTCAGTTCAAGGTCTACAGAGAAAGCGCCAGGATAGCCAGGGCTACACTGAGAAAACCCGGTCTCAAAGAAAACGGGAACTTCGGAGGTGGGAGGGCACGCAAGATGGATGACGCCTGAGGAACAAAACCTGAGGTGTTCTTCTAGTCTCCACGTGCAGAGAAACACACTGTGCAGTCCCCATGTCTCACGTGCGCGTGCACACACACACACACACACACACACACACACACGCAAAGTCTAATATTCTAACAGGTTAAATGAACAGAAGAAGTGGAGGTTACCGAGGATATAGCTTAGACGTAGAGTGCTTGCCTAACGTGGGCGAGCCCTGGGTTCTAGCCCCAGAATTGCAATAAATAAAAAGAGGAGGGGGGTGAGGGGTAGAACAGGGACGGAACCTGGGTGTTTTAAACAGGGTGGTGCTATCTACAGGGAAAGGGCATGCCTGAGGGCGCATGTGGCTCAGGCGGTGGGAGGTGGAAGGTGGGAGCCAGGTGGAGACCAGCCCGTCTAATGACTGCAGTGGTGGCAGTCCCGGGCTGGACTGGCGGGGCACAGCCACGACTGAAGGGGGAAAAATCTGCTCCCTTCAGTGAGGCCTCCTGGTGTTTACACTTGAAGTCCACTTCCCATAGGAAATCTGGGCTAGCAGACAGGATGACCGTCTGGGATTTTGGGTCAAGGAGTCTCGGGTAAGGAGGGCGTGGCATGCTCCCGGCTGCAGCCTTCTGGGTGTGATGTAGCACCAAGCCACACAGGCAAGTGAGCTGGATCAGCAGGATGCTGCTACCTCCGATACCACAAACAGCCCTGGAGCGGGCCAACCTCTGTCTGCCCTTTTCCTTTTTTAGGTTTTCCGCTCCAATCAGTTCATGGAAAATCCAGAAACTAGTGCAAATTCTAAGAGAAAAAGCTCCTCGTTAATAATAAACTACAGGCGTTTTACTTCAGAACAAACTCGCTAAGAGAAATGCAGTTCTCTCGACTGAGCATGTTTTAAAATAGCAACTATAGGGAGTTGCGGAGCACAGCTCATTGCTAGAATGCTCACCTAGCTAGCATGGGCGAGACCCTTTCATCCTCAGCACCAAGACTAATGATGATAATAATGATAATAATCACCCCCAAACCTTAGAAATGTTCGGTGTGGAGTAATAGGTGGAAAACCAGAGTGACACAAGACCTGGCATTGCCACTTTCTAGCTATGTGGAGTTCAGGAGGGTTAGCTCGGTGGTAGAGCACTGAGTCTCTCTGAATTTGGAAATGTAGGTTAGCACAGTTGGGGGTGTATGCTTGCTACCCAGCAGTCAAGAGGCTAAGGAAGGAGAATCTTGTCCCCAAGGCTAGCCTTGGGCTAGCTAGTGAGTTCAAGGCCATCCTGGGCCTACTTAGAGAAGATAAAGCAAACAATAAAACCGCTTGTGGGTGGGAAATTTTTACCACGAACTTGTCGGGAACTAAGAGCACCTGGGTGTGTCTGCGTCTCCAAAGAAGTTTGGCTGTGGAGAGAATCCCACGGGCTGAATTATCCCAGGTCGAATTAAGATGGAAAAGAAGGAACCGGGCTTTGATCTCTTTCTGTATTCTGGCTACAGGTGGAAACTTGAGCAGCCCCCTCACACTCCCGCCGCCACGCCCTCTCGGCCACGTGGACCTTAGCCCTCCCTCCTGCTGTGAGCTGAAGTAAACCTCCTTCCTCACGTCGCTTCCGTCTGGTATCTAAGTCACAGCAACAAGAAAGGTGGCTAACAGGCCCTTGTACAAGCTTTAAGATCCATTTTAGGGGCCAGGGAGAGAACTTCGTGGGTAAAGGTGTCTATCATCAAGCCTGATAACCTAGTTTGACCCCTGAGACCCAGAAGGTAGGAGAGAACTCACCTCTGCCAGTTACCCTTTGACCTCACACATGCATGAGACATGCCTGCAGCAACACACGCGCACACACACACAAACACACACATACACAATGAAATGAAAAGTCCATTTTTAGTAGACACAGTCTGTTAAGTCTGCACCCCGAAATCACCTTTGGATCACTATCAGCAAACATCCCAGACCCCACTTGGGAAACAACTGTAACGGAGAAGCTCTGACTTGGTTCCCCAGTTGCTAACCGTTGACAGTCCTTTCATTTCTGAGCACTGCACCCTGCAGGCTTATTAACTCAGACAATGAAATGTTTCCTTCAAGTGCTCCTGAGTTCTGGCTTCCTCTTTTTCCTGATGTGCTCAGGACACACCTGTCACCTCTCCACTGCGACCTCTTAGGAATACATGTGAAACACAAATGTAGTCCCCAGGGCCAGACCAGTACCGCCTCGAGAATCAGTTCTACCTACTGGACCAAGGAGGAGGAAGAGCCACCTAGAGGAGGAAGAGCCACCTAGAGGAGGAAGAGCCACCTAGAGGAGGAAGAGCCACCTAGAGGTGAGCTTCCTTCACAGTTCTCGCCATAGGGCAGTGCTAAAGGGAGAGCCACACTCGGGGCAGAGAAAACGTTTAAGCCTGTGAATGAGGCTGGGGAAAACCACTTGTCTTTGCACACCAGGTAATGTGGGCTGATGTGATGTTTTCCCTGGCTTAGACAGCGAGCTTGGGGAAGGGGCAGAATGGAAGAAATGACAACGTTATCTCCAAAATTTCAAGACTGAAGCCACAGCTTGGCTCAGCAGTGGTTTCGAAAATGAACTCTGCATAAATTAAGCCCCCCTTCTTAAGCAACCACTGCTGTCCTAAGCCAACATTACATACTGCTCAGAGCACAGACATCATGCAAATAAGGTTTGCCATCGAGCCAACTTTGAGTTGGAAGGAATTTGGTTGTGAGTTGGGGCTCTTTTTTTTCTGAGACAGGATCTCACTCTGTAGCCAGGATTGACATGGAACTTAACTCTATAGCCAAAGCTGGCTTCAAAGTCGCAGTGATTCTCCTGCCTCAGCTTCTAGGATCTAGGATATGAGTCAACAAAACCTCAGCTCTTGTTTTTATTTTTGTGTCACCAAGGACAGGATTTTTTTTTTTTTGGTGGTGTTTTGTTTTGTTGTTGTTTGGTTTTTTTTTTTTTTTAATTTAATTTTATTTTTTGAGGCAGAGTTCTCTGTGTAGATTGGCTGTCCTGGAACTTACTCTGTACCCCAGGCTGGCCTCAAACTCAGAGATCTGCCTGCCTCTGCTTTCTGAGTGCTGGGATTAACGGCATGTTGCCAGCTAAAGGCATGATTTTAAGAAAGAGACATTTACGGTTATTTGAACCCAAGACTTCCATGATCCAGGTGGGCAAATCGAGTTTCACAACATGCTTCCTTTGTGTCCCCACAGGGGCCAAGCGAGAATTGTTGCTTCACACCTCCTACAAAAGCAGGGATCCAGTCTGCCTGTGCCTCAAGTGGTCCCTTCTCCCAGGTCACCCTCGCTAGAGTTCTGTTCACTACAAGGACAGGCAGCCAGAACACAGGGCTTTGCCTCTAGAAGGATTAGAATGACAAGAGCCAGGCAACACTGACTTTCTTTTCCAGTTCCTTTTATAATGGACAATTAAGACTTTATGGTATTTTATAGCCAAAGTTCCTTGGGTAAACATTTTTTCTCTATAGTCATTTCTCTGGCTACACATAACTCATTACATTTGACCCATAAGAATTTCTAATTCAGTTAAAAATACTGGGTCTCTGTCCTGACCTCAGCTCTCCATGCCTCGGGGCAGCTTGTGGCAGTGTCCTCGGGGGCAAGAGGCCAAGCTAGCTAATAGACCTATCAATCAATACTACTAATGATCTTATTCAGTCCACAAGCGGATGCCCACAAGAGAGGAGTCACGCCCACCACAGAGATGAGAACCTAAGCGGAGGCTCAGGAGTGAGTTGCAGACCTCAGTCCTTGGTGAAGCTGACTTGTGGCCCTCTTCTGTCACCACACCATGCTACTTCCTGAGACTAAGAGTTCCCTACGCCATCTTTACAAGGCCTGAATGTGTTTTGAGTATGTGTGTGCGCATGTGCACGTGTGTGTTTGAGCTTGTTTGGATATACATGGTGTGCACATGCGTTTGGTAGCCAAAGGAGAACCTTGGATGTCAGAGTCTCGAGTAGCCAGCCGGTGAGCTTCAGGGACCTGCCATCTCTGCCTCCTCAGCAACTGGGATGCAAACGCGTAACATAACACCCTGCCTGGCATCTTTGCATGCTTCTCAGAATCAAACTTGGGTCTTCGGTCTTGCAAGGCAAGCACTGTACCAACTAAGCCATCCCTTCAGAACCTTGGATGTGTCTTTTAGCATAAATATTGTCTCTGTGACTCCCCGCACTGCCCATCCCAGCACGGGTCACAGAAGGGCAGACAGTTAGGAAAAATTGTTGTGATGGTCTGGCTTCCAGCTTTCTGTCCACATCCCAACCCTCCTTCTCTACAGAGGGCAGGAGTGAGAAGCCGGGTATCACACTCATTACACTCGTCCAAGGGCACGTGGCTGAGTGCCAGTCTAGGTCGCTGCTAACTGGGTATGAACTCATGGTTCTGCATCTTCCTCTGCCTCTGATAAGCAAAATGGGTACAATCTTCACACCATAATGTTTTTCTAAGAATTGAAGGGGAACCTACAGATAAATTCCACATCGTATAGGAAGCATTTGATACAAATGAACGGTCATTTTTTCTTCCTCTTCCCAGGCCAGCATCAATAATCAAAAGTGTTTTTCTAAACTGGCTGGGGAGATCGTGTACCTGCATGAGGACCTGAGCTGGAATTGAGCACAGTGTGATATAAGGAGTACTATCCCAGAAGTCAGGGAGCGGAGGCCTCAATTCTCCCCGGACCTTGAGCAAATCACTCCCCTGTGCTCAGTTCCACTGTATGTAACATGTGAAAACTAGACTATGGGAGTGTTCCATCTCCCTTCCTCATCCCTGGGAGCTCATCACTGTCCAATCTATGTCTTCCAAAAGCAAATCAAAACAGCCTTTGCATTACCAAGATCCTGTAAGCCCTCGTCTACTAAGACAGTGCCTCGGTCTTAATGTTCAAACATACATAATGAAATGAAAACATCACACGAAAAACAATTTAATAACCGATCTTTTTTTTTTCAACTCCAATGTTTTGTTTACCTTAGGATTCCTTAGATGCGAAGCTGGCTACGAATCTACCCCACAATTCCCCTATTGTCTGAGAATGGGTTAGCACACCGTGCCTGCCCATATGACCCAAACAAGCAATTCGGCTGCAGCAGTCTGGCTATTCAGGCCCCCTGCAGGAAAACAGCTCACCCGACAGGTAACAGTAATTCCCAGAGGAGAGCGAGATGCAGAGCAAAGAGGGAGGAGGGTGTAACTAAGACAGAGAACGACCTCCCTCTAGCCCGACATCTCTTGCTTCATTTGTCCCTGAAGAAACCCATGGTTGCCATGACTAAAGATGGCCCCAACGGACATGAGCTTTGCCTGGGCCCCTGGAGGGTCACCTTCTTCAAGGCAAGGCTTTGCCGTGGCCTTTCTGGAAATGAAGTAACTCACTTCTGGAACAAGTGATAGTTTTTCCCACCCCAAAGGACTACTTGGACTAGTCTACAGAACTTAGACTCACAGTTGAGAAGAATTGCAAACAGACACTGACTTGGGGTAAACATGCGATTTAAGAATCCTTTTACGAGAGAGAGGTGATGCTCACAGTAATAGGCCATGGTCAGAATATATAAAGCTTAAAGAGACAGGCTAGCCTAAACCTTATTTGCGACTCCTGAGAAGGAATTGGAAGGCTTTAGATGCGTCCACCCCCAGCCCTGTTCTTTATAGACAGACAGGGGCTTGGTCTCAGCCAGCATGAATGACGAAAAAGACTCCAGACACCGAGGTCTCCTGCAGCATTAAAGTTCAAAAATACCTGAAAGCCTTGGTCGGGGCCTCCCCCTCCATTACCACCACTGTGCATGTTGGAGTCCTGGAATTTTGGATAACACGTTTGAAAATATCAGCTCCAAACACTAGTTCTGGACTAGCTGTTGAATCTCTCTCAACACCGAAGGATCTTCTACACCCCACAAAGGCACAGGGCCATGGTACGCTCTCTCAGCCCTGTCCGGCCATGTCTCCTGACACAAGCAGAGCCTTTTACTACCCACTGTACTCTGTCATCAGATGCAGAGTAGCCTTTTGTGGTGCAGTGAACCTAAGATCCTTTTTATTCAATTCTAACATACAATGATTTATTATTAAAAAGATATATCTTATCTACCTTTCAGTGGCAACCTCCCATTTGCCCTGGTATGCATTAACCTGAATACTAATGGACTGAATGTCTGTTTTTGTTATTATTAATTAAATTTATTCATTTAACCCCAGCTGCAGTTTTCCCTCCCCCCTCTGTTCCCATTCCCTCCCCCCACCTCCTCCTATAGGATCCTTCTTCAGCATAAAGTTGGAATTAAGCCTTGTTTCCTCTCTCTGACTAGCCACACACTGTTCCCACACTACAGCAGATTGTAGGACCCATGGGGCCTTCATTTCTCCTGTCGGATATCAGGGTGACAGGAAGCATACCCAGGTAAGGCAAAAATACATGATCACCTTGATCATCTTCAACTGGAACCCTGTCATGGGCTTAGGTCTCCTCATTTTACTGAAAATGCTGACCACCAAAGAGAGTCCATGCCTGGCCTGAGATCACCCACAGCCTTTTGGAGCTGGAGTTATATGTAGGCTGTCATAAGCCACTCTGAATCCTCTGGAAGAGCAGCGCGAGCTTTTACCCATTGAACAGTCTTTTTAGCCCCTTCATTTTCATTTTAAATCAGATTAAACTTCTGTACTCCCACCCACACCGACCCCACTATCTTGGGGTTATAACACAAAAAGAAATCTATTTCCACAAAATGACAGAAGGATGATGATTGAAGCCCAAACAATAGACTCACATCATTATGACAAGTCGACCTAATAATACAATCCTAAATAGGTTTCACAGATAGAAATTCTACAATCCCTAACGCCAAAGTGGATACACTGCGAGAAACCAAAGCCCCTGCCAACCTAGCAACCACTGAGCTCTTCGCACTGACTTCAGGAAGGAAGGGAGCTAGGGTGCCATCACACTGACTTCAGGAAGGAAGGGAGCTGGGGTGCCATCACACTGACTTCAGGAAGGAAGGGAGCTGGGGTGCCATCGCACTGAGCCTCAGAAGGTGCAGCTCCAGGGTCCCAACCACAGGACCCTATGGCAACAGGACGTAAGAGGTCTCAATGGTGAGAAGACAGGAACCAAAGGCCTCGCTTCAGGGTGCAGAGTCCTGAGGTCCAACAAGGCAAGCAGGAGTCCACGGGTCACTGGAACAAACATAGCCCTTGCAACCATGAACAGCAGCAACAGACACCTGCTCAAGATTGAGCCCCTCGAGGCCGCATCATGGAGATAAGAAGTGACGTGAGCCCACGCTCCCTTCCTGAAGCCCTTTCTGAAGATCTTACCACTATGGATGCTTTCGGGGGGGGGGGGTGCCATTTTCTCTAATGGGAAAGCAAGTGGTAGACTAGTTAGCCAGAGGAAAGTGTTCAGAGACAGGAAGACTGACAATCACGGTCAATGGTGGGCAAATAGAATCACAGTACATTGTGCATATGTACAAAACTGTCAAGTACTAACAATACTTTTTAAAGAAGAGCCCGGCATGCCCCTCTCACAGTGGGCAGGGGTAAAGGGGGTCTCACAAAACTTCTGATAGCAAACTCCTGTTTGGTCATGCTCATTCAGTTCTCGTGCTCATGGCCATTCGGAGTGAATGGCCGAAAGTCAGGAAGAGATCTTATGCTGAGGGATAATGTCCTGCCAGAACACAACGCAGTCAGATCAACGAGGCATTGTCTACAGAGAGCTCAGTGCACCTGGGGTGGCCTTTACAGAACAGAACCTCTCTTTGTAACAGGATTTTACCTGCTTGCACCATTGAAACCAGCAATTTGGAAAGAGAAGGCCCTCCTTACCGAAAGGCCTCACATCCCAATGCAAAACCTGGGAAAAGCTAGACTACAGGAAGGGCTACTTACACTACCGACACCGGCGGAGACACGGGAAGGCACCGCGCTGAAGCGGCACAGGAGGGTGACTGGGTTGGGTTTGATTTGCCATTTCCGTTCTTTAATGAAGGGGGACATGGCTGTGAGGACACAGGTTATTTCAGAGGGTAAGAGCTGCAAGAACGTTGAAGCTCAGGCGGGTGAGATGGCTCAGAGGATAGAGGGCCTTGGCACTACACCAGAAGAGGGCTCAGAGGGTAGAGGGCCTTGGTACTGGGCCGGAAGACCTGAGCTCCATTCCTGGGCTCCACACCACAGGAGGATAGAACCAGTTCCTGCAGACGCTCCTCTAACCTTCCTCGGTTCACCATGGGGTTCACCCCGGCATGCATGCACCCCAACATGCTAGATAAATAAGGTAATACTACATGTAAAAGAGTGTTTAAGGTCATGGGACTGTACTGTTTTCTGCTCCTGGACCAGTCTGTTTCTACAACTATGCTGCCAAAACAGTTTACAAAATGTATCTGATCATAAACCATGACAGCAACTACTGATTAATAACATAACCGTAGAAGGCTAGTTCTAGATTTACATAATTTAAAAGGATAGTCTTACTGTTTCTATTAATGAGGTAAATTCAGAACACAGGTCACTGCAAAACTTGATCCTGGACAAGATCTTATACTCAAGGGAAAAGGTATACTTCTTAGGGTAAGGTAGCTCAGTGGATAAAGGGTGTGTCAAGCAAGTACAAGAAGTAGAACTCATATCCCCAGCACCTGTATAAAAGCCAGGGTGGTACAAGGCCCACTGGCAATCCCAGCACTTGGCTGGTGAAGACAGAAGATTGCTAAGTAAAGGCTGGAGTGCTAACCGGGTGGTGGCACACACCTTTAATCCCAGTACTTGGGAGGCAGAAGCAGGCATATCTCTGTGAGTTTGAGGCCAGCCTGGTCTACAAAGTGAGCTCCAGGAAAGCGAGGGCTACACGGAAAAACCCGGAAAAACCCTGCCTCCGTTGCACTGGACCATAGAAATGTCTCTGTCTTAGTTAGGGTTTCTGTTGATGTGAAAAGACACCACGACCTCGGCAACTCTTATAGGAAAAACATTTAATTGTGGTGCCTTCCATCTTCAGAGGTTTAGTCCATTATAACTATGGTGTGACATGGTGGCCTGCAGGCAGACATGGTGCTGGAAAAGTAGCCTGAATGTCTTACATTCTGCAGACAGCAGGAAGTGGTCTGAGACACTGGGTGGAACTTTGAGCATATGTAAGTCCTCAAAGCTCCCCTCCACAGTGAAACACTTCCTCCTACAAATCCACCCCCACTCTAACAAAGCCTTACCTCCCAATAGTGCCACTTCTTTGGGGGCCATTTTCTCCCAAACCACCTTGAGAGAGTGTCTCTGAGACACTTTCTTGATCAAGGTGGGAGGGCCCAGGCCACTGTGGATGGTGTTGCCACATGGAAGGTTGTCAAAAAGTCAAGCTAAGGGAGCCATGGAGAGCAAGCAAGGAGGTAGGGACCCTCAATGGCTTCTGATTCAATTCTTACCTCCAGTTCCTATTTGAGTTCCTGCCCTGACTCCCCCGACCCTGTGATGAACTGTGACCTGAAAGTGTGAGCCCAATGAAACCTCACCCCCACAAGTTTCTTTGGGCCACGGTGTTTATCACAGCAACAGAAAGCTAGCTGGGACACCGGGTGACCAACAAAACAGACAGGGACATGTACACAACAAAGCGCTGTTCTCACGCTCAACTTAATGAGGTTGGAAACTACAAAATATTTTACAGAGAGAATATCCTTATTGTTAGGAAATACACTAATTTACTGAGGGGTAAAGAGCCATGGAACAACGTGGGAAATTTATCTCAGCTATTGAATACATGTGACATGCAATACACATGCCATTCTATAATACAGGCTTTATCATGTAAAAATCAGTGCGTGGCTTTAGAAGCAAAGGGCGGATGACAAAGAGTAAAATGTGAAGCTGGATATGGAGGTGCGGATGTAATCTGAGCACTAGGGACTCTGAGGCAGGAGAATAAGGAGTTCAAGGGCAGCTCTGGCTATATGGCGAGTTCGAGGGCAACCAGGACCATGACAGGCACTGTCACAAAACACAGCAAAAGGAAGAGCAGCCTGGGCACAGATATACACATGCGTTATCCTTATAACTTCCCCCAAGTTAGAATTATGTGCACATAGAAAGCTATTCAGGGTTTTCACTAAAGGGGGGTGGTGGTGAAGCTTTTCTAGCCACTGCTTTTCCAGACTGCCACAGTGGGGTCGACACAGGCTCTCAGCCAGGAGTGTTCAACCCTTAGCCCAAGGACCACTCGCCTCCCGGGTCAGCACATAGCCCTGCACACTCACGGGTGACAAATCTGGGACAGCTCTGAGAGTTTGCACCGGGCAGAGTGCCGCCACAGCATCCCACTGCCCATTCACCCCATCACTGAGGGAAGTGGACTAAGCTGGGTTTTAATTCCCCCGACCCCCTCAACTTCCTATAGCGTTTTATTAATCAAAACTTAGGAAAAGTGTGGGATACTAATAAATGGAGGGCAAGGAGTCCAAAAATCCTACCACACTGGAAAAAACATTCTCCCCTCTGGTGCCTTCCCTCCCTCCCAGCCTCTGAAGGCTTAGGAGAGTTGGGACTTTTAGAAACTACGTTGTTCCATTCTGAATGTTTTTTTACCTAATATAAATGTCTCTTGACTATATGTAAAAATGTTCTATTATACATGGACACTTGACCATTTACTCTGTTATTTCCCTAAAATTGGTACTTCATTTGTTTGTAATGTTTATGACTCATGAGGCTACGTTAAATGGTTATAAGGTTACCCAGCCATGGCATCCCATGCTTGTAATCCCAACACTAAGGTGGCTGACATGGGACAATCGCCAGTTTAAGGCTTGCCTGGCTACAGAACAAGGTCCTGCCTAAAGCTGTTTTCCTCTCCCTACAAGACAACGTCTATGTTCACTGAGATCACTTAAAAAAAAAAAAAAAAAAGAATCTGTTTATCCTTCTGTGACAGGGTCCCAGAAATAGAATTACTAGGCCAAACAGTGTAAGCATTTCCAGAATTCAGTAGAAAAGACTATAAGCAGGCTGTAGGAAGGTAAGCACACACCTTTATCTGTAACTGGAAAGGAAACATCTGAGTGGGATTTCCAGAGCCGGCCTTCACTCAGGAAAGGAAGCTGCAACCACAGCAGGAGAACAAAATTGCAGCCTTCAAGTCAAACCGGGCTCAGAGACAAGTAAGTACTGTAAGCTATTTTTGCCCTTAAAAGAGAAAAGAGCAAAATATTCCGGCGTCTATCCACACACACTAACTAGTAAGGGAGAGATGTAGGACACGGCCTCAGACCAAGAGGAACCTCTTATGTTGTGGGCGTCTATCATCTAAAAAAATCCTCCTGCACCCCGGATTGAGTGAGAGTCTAAACATTTAGGTAGGAGGGGTGTGCGTGCGTGTGTGTGTGTGTGTGTGTGTGTGTGTATGTGCGTAAAGAAATGTGTACATATAAAGATATAGAGTGAAAAGCAAAGCTCACATCTAAATCTTACAGCCCAGCTAGCTTACATCAATTTAGTTTTGGACTTCTTTTATTATTTTCCTTAGCCTGAGGCATAGAAAAGGGAAGTGTGGGCTGGCAATACGGCTTTGTGTGTTAAAAGCTTTTACTACATAAGCCTGAATTTGACCCTTGGAGCCCACAGTAGGAGAGAAATGACTCCCAAAAGCTGTCCTCTGACCTCCTCACGCGTGCCATAACATGTGGGTGTGTACACGCGTATACACAGCATGACCATACACACATAACATGTTTTTTCGATCTTTTCAAAACCAAAAAGAGGAAGGGCTCCGGCAGTAAGAGACGTGCAGTCTCGTGCCAACCAGTCCTCAACAAACAACTAGACTCTTGTTCGAGCAAAACCTCTCTGAATTACATTCCTATATTTGCGAAACGAGACAAGTTAACCAAGAAGTCCCTGAAAGTGGCTCGCAGGTCTCTTGAGTCCGCACGTTCTCTGGTTTCAAAAGTGCCTGGTGGGGGGTTAGGGGTGGGGGTGGGGTGGGGTGGTGGAAGGAGGTGGTTCCCTCTGAATGTATTATTTCCGAATAAATGGTCAGAATCATTTGCTGGAACACACTAGATCAAGAAGCACTTGGTGAAGGAAGGAAGGGAGGGGACTCCACAAACTATGACCTTCCCATTCCTCTAGGAAACAGGAGGGAGGCTGAGAGCTCTACAGACACCAGGGGAACGGGAGAGGCTCACCGTGGCCATTGCAGTAGTAGATCCACTTCTCGCGGTTCTGGGTCGGAGTCAAGGACTTCTTCAGCCCTGCCTTTTCCACGATGGCACTGGGATCCTGCCGGGGCCCCTTTTTGAGAGTCCTGGAACTCTTGCGGATGCTGCACACCACGATCAGCACGAGCACCAGCAGAAGGAAGAGCACAATCATCCAAGGCAAATGTTCGTTGATGTCGAAATGCTTGTGCAGGTTCTGCCGGGGATGGCCCCGCTTCGGGGCCTTGATGGCTGTGCTGGACTTCTCCCCAGTGGCCTCCATGGATGTCGGTAGCAGCTTCAGGATGTGTCTGTGGTGGGGGCCTTGCTGGTGAGTAACTTGGGGTGGGCTTGGGAGGGTCTTGTTCGTGCCTTCCTTCGCACTGGTTGAACTTGTGTTGTCGGGAACTGTCCCTTCCTGGATGCCACTTGGTACCTTTGGTCTAACAGAGGCAGTAGAGTTGGGTTCTGTTGAGTTCACGCCTAGAAGAAAGAGTAAGGAGGGGGGAACAGCTTTTCCATATTTGGGCATCTACACATTCTCTCCTGTCCCTGGCCATGTCAAACAGTCAACGAAGAGGTGACTGCTGGATCTTAAGATCAAATATTATTTTGCATATTTTCATAAAGGTCCTAATGACATCTTTATATAAAAGATAAAAATCTGAATAGCGAAACTCAGGTTCTGGCACTCAGAACATGGGCATCCTCGGGGAGCCAATGAGTGAGCTCCGGATAGTTTCTCCTAGACTTTAGGTACTCTGTGGACAAGTGGGCACCTGCCACCGGTCAACCCTCCACTGATCCAAATGCGCAGAGAACTCGCTCTAGCTAAATTCCCTTGCACATTCTCCTCCTCCGTCACCTATAGGTTTACGTCGTGACTCAGAGGTGAAACAGAGCCTGTCACTAAGATAAAGACAAGAGCTCAGGCTCAGCTCCAGCCATGCCCAACAGGTTGATACATAAAGGGAGGCTGGCCTCTCCAGCAGCTGGAACCCAGAGGTTACACAGGGCTGGGGTTGGCTCTGGGGACTTCTTTCTAAGAAGTTTCCATATTAGCTTTCATGAAAGAGTGTGAGGAAGGGGAGCTGAGCGTCTCTAGGGACGAAACCTGGCCCCTGAAGCTCATTACACCCATTTCTTCATGGCAGAATGGTGGGTGGGAGAAAGCATTCCCTACAGTTATCAATGGAGAGCAGACACCGTTCCCCTTGACGGTGTGCTGAGGGCATGATTTACATTGGCACTCACGGCATGGAAACAGAAGGCCATGAGAGAGGATATGGCAAAATATGAACTTCGGCCTGACTGGGATGCTAGGCGACCAGGGACACCAGACAAAGGACAAGAAGTCAAGACCGCTGGAAAAAACACTAAGTTGTTCTTTCCCAGCTGTGAGAGCTGGTGATCTATACGTGGGTTTAATCTTGCTTGTTTTCTGACGTTTCTAACTTCCTTTCCTATGGTTTGTTCTACCATGGACAACAGTCCTCCTTCCTTCCAGACATTAGGATGAGCTTCCCCTCGCTGTTTCTCCTTCTGGCATTGTCTACCTAGGATTAACTCCATGTTGCTTAACTTTTTAATCTGAAAGAAACCTTAAACATTTAAAATCACTCACTCACTCACTCACTCACTGGGCAAGTTGCAAGCCGAGAGCGGAAGGGGTTAAGTGTTTTACATAAAGTCAAACACTGTCCTTATTTCTCTCCGTTCTTATTTGCTGATTTGATGTAACCTAGTTTTTAGATATCTGTTGTCTCCTAATAGAAACCTTCTGAGTTAAATGTTTCTATTAAGTCCAACGAAGCCAAATTTAATTAGCCACAAAAATGAAGGCTCCCTTTCTCCAAGGGATGATTTTAGATTTAGCAAAGAGGAGAGAACACCCTTGGTTATCAGCTCACTCTACTGGGCTCAAAGCCTTCCTCCGGCAAGTAATTCATGAGGTTAAGTTACCTTGGGGCTCATAGGTGGAGGAAGGGACTTCATGGGGTTCCATGTGCTCAGGGTGAGAAAAGGTAGCTGTGCCAGGGGTAGGTGGGGGTGTGCTGGAGGACAGGCGTGTGCCACAGACGTTGTCTGTCTCCTTGGTCCCAGGCTTGACCACTACCAGGTTCTGACCCAGACAGTCTGTGTGGGCTTTGCATTTCATCACACTGGAAGGCACATCAGAGAAGGTACCCCGAGCACACTGCTTACACCGCACATCTTCATTCTCTGTCCCTTTCTTCCGCACACCCCAGCCCACGGGGCACACTGTATGGGGAGCGCAGGTGCCATTAGATTGATACATTCCAGGTGGGCAAATGCATTCCCGGTCAGTCAAGGCAGCACAAGGTAACCTCTCGATCATCGGCCACGGGCATGGCTGACTACAGTCATGGCATCTCTCTATGCCATTCTCGTGCCTGGTAAAGGTCCCCGCGGGGCAACTGCTGCAAACTCGCAGGCTCATGTTGGTACAGTGCTCGGAGACATATGTTCCTGCCGGACACTTGTCACAGGTTAGCACCTGGCCAGTGGTACGGTCAACATGGCGGTATGTGCCCGTGAGACTCGGAGTCTTTTGTTCCGGCTGAGCTGTGGTGGTGCTGAGGAATCCAAGCTGAAAGAAATAAGAGAGGTATCAGATCGGAGCAGAGGAACAAAGCACCAGCGATCTTAACAACACTGTCATTGGCCCTGTTCAGGGTCTGGCTGGTACCACATCGGCTTGAAACCAGGAACAGGGAGGCCCGTGCGGAAGTCGTTAGTTCTATAGCACTTGCATGCCTGATGATGAACTTTTTTTGTCTTGTTTTTACACACAGGCATACTTGTGGCATTCCTAGTATGTATCTTAAACAACAGAGCCGATGCTTCTAGAGGCAAATCTGGTTTGTCCGGTCTCTGAAGGCCACAACTGATAGGTAGACACACATTCCTGCAGGCACCCACCGAGGGATCTATGCAGTGAGCCAGGTCCAGCAAGAACAAGCCAGTGGCCCTGTCATGCTTAAAATAAAAGCTTCACCCAGCAGCCAGAGTTATACCAGCTTCCAGAGTAAAAAATTGGGGGAGCTGGTATGCGCGGCAGTTGGTGACTTACACCTTTAATCCCAGCACTTGGGAGGCAGAGGCAAGAGGATCTCAGAGTTTGAGGCCAGACTGGTCTACTGAGTGAGTTCCAGGACAACCAGAGCAACATAGTGAGACTCAATCTCAAAAAAAGGCTTCAGGAACACAAATCCTAAGATGCCGAGAGACGATGGTGGTAAGGAGCAGGAACTGAGGACCAGAGTGACAGCTTGCCTGTACAGGGCCCTGGAAATGGAGAGGCCCAACAGTTCTTGCATCCTCAGTAAGATGGAGGCGTTTATAAGAAAATGACGGCAGTCTTGAGCTACCAACTCCAGTACAAATTCCTTCTAAATTTATATCTACACTGGTAGCCAAAAGAACAAAGCAAGAACTTCTGCGCAATCATCAAGAGTTTCTGTCTTCTTAGTATCTTGAAGGTTAACCTGAGTCTATCCCTTCCCAACCCATGTTCTAGTGAGGCCAGGGCAGTTCTTGAGTCTCTTCCCTGCTCCAGAGTGCTCCGCTTTACATGACAATGGCTGATTTCTGGCCTTCTAGATGCTTAGTTTTTCTTTAGTCTAAGCCTGAAAGAGCAGGGGACGGGCAGGAGTGGGTGGTGGTTGATTTCCTCGTTGAGAAACTTAATTTCATCTTGGAGGCAGAGAAAAAAAAGAGAAGTACTGTGCCTTCCCTTTCAGCTTTTGGCTCGGAGCTCCCTTTTCTTGCTCCTTCCGTTTGTGCAAGGAGCCCGAACACCCTCTTCTGAGCCCAGCAGATTCACTGTGAGAAAACCATCTGCCCAGTGGAGCCCAAGCACAGGATTAGTGTAGTGCCTCCCGCGCCCACATCCCAGACTCAGAAGTGTGCGCCCTGGGGAAATGCACGAAGCTCTAGGAAACAGAGCCTCAACACCAGCCTCCCCCTCTAGGGGCTCTAATCCACAGAGCCACCCGCAGTGTGCTTATCGCTGACTGCCCACCAGCTCCGAGTCTAAGGCGGGGAATGGCACGTACTGCACTAGTCCCCTGGTGTCTGACTTTTCAGAGGTCACCGCAGTGTATAAAACCCACCCCTAACCTCACAGCCCCTACACTCCATACCACGCTTGCTCTATTTGTATTTCTTAATTTCTTGGGGGGTAAAGGGGCATTGTTAGCTACTAGCTCATTTTGAAGATGCTTTATTTTGAGATAGGATCTTACTTTATAACCCAGGCTGGCCTCAAACTTGTGGCAATTCTGACTCAGATTCCCCAGATGCTGGCATTACAGGTATGAGCGACTGAGCGGGGCTAGTTATTTTTGCTATTTTTTCCCTGCTTGTTTTGTTGAGATAAGCTGTCAGTATGCAGCCCAGGCTGATATGAAACTTGCAATCCGTATGCCTCAGACTCTAGGTAGTCACAACAATGCCTGTCTGGTATATCAATTCTGAAGAGACTATAATATTGACTTATAAATTGCCTCCTACAATTCTGTCTCCTACAAACAGAATAAAGGAGAGTGGGGATTAACTGTGTTTGGTGAAGCGGAAGAAGGAAGAAACCAATGGGACAGAAGCAAGGCCTGAGCTGGACAGAGATCACAGGGCTGCTCTTGGCCAAGGAGCAACAGGAGGTAGGCTCCAAGCCCCTCATTTCTATCTCAAACAAGCCTCTCTGCTTTGTAAAGCCTACTCAGGCTTCTGAGTGAGGGGCCTTTAAAGTAAACTTATTTCTAAAGCAAGGACTACAGGGGCCTCTAAAGTCTCTTCTGAATCCAGGCAACAGCTAATCCCACTGTGCCAAAAAAACTGGGGATTTCCTCCCAGAGGCTCAAATGGAGGAAGAGACAGGACCAAAGAAGAGTTACTCTTCTAAGAGCTTTCAGTCAACCAAGAGGTCCCCATCTCAACCAGAACTTTCCCGTCAGGTGTGGAAGCACTTGCCTGTAATTCCGGCATTAGGGAGGCTTGGGGAGAGAATCCAGGATCCAGACCAGTCTGGGCTGCATAAAGAGACTTTGTCCCAAAGCAAAACAATATCCCCTTATGATGGCACATGCTTGTAAACCCATTACTTGAGAGCCTGAGGTAGGAGGATCATGAGTTCAAGGCTATCTTTGGCTACATGGCAAGTTTGAAACTAGCTTGGGCTACCTGAGAACATGTCAAAATAAATAGATAGATAGATAGATAGATAGATAGATAGATAGATAGATAGACAGACAGACAGACAGACAGACGGACAGAGTATAGATAGATAGAGTGCATAACACCACACACACACACACACACACACACACACTAGCTTTTCCCTTTAACCTGGAACTCTGGGCAGAGATAAGATGGATCAAGTAAAAGACAATATGTAAAGATAGCCCCTCCCTGCACAATACAAAAAGATGATAGTGAAAGCTAATACTAGAAAAAAAAAACACTAGAATAGGGGACTCAAACAAAGTCCTTGATAAGTGATAGATAGAGGCTGGGTCCTTCCAACCACGACCTTTGATTCCCCCCTTTGCACAGACACGGATAAGACAGATCAGCGAGGTCTACCAAAGTTTCAGGCTTCAAATACGACACTAAAATTGTCTGGGAAGAGAAGAGAGAAGGCTCAGTAGTTAAAGCATTTGCCACACAAGCAT
Source organism: Microtus ochrogaster (assembly GCF_000317375.1). NCBI lineage: Eukaryota > Metazoa > Chordata > Mammalia > Rodentia > Cricetidae > Microtus > Microtus ochrogaster. The sequence goes on along the minus strand of NC_022028.1, from coordinate 6,237,819 downwards.
GCAAAAACAGTTCTTATTACTAGAGGCCATGCACAGAGCGAGCAGGGGCGGCGGTCTACCTGTAACTCCAGCATAGGTAGTCAGGGGATCCCCAGACAAACCGGCTAGAGACTACCCATATCAGCGAGCTCTGGGTTTGATTGGGAGCCCCTGCCTCATTGAATAGGGTGAAAGAGCAATTAAGGATGTTTCCCAACATCAACCCAGGTCTCCGCGTACACACTCATGGACACATGTGTGTCCACATGTATTCACACAAAAAAATAGTACTGCCTGGGATGAGTTTTGAAAACACCTCCCACTGCCCCCTCTTATCTCTGAGATCACTGTGAGGCTCTAGCACGGTAAGGAACTTACTTTATTTGGCTGTGGTTTGTCTTGCCTTTCAGCTCTCTGAGTGTTTCTGACACCCAACTAAGTCTTGATGCCTAACATTAAGCCATTAAGCCAGGACCCCTCTGGCTTTAAAATTCTTTGATCCTGAGCCCCATTTTGGACATGGCCCAATCCCACTATCGGAGTCACCCCCTCCATCCCTACCCAACCTGGCATTTTTAATTACCTCGATACTGATCTCTATTAACTTTTTGCCACCTGGAATAAACATCCCTGTAACAAGCCTACCAATTTTAACTACAGATTCTCTAAGCAAATCAGCTCATCCCCAGAGAAAGTCACTGTAGACACTGGTGGCCACCTTCCCACGCCCTTCGCCGAGCATTTGCTCATAATACACACACCCCTGAGTCAGCTTCTCTGTTCTCTTGCTTGAGTTTGGTTTTATATACGCAAAGAGAAAGGCCAACTACCCCCAAAGTCTGAGATTTCTTTCTGACTAACTTCTGCTACTACATCACTGAGATCTGCCTGTATGAACATGCAAACCGCCTCCTTCTAACAGTTAAGCTCTCTTCCACAGAATGAGTACAGGCTAGAGAGCTGGCTCACCTGTCAAAGGCTAGACCTACAACCAATACAGGACTGGGTAAGCCTTACTTTAGAGGCTTTTCCCACCAACGCTATGTTGGCTGCTTTCTTGCGTATGGGTCAGTGTATAGTTTTCTATCTCGCATACTTCCTGTTTCCTCTTCTTCCCATGCCCCACCCGGCTCACCTTCTCTTTCCTCCTCTTTCCATGCAGCCGACACAACCCCACAGCTCTCGGTCTTTTGAGGTCCAAAATGCAGCCAATAAGCTGAAGCCCTCACTCCATTCTCTCATCCCTAGACAATATAAAACATATACATACCGAAAAACATATACCGAAATATGTATATATACATATATGCACCCACGGGTGGATTAGGCTAGAGTCAAAAGAAGAACAACATAAAGCTTGTGAAAACAGAAAACAGGAGGCATAGTCTTACCTAACCTGTCTCCAAGTCAACAGGATCTTGGTTTGCTCACTTATAAGACTAGCAGGTTGGCCGAGTATTCAGTCAACCCTAACCTGTGTGTTGTGATATTGTTGAGTCCCGCCATCCTCAGGTAGCCTTCAGAACTCTTTCTCGGCACCCAGATGCCAAGCAGATGAGCAAGTGGCCCATCACATTTCCTGTTTCTGTCCTTCGTATTAGTGCCTAATTACATAGTGTCTTGTAACGCTGGCCGGCAGCCTCCAAAGTGTATATACTTATCTTCCCATAATGGTTATAAGCAGCTCGAGGCCAGGGACTGCCACATGTACCCCATTTCCTTACTTGCTCAACTACCTAATGAAGACCAGAGACATAATAAGGAAAGCATCCTTCAAGCCAAGAGCCGGCAAAAAAAAAAAAAAAAAAAAAAATCCAACACTTGCTTGTTCTTGTGAACAGGCTTCCTAGAATCCAGACACGGATGTTGCTAGCACTCATGGCTGCTTCCACGCTACTGTGGAAAAGCTGAAAGGCTACGACACGCCCAGAGACCTCAGTGACCTACTGTTACCATTTGGACCTTTACAGACAAAGTCTGCCAACTCCCAGCACGGGCATCCAAAGAAATCCAAACTATACAGAGACCGGAAGCTCACGGGAACCCTTAGGCACTCACGGGAGCTTCCAGTGAGCACCTAGTTTTCTCTCTCCCTCTTTCTACACCCACTCTACTTCACACGCTCAGTCTGATCCTTTCACACCCAGCCCAAAACTCACTTCCCACCTGACATCCGACGACAAGCACAATCATCCAGAGAGACAAGACTTCCTCCCGGATGCTATCCTTGCCTCCCATCCCCCACTGAAAAGCCCTCCTCTCTTTCTTCCTTTCCCTATGTAGCCGTCATCATTTTCTACTTACGCATTTAGCTACTCGTGTGTCTTCCCTGGGACCTGCAATGTAGGATAGCACAGACTCAGCACCCATTCATTGGACCACTGAGCCTCTGTTTCCTTTGCGAAGTGAAGGGCTGAGTTGCTATGACCCACTGATACTATCCGAAACCTCCAGGACCCAGCTCATGGTCTATATGACAAGGACTCATTGACTAGAAGGGTAAACTTGCAGACCGTAAATAATTAGAATTAATAAACTAGAGGGTGGTTTAAGATGGACGACGTTGCTGGCATGAGAAACTCCAAACCCTCCACAACAGTGCCACAATATTAACTGAATATCTAAGAAAAGCATCCTGATTCCCTTCATCATCAAAGCAAGGAGTTCATTCGCCTCCAAAGACTCTTAGGTCTTAACAGAACCGCGATTGGCTTATAAAGAATTGGTTTCTGCATGCCACTGAAAATACAAAGCTAATCCACTAAAGGGTTCAAATACTCCCCACTTGTTTAAAAAAAGAAAGAAAATCACGTTTAGTGCTTAAGATTATAAACAGTAGTATAAGGAGCTTAGATTTTCTCTGTGTTTAAACTGCAGTTATTATGAAAATTCCATTTCCCCGACGAGGAACTCGCTTCACCAACAATAGACAGATGAGGTAAATATCAGCATGCAGTCCCAAACTGCAGGTTTGGTCGAAAAGTCACCAGCGCTTAGTGAATGACTAAAAGCTGAGAAAGGAGAAAGAGACAAAAGCCAAGTGGAAAGCAGTAGCTGGTTTACACGACACACTGCCAAGTCTCCCAGGGCCTCGTTGCTCATCCTGGTGGCCCACGACACACCTATGACATGTCACCTGAATTTTACAGGGCAGAGAAAGGCCTGAATACTGACAAGCAGCGCCTGGGTGTGTAAGAATACACATCAGGATCTTGATATCGACCTGTTCTTCAACAATTTCCCTTCGGTGATGACACCCTCAGATCTCTGTAGGTTACAGCAGATTTGTGTCATTCACGCTGCTGTTTGTGTGTGCGTGTGTGGTGTTTGGGCATGTGTGCACAGGCGCACATGCCCATGGGAAGTTGGAGGAGGACGGTAGAGTGTCTTGTTAAATCACTCTCCATCTTATTCCCTCGAGACAGGATCCCTCACTGAACCTGGAGCTTGCATTTCAACTAGCCTGGCAGCCAGCGAGTCCCCACAATCCTCCTGTCTCCAGCCTCAACAATGCTAGGGTTACAGGTGCACACAAGGTCACACCCAGTCTTTCACAGCACTGCTAGGGATTGAAACTCAGGTCCTCACACTGGTACAACCAGCATCTCACCCACTGAGCCATCCTGCCTGCCCCAGACTTGAGTCACTTTCGTTCCCTATCAAGTTCTAATAATGATCTAACAATTAGGCAAACCTGCTTTTCCTTATGAATGAACAGGAAAATTGCTCTAGAGTTTGATGTAGAATTTTTTCCAGTGCTGTATAGAGCTAGTATATAATATATATGTGTGTGTGTATATATATACATATATA
>NC_022028.1:6209533-6233927 GCF_000317375.1 Microtus ochrogaster | reverse complement strand
ATATATATATATATATATATATATATGAGATTCAGTTACTATAGAGACTGTAAGATGATCAGGCTATCCTGGGAGGCTGACTGTGACATATGCTACCAGATGACAAAGGGTAACCGCCATGGAGAGATGGGCAACCCTCAGAACTGCTGACTGTTTTATCGGGGCATCATTTTTAGTTTCTAATATCAACATACTGGGTGGCTAGAATTCCCCAGATTTGAAGGTGAGGGATGGGGGCGGCAATGATAACAGAAGGAAGAAGAAGGAACAGTTCAAGGATAAAGGTTCCACAAACCGCCGACAGAGTATTTCCAGTTGTGTTATATAAATTTGCTTGGCTCTCTCTCATTCATTTTCTACTGCCCTGTCTGATGAGAGAGAGAGAGAGAGAGAGAGAGAGAGAGAGAGATGCCTACTGTTGCCAAAGCACAAGAAGCAGGGACTGTTTTCAAAGCTGGTGACTATAGAAAGGCCAGAGTCAGAATGTGCTGACTGGAGGAACAGAAGGAGGCAAGCTCAGGGGACATGAGAGAGGAAAAACCCAGGAAGATTCCACCCAGGAGCTGTTTGCTCGGGAACCTGCAATGCAGGAGACTATGCGTGCATACAGCCCTCTGTCACTGGACCCGCGAACTGTCTCCCTGCAGCCCAGCAGCGATTTCTCTGTCCTCTGCCCACTGGAATGTCAGTAGGGTGTCCACTGAGTAACAAATGAGTGGCATTACATAGAAGATAGCAGGAGACGATGGAAGGATGCCTCTTCATGCTGACAGGGCCTGTCTGGAAAAGCACATAAACACAGGCAAAGCCCATTTTACAGCCAACACAGCAACCGAGGCTACAAGTATAAGGAAAACCTACTGACACCAAGAATGAACCATGTAGACCCTGCTCTTCCGGGAAATAGCTAGGCGTGATACTATGATAAAAAGAAATAAAGATTTCGTCTCTCTTGTTAGCTCCCATCAGAAGTAAGAAACCCCAAAGCAAGTGTGACTAGCATCTTCCCTATGCTAAGGAGCTGACGGGCTAGAGGCTGTGAGTGCTCCATGGAGCTCAGAAAGACCAGATAACAGCCCTACCCCAGTCTCCCACAGGCAGAGGGGCTGAAGGTTAAGTTGATCACCAAAGGTTAATGTCATAGCCAATCATGCCTTCATAACGACGCCTCCATAAAACCCTCAGGACAAGGTTCAGAGAGCTGGAAGCTGGCTGAACAGGTGCGAGTACCTGAAGGGAGAAGCGTCTAGAGTGGACCTGGCAGCTACGCCGTACTTCCTATTTGCCGCCCGAGGCGTGCCTTCCTCAGGATCCTTTAGAATCTCTGGTGTGTACGAGCCAGTGACGAGCAGAAAGGGTTGCTCTGAGATAGGCGAGACCACGCCTGCAAATCAGCTAAGCCCCAGAGGATTATGAGAGCTCCGATTTATAGTCAGACAACCCGGAACACAGGTGACAACCTGGCTTTTGCTACTGATGTTTGAAGTCGGGGTCAGTCGGATGGAACTGAGCCTTCAAACGCCATAGAGTATTAGATGCTATCTCCAAGCAAATTGGGTGTTGGATGCTAACTCCGAGTAAACAGGGTCAAAAGTGAATTAAGGATATCCTGCTCGTCTCAGATGGGGAGTCTGGTGTCTGGTCTGAAAACAGGCAAATCATTTTGGGTTTCTTCTGTCCTTCTATCGTGGGTGACCTTGGAAAGGAGTTCAACTTCCGAGCCTCTCCCACCTCACTTGCGAAATGGAGACATCGATGGTAACTGCCATTCAAGGCTGTTTTGATAATTAATGGTTCATACAAAATAGCATAGAGAACATGTCTGTCATGGTAATTGCTACATGATTATTAGTTTGGGAAATTATCACCCCACCAATTTATTATTTTACTATACTTTAAGTCTATTTCCTTGAGATTAGACAATCTTTTAAAACAGCTCAATTATATCCCAAATATGTGACTTTTGAGATACATTAAAAAAAAATTGAGATTTTTTTTTCCTCTTAATTTAAAAATTTGTGTATTATGTGTCATGCTTGGAACTACATGCAAGGTTATTTTTGTGCTGTGCAGATAACAGTTCCAATCCCCCAATTCTAGATTTTTAAAAGGAGTAACACCAGCCAAGTGGCACACACCCGTAGTTCTAGCACTCAGAATACAAAGGCACAAGTTCAAAGCTGGCTTGATCTACTGGGGTAGCTTGTTCCGGATCAGCTTGGTGTGCCCAGTAAGTTCAAGGTTGACTTGGTGTACTCAGTAAGTTCAAGGCCAGCTTGACGCACACAGTGAGGTCAAAGCCAGCTTGGTGAACATAGTTCAGGACCAGGTTGGCAATATTCAAAGTCAGGCAGAGATCTACAGCAAAACTGGATCAAAACAAACAAACAAAACAAAAACTTCCACTAGTTGCATGTCTGTGCATGCGGTGGTACATGCCTAAGATCCAGAAGCTAGGGTGCACCTGCAGGAAGACCACACGGTCACGGCCAGGTGGGACTAGTCACTGAGTTCCTATTCAGGCTGATTTACACAGGGTTGTCCTTTCTCAAAAACCAAAAATTTGGGTTTTTTTTTCCATTTAATAAAAGACTATAATCCTGAAACATACTTCCCTGAACACAGAACATACTATATTGGTTTGTTTTTAAAGCAGATGTCAAAATAAAGACAAGAAAGACAAAGGCTACTTTTCAAAATATACTAAAAACAAACAAATAAATACTTGAGGCTCTGGGGGTGTTGCTCAACTAGTAGAGAGCTTGCCTGGCGTGTGCAAACCCTCAAGTTCCAGGACCAGCATGCCCTATAATCCCAGCACTCAAAGAGGAGGCAGTTCAAGGTCAGCCTTGGGTCAGTCTAGATAACCTAAGACTTTATCTAAAGTAAGTTAGTTAATTAATTAAAATGAAATAAATCTTGGTTTATAACAAAAATATCATAAGAGAAAGGATCTACAATTAATAATCTCACTTTAGGTGCTCATGGCACGATTAAGTAAGGGGTTTCCAGAACGAGTTTCCCTAATCTGATCCCACATAGTGTTGATGCCCTGCTCTAGAAACAGACTAGACCCCAGCACCTCCCGCTTTTGTACAGTCCGTAGGCAAACAATGGTTTTATACTCGGAATATCTGCGAGGTGAGGAGGAATGAAAAGAAGAATATAGAGTGCCAGTGAAAAGTTTGTAAAATTCAAATTTCAGTGTCCACAAATAAAGTTTTATTGAAACACTGCCATGTTCATTCTTTGAGGCATTGTCTGGGGATGCTATGTCTACATGCAGGTGGAATTAAGTAGCTTCTACAGATATCATAAGGTAGAAGTTTTGCCCGGCACTTTAAAGAAAAAGTTTACTGATCCTTTGGTTTAGAGTTGAGAAACTATTCCTTCTTGTATCTTCTCCCAGAAGGGCACAGCTAATAGACCAGCCTATGACTGGTTCCAAGACTCTGCCGAAGAACTGCCTGAAGTGTGAATCAGTTGTGTCCCGCACGCCCCTGCATGTTTACCCACAAGATCCTCTCCACACACAAGGTGTGCAGATAGCCTTCAGAACACACCAAGGGGCTTCTCACCACAAATAGGACACCAACATCCAGAAACACCAACATGCCCAACAGTCAGACAATAAAATTCTAAAATTCAAAGTTATCAGGATCCTTTATACTACCTGTCAAAGGATAAATTCCTAACAAAACTGGGCAAAAAACAAACAAACAAAAAAACAACAAAACGAATATTCTTAGACTCAGAAAGGAAAAGGGTTAATAACACAAGCCTAATTTTTCATGTTATTATAGGAATATTAAAAACAGAATATGGTGCTGGTGAAATGGATCAGTAAACAAAGGTGTTTAACTGGACCTGACAGCATGGGGACTTTTATCCCCGGGACTCACAGACTCCTTAAGTTGTGTCTGACCTCCACCTTGGCACTGTGGCATGGGGATGTCCCCCCATACAGAGAGAGAGAGAGAGAGAGAGAGAGAGAGAGAGAGAGAGAGAGAGAAATACATAAATATAATCAGAGAAAATGAAGACTGTAAAACAATATGTCATACATAGTTAATATGAATTTATAACCAGAAAGATAGGTAGAACAAATAAAAATAAGATTAACATAACCTCTACTCAATAGTGAGAGACACGCACCATTAAAAGGCAAGCACAAGTAAGTTTATGATCCCCTAAATGACTAAAATGTCACCGAGACCACCAAAAAATATCTGAATTAAAAAGAGGAGAAGGAATTCGCGATGAGAAGCTCCAGCGCTGGCAGGTTCACGGGCTAGAAAGCACATTTAAGGGTGGCTGGTGGCATTCTGAATTGATTGTCTTCCTAAAAACAATCTGGCATTCTTCAGCAAACGCCATAAAACCACTCATTCGTTTCCTCTGACCTGGCAATGACACTTTGGGGAACACACCCGGGGGAGAAAAACCTAAAAGCGGGCAGAGCATCCGTGCGTACAGCGACGTCTGTGCCGCTGAGCGCTGTGGACGAATGACGGCAGCCCAAGCACCCGCGCACCCAGAGACAGCAGTGATGGCTCAACACACTTTTGGACCTGCAAAGTCGGTCATTTTTAAATGGCAAGAAAAAGGCCTCAGCCGATGTACGTCATAAGCACTTCAAACTTACTTAATAAGCATCCAAGCCTTGGGTTCCAGTCTCCCTCTCCCCTCCCTAGCCTGTCCTTCCCGTCACCGACTGTTCAATTCAGGAACCTAGGCGTGGTCGGCCTCCCATCTCATCACCAAATAAATATTCCAGAATCTCTATTGCTGTCATCTTCACTGCCGATACCCCAGGACCATATCTCCACCCTGTACTCCTGTGAAAAAACCTGCCCCCCGCCCTGTTTTCAGGACTCCTCTCCAATCCCTGCTCTACCAGGCTTCCAGGGTGAGCTGAGAGCTGAGAGTGTAACTCAGTGGTAGAGCACTAGCTATGCACAAGGCCCTACGTTCTATCCCTCAACTTGAAAACACAGCTTATTTTTTGGTTTTTGTTTGTGGCCTGTTGCCTAAGAACAGTTGACCAACACAAACTATACTCAATGCAGGGAGGTAGGAGAGGAATCTGGAAGGAGCTCAGAGAGTGGGTAATAGAACCGAAATATCCTGAATAAAATTCTCCAAAATTAATTAAGACATTATTATTATCATCATCATCATCATCATCATCATCATCATCATCATCATCATCATCATCATTATTTGCAGGCTGGAGCAATGCTCAATGGTTAAGAGCATTTGCTGCTCTTGCAGAAAAATTTGGTTCCCAGCACCCATGTTGGTGTCTCAAAACTGCCAGTAACTTGAGCTCCTTGGGATCTGATGCCTTTTTCTGGTCTCTGAGGCCACCTTCACACACATGCATATCACACACATGCACACACACACGCACACACACACACACACACGCACGCACGCATGCACACACCTCAAATATGTAAGTCTTTTTACAAAGTGTTTCAAGCCATATTGTTACCCTCCCTCTCCTGAGTGACGCCTTCACACCATCAAGTGTCCCGCATGGCAGTCCTGCTGCCTCTTCCCACCGAGCTCCCCCTGCTCCCTTTCACAGAGCCCCAGCCATAGTGACAAGAGGTCATAGGTCACAGTCTGTCGTGCACTTGGCTATTTCATAGACTGTTCCCTCCCACTGGAATCCTCCCCCTTCTGCTCTATGGTGGTTACCAGGAAATGTCACCTTTTCTACGAGCTCAAGAGAGACCACGGACAGCCTCTCGATTCTACAACATAGCCACAGTCTAATCACACCTGTTAGTTAACAGACGGTCCTTACGTTTGAATCGATGGATGAAAGACACAAACACACATCCGTAAGGGAAAAGCAAACAGCTGCAGAAACAGTACAGACACACTGGTTAGACTGTTCTGGAAACCTGTCACCTTTGCCTGTCAACTTCCTTGACTCTTATCCTCCTGCCTCCCTACTCCTGGATGCGCAGAGCTACCCATGTCTACAGTGAAATTAGACAGTGGTTTTGTCACAAAGGTTCTTGGGAGACCAGAATTCCAACCTCTTTTTCAGGAACAACAACCAAGTAATTCCCTCTTGGCTTTTGCCTTTCTCTGGTCTACTGAGGCCCTACAGCCTACAGATATATTTCAAAACTCATTTAATTAGCACAGCTCCTGACCCTCGTCAGAGACAGCGCTCTGTGCTTTAGGCGCCGAGCAATGCCCTATGGAGCAGACCTACAGCTAGTCCACGGACTGTTGCATGCTCAGCTCTGAATGGGACCCCTATACCACACCTCTCCCCCACCCAGAGCTCAGGGGTCTCACAGAAGCAGGGAGGAGAATAATTGTAAGATCCATTGCCCACGTGAACTCACAGGGCTTGGCACAGCATGCACAAGACCTGAACAAGACCAAGCCAGCCGAAAACTTGCATGAACGGGGAAGGGAGCCACAAAGGCTCACCCCTAGCCGAGGACCTATTGGCAACTTATGGCTGCTTGGGGAGGGAGACTCCATTTTCTTCAGGCATGGGTCTCCTGGCAGGCTGTCCACATTCACATAGATGGTGCCACATTCCTGCACATACAGGTAGTCCTACGTGAACTCAGCGGGTTTAGATAAAGTAAACAGGAAATTGGGAGGGAAAAGTGATGGGGAGGGTTCTAAAGTGCAAGACGTTCTAAAGAAAAAAAATGGGGATTTGATCAAAACACGCTATATGCACCTAAGAAGCTCTTCTTTTCTTTCTTTCTTTTTTTTTTAACAGCTTGCTTATGAAGGTTCCTCCAGTAATTGTGGCAACCTCCATGGCATGGCAACCTCCATGCCATGTTCACAGCATCTGTCAGCCAGTCAAATCATGGAGTTAAATCCCCATCGCGGAGAAGAAATCCTAGTCAGAGCTGGCACAAGCTGTAGGCTTGTCCTATACACATAATTAGGCTGGCAGCCAAGAGGACCCTAGCAGGTCCTTAGGTCCTTAGAGTAAGTGAGCAGCAGCTACACTGTGAAGCAGAACCCACACCACACCGTTACTCACTAAGCAAATATTTTTCAAAATGACCCAAGCTGCAGGAGAGCAGCGCGCCCATCCCCTATTTATAACATTTCAGTGTGCAGCAGTGTCTTTCCATTGCCACCATGGCACCACGGCCCGTCGGAGTCACACCATAGGAAAATACTCGCCCATGTCTCCACACCCTCCCCTCTCAACCCCCTCACGCCGGGCTCTCAACGGCAGTTTTGGCAAACCATCCAGGCACCATCACGAAACTCAGAACACAGAGAGGGCATGCTCGACTCTTGGCTAAAATCATCCCCTTTAGAGGAAACAAACATATGGTACATTGAAGTGAACCCCTACCCGCCACATGGCAGAAAGAACTGTGAAACTATGCTAACCTGCATGCCATTCCCCTCTCCAGAACTAATGAGGGGCAGAAGAGAAAACCCTATCAACCCTCACTCTGGGATCTGTAAAATGGGACTAAGGCTGCGACCTGGGGACTTGGAAGACAGATGCTGTGGTGCTTTCTAAAAGATGCTCAGTAAACGAGGACCAGTCACATCCCGATATGAATGGTTGCCGGCCATTTGCTTAGGCCTCCTCTGAAGGCTGCAAGTACAGAAGCCTACTGAATCCACAGCTGAGTCCAGGGCACTTGGACATCCTCCACTTATCCTCCAAATGCATTAAGCTCCTCTTCCTTTTCCCCCAAACAGGAAGACTTGCAAATGGTACCAAGCAACAAAGCCACCACGTCCTTCTGGTTGCAGAGGAACAAATGGAAAGCTATATAGATATGAGATAAAATAGTCGTGTGCATCTCCATTCTGGTCATTTGTTTTAGACCAGAGAAGGATCCGGCATGGTCTTCAGATATCCTGAAGAGGAGGTGAAAGGACATGGTGCAGCCTTCTGCCAACTTACCTGGGTCCTGCTGCATCCCACACTTTCCTGGGGCCCTTCTGAGCACAGCTCTCCCAGCACCACAGACACTTCATCTCCAAAGCCAGCGCACTGACACCAGGACACACAAGTTCAACACTGCTCACGGACCATGACTGCACACCTGCCTTCAGTTGCCAGCGTGATCCTCAGTCCCTCCCTCCTCCAAGCAGAGAGCCTCCCCATCCATCTGGACCTCAGCCAGCTTCCCCCAGGTGCCCATCCACTGCCCATCCAGGTGGCAGCGTTCAAGCCAACTTAAGATCCTGTTGATTTTGAGGTATTTGACAAATATAAACACTGGGGAAAGCCTGTGTTTATTCATGATCTCGCCCCAAATTCCTAAAGAACACAAGTTCAGCAGTCGCTCAGGCAGTAGCAAGTGTCAACCTCCTGCGGACACTCGGTAGAGATTAAAACTGGGACCAAGCTGCCCCTATAAATGGCTCAGTTGTCATCCTGACCATCAAAACATATCTCCATTTCATGGCCAGAGGGGATTCGACTCCAAATGACCCCTGGACACCCACCAAAGCTCTGAGATAATCTGGGCTTCTCGTGTCACAGAGGAGAAGCCCCTGAGCTTGCCAAGAAGCTTCTGATGGTGACCTGGCATTACCGCACTTGCCAGGCCTGTGTGGGGAAAGAAGGCCAGCAGAGTGTTAGTGCTTTCTGGAAAATAGGCAGAGCTGTTTATGCAAGGGAAAGTCACCCAATTCATCCCAGCCCCTTAAGAGACTGACGAGGCATCTCACCATTTCCCGTCACCAAAAAAAAAAAAAAATAATAATAATGAACTTTACTTAGGTCAATTACAGTTTACATACTGGCTGAGTAAGCACAAAACCAATTTGCGACTTTTCTACCAAGCTTCCCAGGAGGCTTTGCGTCTCTTCAGGATGAAGTCAAGAGCAAAGCCAAAGTGTGATGTCTCCAAACCCCAACCTCCAACAACTACAACTCACCAGACGCAGCCGAGGAGCCACACCCACTCCTGAGTACTGGAGAAGGTACCAGCCTGCAAACTACCCGAAAGAAGGCGGCAATAACTATGCTTGCTCTATCTATGTAACTTTGTAGACATTGTCCAAGTGTGTAAAAGTAAGGAGTTGGCAAATTTGTGCCCATGTAGTCACAGAGGGTTTTTTTTTTCATTCTAAGGATATATCTTATTTGAAGAAATATTATTTTGTAGATTTAGCTTAGATTGTAGATTGTGCTAGAGATTCTATCTGTCTGTCTGTTGGTCTGTCTGTCTGTCTGTCTGTCTGTCTGTCTGTCTGCTAGGGACTAGACCTGAGAGAGAGCCAGACATATACCTTTAGTGCAGATGAGAAAACCTGATCCTATTGACTGGTTTGGTTATGGAGATAACTCACGGGAATTGGGAATTGTTTGGTCCAGTACAAGTTCTGAGTGGTTTATTCTTTCACATTCCCAATTTCCCATAAGTCAATTTCCCTACTAAGACTGGTACATTATACCAAGATTAAAAAATTTCCCAAAACAGAAGTATTTCCCTGTTCTGGCTTTGACTCTAATGGCGAAGTTACTTGCACTGTTTCAAAGATGCGAACACAGCATTTGTGCAACACTCTGCGTCTAGCATGCGCACCCACTGATCCCCCGGAGTGAAACTCCATCGCTTCTATTGACGGCCACGCATTTTCTAAGACACAGAAACTCGCTTTATGGTGAGGTTCTCCTCCCACTCCATCACAGCACTTCTGCTGCCTAGGACGACCATCACCATCACTTCCTCAGGGTAGGCTGTCTTTCCCTCAGCCAAGCTGTGTGGGGTGTTAGATCAGTGACAGCTTGGATTCCCTTCCAGCTCCACAGTCCAAGACAGTACACTTTAAGTATATAGCAGGGAGAAAGTCCCCTGTGTATAGTGCCAGCTCTGACTCAATGTTCCCCCTTGAACTTCTCACCAAGTCTTAAAGATTGGAGCCCCAACCAGACCGCCCCACACTCCTGCCTAGGCAACTAGCCATTTGTTATGACAGGCGAAGGAAGAACAGTGGCCAGCAGTGACACTTGGTACTCTCTAGGCAAGAGACAGCTTGACTGTGTGTCTCACCATTTCCCACCACCAAAAAGAAAAAATAATGAATAAATTCTTTTCTTTAGGTGATGGGAAATGGTGAGATGCCAACTGCCTAGAGAAAGGACGGACGGACAGAGAGCTGGACAAGGTACTTCGCAAACGGCCCTGTGTCTGGAATTCTTTTATTTTTAAATTAAAATGTAATTATTAAATAGTTTGCTCCCTTTCCTTTCTTCCTTCCAACCATTCCCATGTACCAACCATTTGTTCTTTCTCAAATACATGGCCTTGTCTTCAATTGCTGTTACATAGAATAGATATAAAAATATACACATGCATATATGTGTGTATACACACACACATTTCTTAGTTGCACATAATTCTAATCCTTTGTCTAGGGCTGGGACCCCATGAGATTACCCCTTCCATGTTATCATGTCTATCGGGATTGTCCCTGTTCGGATCCCGTTTAGGCAGCCATGTTGCTGAGACTTCACGAGTGAAGCTTCCCTAACATTTCTAGGAAACACAATCCCCCAGGGGACCTCCCTCCGTTCCTCTGGCTCTTAGACTCTTTCCATTCTGTCTTCTCTGTATTCCCTGCATCTTGGTGCAGGACTTCTCAATACAGGGATAGCAGTAGCTTCCAAAGCTTCAGGTTATCCAATGCCGTTATCAAGGAAGTCTCCTTTCTGCCTTGACTGGCTCTTGTGATCAATCTGTATAGTCAAAACAAGCTCCCTAAAGACACGGGCCCCTCTGACTGCATCCAGCGTTGCGTGAGCAAGTCCTTCTAGGACAGCCCCTAAACTACCAGGAATCTGAATGTGTCATGTACAGAACTTTAGCTGGGAACATGTATGCTGTCTTTCAGTTCGTGTGTAGTTCTCAAGCCTGACATGGTCACCTCAGCTCATCAGCAACAGGGCTCTTAGAGCTCACAAGGCAGCACCTGTTTGGCAGGCATGGTGAAGACGCTGTGTATAAAATACCCTGCTGCTCTCTCTACATGTTCATATAGTCGTCAAACAAATACATCATATTAGACACCATACAATACATATCTATGTCAGAGCCTATGGTAAGCTCTCTTTACGCCTGTCATGCTAAAAAAAAAGAAAAAAGTGTCACAAAAATAACAGTAACAAAGACTGCTGGGAAAAAAGTGGGAGGGGGCAACTGGAGACATTTTGTGCTGCCTCGCTGGCAGCATTATTTTCTTTCATCTGACCACACCGTAAGAGAGCAGCAGCAACCTCCTGACACTCCCGTTAGTCTCCCAGGTCCCTCACACCATATTTACGTGAGCTGTCCAACCAGGTGTCAGTCATGAACATGTCCAGGACTGCTGAGAACAGTGTCACCAGACCACTGCTGTACACATTAACAAAGCCTGTCCTGGTGGCTGGGACGTGCAGGGTGAGATGGAAGACGGTTCCAGGCACACCCACCCCTTCAGGAGGACCAGGTCACCCTTCTTCTGTTCCATCAACTCAAGCAAAGCCTGTTTACTATAGTTACCAGAAGATCAAGAGATCGCCTCCAAAACGCCTTCGTAAATTTCCCTTTAACTGTCAAATGTACATTGTCCGGACATCAGCTGCAAATCTGTTGTGCAATTTGTGGGTAAGGTGAGTTTGATAAGCTAATCAAAGAAGCTAGGCCCTTTCTGGGTTAGCTAAACCATGAATTTTTATACATTGAGAGCTTCAAGTACCTACTTCAAGCTAAAAGTTAAAAAAAATATATGAAATACTACACTCTGAGCAGTAACTTAAGATTGAAGGTGTGTGTGAAGTTGGGGTGCAGAGCGTGTGCTGACCAGATCTCTTCCAGTCAGTAGGATCAATGTTCCTGTGATCTCTGCTTTAAGACTCTCAGTTAAAGTTCATTGCCCCAAGAACTCACTGACTGCTTGTTTCAAGGGAACAGACTAGGACTTTGCTGTTACTATAAACAGACAGAAAAGAGTCTCCTAAGGGGTACGGAGACTTGCCTCATTATAAAGGCTAGGAACAACAAACTTTCTTTAGTCTCTCTCTCTCTCTCTCTCTCTCTCTCTCTCTCTCTCTCTCTCTCTCTCTCTCCTTCTACACATACACACACACACCCACACACCAGAGAGAGGGGCGGGGGGTGGGGGGTGGATCTGAGTATCTGTAGGGTGAATTCTCAGGCCATAGCAACTGCAATGCCCTGAGATGGAAGCAGTAGATCTTGGCTGGCCAGGCAGTTAAGTCCTTTAGGGGAAGGAGACAAGAGGCCTGCCTTCCCTTACACAGCCCAACCATGAAAACAGGCTCTTTTTGTTTTTGTTTGGTTTTTTAGCTAACAACCTTCATCCTCCCTGCTGGGATAAAAGGCATGGTTGGTTTATGATGGCTCAAGGGTTTGAATTCAAATTATTTTCTACCCAATTCCCCACTTGGCCCCAATACTCGGAATAAAGGGATGGCTTGGGTAAGTTTTGGATAAGAAATGATGTCAGGCTTTACTCAGATAAAGTGATGGAGGACTATGCTCAGGGCACGCCCCAGCTTTGGGCGCTGAGGGAGCCCGCATCATCTTGGGTGGTGACATGCCTAAACACAAAAAAAGGAGAAATAAGGATGGAGAAAATTAATCCTCCTTTATGTAGCTCTTTTCCCCTCCCCCCTCTACTGGAGAGCCAGAGCGCCTGTTGGCTCCCAGCCGGTGCTTAGGAGGCGCCTGAGAATGGGTCTTGGGGTCCCTTTTTTCTTCTTCTTCTTCTTTTGGCGTGCAGAAATCAGGACCCATCCGAGCCAAGACAGAGGAGAGACGCAAGAAAGCTAGAGCAAGAGGCGGCCTGCTCAGTACTCCGGAATGCCCGACCAGCGCTCGGAAGCACGCAGCGGTTGCTCGCGTCCGGAGCGCACCGGTCCCGCTGTCTCCACTGCGGTAGCATCCGGACATGACATTGCAGCAGCGACAAAGCGGCGGCCACAACCGGCGGCAGGCAACTGACAGGACTGCTCGGGCCTCGTACCACGCAGAGAAGCTGGCAGCGAATGATACTGGGGTGAGGCTAGGTGTTGGGGTGCGAGGTAGGCCGAGTCGGGGGTAAAAACCCTGAAATGCGCAGGACGCCAGGGCGGCCACCTCTCGCGCCTCCTCCAAGCAGCCAGATTGCAAGAAAAATAATTCTAACACTAATAATGCTAAAAATAATACTAACAGTTCCCAGCCGTAGCTCACCCTCTATCCCTCAAAAAAAAAAAAAAATAGCTACTAGGAGTCCCCCTCGGACTTGTAACCTTCCAATGGAGCTGGTCCCACCGCGCGCTTCAAGCACTCCGGGCCCGGGGACCCGCCCCGCTCCCGTACGTTGGCTCGAACACAACCGTCACCCTAGGGTTCCCTCCGATGGCTCACCAGGAGAAGGGAGCCGGCGACCATCGTGGCTCCGACTTGGCCGGCGATGCGGCTGCGAGAGGCGAGGGCGGTGATGCTGCTTGCCGAGGTCCCCATGGCTGAGCCCGGGGCTCGCAGGGGCGCCTGGAGCGCGCGGCCCCACGGCAGCTGGAATCGGTGGCTGTTTCTGCCCAGCGCCGCATCCACCGCCGCCTCCCAGGCGGGGAGCCCATCTACCTCCAGCAGCCCATGTGCACTGCAGTAGCCGGGCGGCCGGGCGGAAGAGGGAGGCGGCAGAGGAGGCTCGGGAAGGCGCTCAGCACCTGCCCAGGGGCGCGGGCGCCCGGGCGGAGAGAAGCAGGCGCGCTTGGAACCCGCGCCTCCCGGTGCTCTCCAGCGACAGGGGCTGCGGAGAACCAGGGAGCAGGGCTGACGGAGACACAGCGAAGGAACGGCTTCCCATAGCGAAGCCTCCAGCCGCTACCAACCACTCGCCTCCTCCGCTGCCCAGACCGGCCGGCGAGGGACTGAGACGGGTGGCCACTCAGCCCGGGGACACACGTGGTGGCGCCGAAGGGGCGGAGAACCGGCCCTTTGTGATGTCATCCGGGAGGAGGCCGGGCTCTTTGTGCAGATGGAGAGCTAAAGGCGGTCTAGAAACGGAGGGGAAGGAAAGGGTGCCCCTTGGCGTTAGCTGGAGGAATTGCGCTTGCTTGTTAACCTGAGAATCCAGTACACACCCCTTACTTTTCTTTTTTTGCAAAATGATTCCAAGTAAATTATATGTAAAGCAGAGACTATTTTCTTTCTCAAATACAAGTTTTAACAACAACCTATATAACTTGAGCATTATGGCGCTCGCCCGTATGTTCTTCCTAGGAAAGCTGAGGTAGGAGAATTTGGAGTTGAAAGAAAACCTGAGATACACAAAATCCCTGTCTCGTGACTGTATACATATATGCATGCATGAATGAGTGAATTAGTGCGTGAATGAACTGAGCATAGTAATACCATTAAGTACTCTGGAGGCTGAGGCATGAAACTCTCCAGTTCCAGGACAGCCAAAACTAGGGTTCCACGCAAACCTGGCTTACGAAGTGAAACGGTGCCTCAAAAAGTAATTAATTAATTAAACAAGCAAGAAAACAACGACCACGGACTTTATATTAGCATTCAGACACGAACAGACTTGTGTGCTGATTCCACATTGCTCTGGGGCTCTCTGCTTCCTGACTCCAGGTACAATGTGATCAGCTGCCACCCCTCGGCTCCTACTCTAACTGTAGCCTCTGAAACGGTGAGACAAATCAGACCTCTCTGTCTGCTTTCCTTGTGTATTTGATCTCAGCTGTGGGAAAACTGCTGCAGAGACACAACACTATCTGCTATGATAGGGGTCCCATTTACTTCCTTATCGCTTAGCACATTGAGCGTTGGCTCTTTTTCTCAGCATCCTTTGGAAGATAAAAATGTATTTAAAAATTAATATGAAGATTAATACCAATCTCATCTTTCAAACATCTGCCAGGAAAGAAAAGGATTGTCTATAAACACTAAAGGGGAAAGCTACAATATAAAGTCTCCAGTAAAATTCAAAGAGGTTCTGAAAAATACTATCATGAAATACAGAATTTGGGGAAAACGGGGTGGGAATGATATTTCGATTTGAAATCCTCAAGCTATCTCTAGAGTTTCCAAAAGTGAGGGGTGTGTACTATGTCTCCCTGCATGGGAGGGCTAATTAGTTCTGGAAAAACTCAAATTAGTGAGCACTACTCTCCTAGGTCTTTTCGTCTAAAGGAAAAGGAAGTGAGATAGTCAAGGAGGAGGTCAGCACCTTACATCCAAATGCAAGTTACTCAAGTAGCGTGACTGATCTGCCTGAGCTGGGAGGGTTTCAGCTGGGTGACTGCAGCTCTGACAGGCTCATTCCTCTTGTTCTTTGCACTGCTTTCACATCCCCTGGGGTCTTTACAGGACATTAATCACCTGGACTCAACTTTTAACACACCTTTCCGGTTGGGTTTGGTTTGGTTGGTTGATTGCTTGGTTCTTATCTGTTTTAAACCAGGTCTTGCTGTGTAGCTCAGGTTAGCCTTCAATGCACAGCCCCCCACCTGAGCACCCGCCATTATGCCTCTCGTTGAAAAGCTTCAGTTGTTCTTGCCTACTGATAAGTAAATGCTCCTTGGTATCAGTGATAAACCAATAAAGAATCGATCAAATCTCTTGAACCTAGGTAGAATATAAAATGTCATTTCTCCGTTGTATGTTAAAAAAAAAAAGAACTGTCTTTCATTTCAGATTGGAAAATGCTTTTATCACCGACTACTTCACATATTCAATATGGCCATGCAGATGTCTTTATTTACTCATAAGTGATGAATATTCAACCATAAATAATGGATTTTCTGCCTAAGCTCCGAAGAAAGAGAAGATAAGTATTATTAATAAAGCATGACTATAGCAAAAACTGAAAGGTACAAATGAGGCCAAAATTTATAAGCCCAATTCTGTCTTTGCCATAAAACAACTGCTTCTGGCTTCCAGCCTGATTTGAACTTTTTGTACTTCTTCCAATACCATACAGATCTCCTGTTTTCCCAGCCTCAAACTCCTCATCACTAGAATTTCCCATTTCCTTGGTATATTTCTGTTAATATACCAAGAGTTAAAGAGTTAATAAGAAGCCTGAGCTAATAAGTCAACCAGTTTATAATTAATGTAGGCCTCTGTGTGCTTCTTTGTGACTGAACAGCTGCAGGACAGAAAACTTCTGTCAACAAATGGCGCCAATGTGGCTAACTACATTCACATAATGCCTGAGAGAGATTGGGAAGTAATTCTAGACACAAAAGAACAGAGTTAAGCACGGCTTCTTGATAGCAGCATTTTTTCAGGTGGGCTCTGTTTGGTAGAGGCAAGTGCATGTCATTTAAGAGAGATTTCCTGACTCAGCTTTAGCTGCATAAACCTTGCAGCTCTTTTAAGAGGCCCCACCACCAAATACTTAAGTGGTGTTGATGAATAGTCAGTAGCCTGCTTCTTGGTGGTGGCAGGGACCCTGAAATTCCATAGAGTTGTGGCAATAAACATGGCTCTGGCCAGTACCTCTGCCAGGAGGCTAGACTCTCAGAAAGCCTAGGAATGGGGTGGATCCAGCTGTCAAAGCCACGGCTTTAATCCTAGCCATATCACTTAGCAAATTAAAGACTCATGTGGTCAGAAAAAGAGAGATATACAGTCAAGATAGATTCAGATGAAGAAAACCTCTAAATGGTTTACAATGTGTTTAAAAAATATATAGGCTTATAGAAAAAAGATAAAGTTCTTAAAATAAAAAAGAAAGAAAGAGCATAGTTGGGTGTGGTGGCACACACCTTTAATCCCAACACTTGGGAGTCAGAGGCAGACAGATCTCTGTGAGTTCAAGGGGTGGTAGCACATACCTTTAATCCCAACACTTAAGAGGTAGAGGCAGGCAGATCTCTGTGAGTTCAAGGATAACCTGGTCTACAGAGTGAGTTCCAGGACAGCCAACGATACACAGAGAAACCCTGTCTCAAAAAGCCAAAAATTAAAAATAAAAATAAAAGACATAGAGTAAGAAAAAAGCCACATAAAGATGGAAAATACACAGAGAGTCTGGATACTGTATGTTATTGTTTTGTCTTTGAATGGTTTGATGGCTGAGAAAGGAGCAAAAGCTGCTAAAAGATATTGATTACAAATGCTGCTGGATTAATACAATGTATATATTTTGAAGATGCCTTGACTTCAAAATTTAAGTCAAAAGATATATTACTTTGGAGATAAGGTTTTGTTTTTGTTTCCACAGGAAATGAGAGATTGTGAATTCATTCTGGGTTAAGAAAAAAAAATCAGGTTTGATTAAAGAAAAACGCCTGAAGAATCTCCGATAGGAGTGGATGGTCCAGATGATCCAACATTTCAGAGGGCTGTTGTTGGAGTTTCCTGAGTTCTACATCCAGAGCAGATTCAAGACTGCTGGCTGAGAGGTGATCAAGCCTCACAGAATACTCCAGTCAGGACTTGATCATAATTCTAAATCTTCTTTAGGTCCTCATAAGATTATCAGTACCCCCACCCAGCAAGAAGTAGTCTGGAAAACCGTGAGTTGTGTTTTTACTTTTTTTATTTTGTATTTATTCATTTATTTATTTTTGTTTTTTTTTCTCTGTAGCTTTAGAGCCTGTCCTGGAACTAGCTCTTGTAGTTCCAGGCTGGCCTCAAACTCAAAGAGATCTGCCTGCATCTGCCTCTTAAAGTGCTGGTATTAAAGACATATGCTACCACTGCCTGGCAAGTTGTGTTTTTATTCCCACACCTCCACTCTGCTCTGGTATGAGAAATAATTTTGGTACAGACTGGTCTGGGACCCTGATAGAAAACTATGCTCACATCTCCCCCAACAAAAAAAATAGATTATGGATATTTATTTTTGTTTAGAGTGTTGATTACAAGTTGTTATGGATAATGGTCTGGAAAAAAAAGTAAATAAGGGAGATTAGATTCAGAGTTCTTGTTTTGAAAACAATGGGGGGATTGTTGTGGGACAATTGTATTGTTTTAATAAAATGCAGATTGGCCAGTAGCTAGGTAGGGAGTAAAGGCAAGATGATGAGAACAGGAGAATTCTGAGAAGAGGAAAGGGTCAGTTTACAGTCCTCATAGAGGAAGCCAGACACAGAGGAAGCAAGATGGGAATGCCTTGCTGATAAAAGGTACCAAGCCACATAGCTAAAACAGACAAGAATTATGGGCTAATGTAGGATGTAAGAGTTAATACGAAGCCTGAGCTAATAGGTCAACCAGTTTATAATTAATATAGGCCTCTGTGTGTTTCTTTGGGACTAAACAACTGCAGGACCAGGCAGAACAGAAACCTTTGTCAACATATTTCTAATTAATGTATTTTTTTTTATGTTTCCATTTTTTCCTTTTCCAACTAAGATTCCTGCCCACTGAAGCACCAGGATTGCCACCTTCTCCTTTGTTTCCCTTCAGAAGCTGTAGTAAATTCTTAATTCTAAAGAGTTTAAGTGTGTGTAAGCTGGAGAGACAGTGCCTCAGTTAAGAGTACTTGCTGTGGTGTTGCAGAGGGGAAGATGGGGAAAAGAGGGCCAGACTTTTAATGAGGGAGGGGAAGTGAGGATAAAATAATAGAAGGAGATCAGAGAGAGGGATAAATAGGGGGAGAACAGAGAGAGGGGCAAATAGGGGGAGAGCAGAGAGAGGGGTAAATAGGAATAAGTGTGTTTCGAGAAGGCATAGGGGGATGTTATTTCATGTTTACTTAAAATGCATACATAAACTAGGCAGTGGGAGCCCAAGCCTTTAATCTCAGCACCCAGGAGGCAGAGACAGGTGGTTCTCTGTGACTTCAAGGCTAGTCTTGTCTACAAAGCTAGTCCCAGGACAGCCAGGGCTGTTATACAGAAAAACCTTGTCTCAAAAAACAAACAAACAAAAAACAACAACAAAAAAAAGAAAGAAAGAAAAGAAAAGAATAAGGAAAAGTATACATAATGGGGCACTGGAGCACTGGAGACATGGCTAGGCTAAATTGTTAAGAGCACTGACTGCTCTTGTAGAAGACCCAGGTTCAATCCCCAACACCCACGTAGAAGCTCACAACTTTCTGTAACTCCAGTTCCAGGGAATGTGTGCCCTCTTCTAACTTCCTCAGGAGCAGGCACACATGTACTATACAATGCAGGCAAGACATTCATACACATATAATAAATCTTTAAAAAGAACACATGCATATTATATATAAATATAACTATGTATATACATATATTACATGTGTGTGGTTTAAATAGAGTTGAACCATTTTGGGTGATAACAAAAGCCATAGACTATCTAACAAAATACCTAGTACCAGACATGAGAAACTTCTCTCTGAGTTGTTGGTCAGAGAGTCCAGCAGTCTTCCAAAGCCTCCTTCTGAGTGTTGGTCAGAATCCAGGAGAATTCAGCAGCTGCCCTTCGTTGCCTCCCCATCCTTGAAGGTAACATGGCTGAAGGCCCCACACGCTTTGCACACAGGGCTTGAAGGAATCTGAAACTGACCTTGAAGCTTCTCTCTTAAAAGTAAGAGCCACAGTTCCATCCAGGGGATCTGATGCCCTCTGCTGGCCTCGCTGGGCGTGTGTGTGTGCGTGTGTGTGCGCGCGCGCGCAAGTCAAGGAGCGTAGCTACAACATAAGTATGGATGATAGGAGCAGCCACTGTACCTACAATAAATAATGTACACACCTATTTTCAGCTGACAATGTGGCTGCCCAAAACAAAAGGGTGCAATTTCTACTGCCCATCCACTGCATGTGGCTAGAGATCTGTCCAATTGGAGTTGCTTTGTGTCCCTTCTAGGGAACTTCCCATTGACTAAGGCTGAGTTATCATTAACCTGTTCATATAGTATCTCGGAGACAGGCTAATTCTATCTTAATTCTAATTGACTTCTATCCCCTGTGACCTCTAACCCTTCCACTCAGTCAAGCCTTTTTCCTGGTTGGTTCTTATCCCTCCTGCTAGTTATTTTTTTGTGATCTCTCAGCCCTTCAATAAGTCTTTCCTTCATGGGCTAAGCAAAATGAGCTTTGGGGCTATCAAGAGTCATGTCAAATGGCACTTTGCCTGAAAAATGTTCTCTAGGTCTGAAGAAGACATGAACCTTTTTCTGGTTTTCCCCCACATGGCTCAATGGTGGCACTTGTGACATTATCCTGTGACCAGCTTACCTCTGTGTGCCTGACCCAGTCTTGGAGGTCCTTGAGGACAAAGCACATATCTTAATCTTCAACTTTCCATAGCCAAAATTGGAGGTAATGACCTTGCTCAATAAGTATTTGTTAAACAGATTTGGAAAATTCGGCAGCAGTGGAGTAGCTAACACTGAGGCACACCTTGCTTTTCCTTTAACTCAAACATTCTGAGTTGTGTACAAACGATAAAGCTGTACTCTAGGGTATTTCCAGTGTTCTGCTCAGATTAAACAATTTCTATATAGCTTCGTTCCTTTACAAGAGCTCAGTTAGGAACCTCCTGTTCTTTGATCTCAGAAAGAATATCCACCATTCAGAGACAGATTGCAAGATCAAGTGCTTGAGTGTGATCGGGTCTCCATGGTGACCGTGACAAGTGAGGACAGGGGAGCAGAGCAGGCACTATTCCAGGGCCTCCCTGCTTTCTTAGATGATAAGGGATGGGTGGTTTGAAAAGTAAGATGAGCAGTCTAATCCGAAGGGGTGACACCGCTATTTCACTCCCAACGTCAGTGGGATGATTAAATGCCCACCGTTTTCTGAACGAATCCTGATCATAACAGGTGTAACACCATGCACAAGGATGCTTGCCTGGAAACATTCATCCCACGTACTCTTAGGAACCCTACCTCTAACTTTTCATGTTTTGGGGTTTTGTTGTTTGTTTGTTTGTTTGTTTTGTTTTGCTGAGATGGGGGTCTCAAAATGCAGTCCTTGCTGACCTAGAATTCAGTTTGTAAACCAGGCTGGCCTCGAACTCACAGAGCTCTGTCTGCCTCTCTAGTGCTGAGATTAAAGGTGTGCACCAACAGGCCAGGAAGATTCATTTTTATTTATGTGTGTGTTTGTGTGTGTGTGTGTTTGTCTGTCTGTATCTGTGTCCATGTGTGTCTGTGTCTTCTGCATGCTGGTACCCTCAGAGGCCATTAAAAAAAAGCATCCAATTCCCTACAGCTTGTTGTGAGATGTCCCCTGGCCCCCTGGGAACCTCCGAAAGAGCAGCAGGCACTCGAAACAGCGAGCCACCTCTCCAGCCCCCTTTGGTCTTCTTATTTCTTGGCTTCTTCATTCACCAGCAGTGTGTGATTTGGAATAAATCTCTGCACTTCCCCTATCTATTTGACATGTTTTTTTTGAAAATTTAATTAATTTATTTTTGTGTTTGGCTTGCATGTATGTATGTGTCCTATGTATGTGCCTGGTACTTATGGAGACCAGGGAAGGGTGTCAGATACCCTGGACTAGAGTTATCAATGGCTGTGCATTCCCTTGTAGGTGCTGGAAACTGAGTCCTCTGCAAGAGCAACAACTGTTCTTTACAAAGGTGTTATCATCTTTGTGTACATCAATAAATGCTTAAACGATGAAACCAAACCCAGCTGCATCAGCCTGTTACGCCTTCACATTGATTTACAATTGCTACTTGATCCTTTTTTTTTTAATCAACAAACTTTATTTTTTTTTTCCATATCCACATTCTTACCTCTTCAGTTTGGCTTTTCCTTCCATCATCTGCCGTCTTCACCATCTGCTGTTCTGTGCAGCAGCTCCCCAGACCCCATTGTTAACACACCGTTAGCATTGTTAGCACTGTGGGGTTGAGCTCTGTTTCCTGCCCTAGGGGTCTCTGTCCTTGTTAGACCTTCGCCATCTCAGCTCCGCTTTCCTTGAGTCCTCAGATCTTCACCTCTGGCCTAAGCCTTCCCTAAAATGGCTTTCGGTCAGAATCAAACAAAATTAGAGCAATGACAAACACTGGTAAAACAACAAAAAATGAACTTAAAATTTACCAAATTATAGAAACATAAGGAAATTCATAGACTTTCAAGTGACCTTGTTGTCATTTGTAGCATGTGTTCTTTCAAAATCTTTGGAAAAAAACTAAAACCCAAGACATTTGACATGCTCCTCAATAACCAATAGAAGAAGTTAAAAGAGAAATTAAAACTTGCCTTGAGCAAATGGAAATGGAAGCACAACATGCCAAAGCCTGGGGATGCTCAGAGATGCTTCCCAGAAGCAAGCCTGGATCAATAAATGCTTACATCATGAGAGAAGCGAGGTGAAGAAGTAGATGCTTCAGTGGAAACTCAGGGGCTAATTTTGAAATCTGAAATATTCTCATCTATCTTAAATATAAGAGAATATAGTTCTTGTTTTGTTAAGCCAAAAAAGTCTTATTAATTTTAATTTAAAGAAATTGGGATGGGCAGCAAAATTGTTCAATGGGTAAAAGACGCTGACTTCCAAAAGTTGTGTTCTGACCATGACATATGGTTCATGGTACAAGAAAACCTACAACACACACATTCATAACAAATTAGTATAGTATAGTACAGTATAGTATAGTATATATAGTATAACAAAAAGTAATTCAGGAACTCAACAGTTAAGAATACTTGGTACGCCAGGCAGTAGTGGTGCACGCCTTTGGTCCTAGCACTCGGAGGCAGAGTCAGGTGGATCTCTGTGAGTTCGAGGCCAGCCTGGTCTATAGAGTGAGTACCACTAGTACCAGGACAGGCTCCAAAGCTACAGAGAAATCTTGTCTTAAAAAAAAGGATAAAAATAAAAGAACACTTGCTGTGTGACCATGAGAACCGGGGTTCAGATCCCAGTGCCCACCTTAGAAGCCAGGGATGGTTCTGCACGCATCTGTATAACTTCAGAGATGAGTGAGGGAGTAAGAGACAGGACGACCCCTAGGGCTTGCTGGCTGCCCAGGTTCAGGGAGATAACCTGCCTCAAAGAAACAATGCAGGAAGTCATAGAGGAGGACACCTAATTCCCTCTGACACATAATCATATAACCACATACATGCATGAGCACACCTTCGTACATGTGCATGCCTTCACACAACACACTCATACACATACATACACAATTTTTTAAATAAAAGTACAGACTTAAGTCTTAGTGCTGTATATGGGCCATCTGTTGCTACCTGACCTCTGAATTTAACTTAAAAAGTCATCTCCCTTGATTTAGCAGCAGCTATTCCAGGATCAGTAATGCTGCTACCACAAAGACCATTGACACCGATAAGACTCATTGTCTATACCACTCTCTATCCTGCAAGACCCAGAGAACATCAGCGAAAACTGGAGAGGAAGATGGTAAGAATTACTTTAAGAACTGAGACCTATCGGGCATGCGGACACTCAAGCTGGGGCCTGCACGGGACCTGCATAAGATCAAGACAATCAGCATTCCAGCATGGGGAGAGGAGGGCTCACAAGACCCCGCCCCCTAGCTGAGCATGGAATGGTAGCTGATGTCTGGAGGATGGAGGATCACTTTCCTTCAGCGGTGTGGCCCATGGTAGGTGGCTCATGCTCAGTGGAGGGACATCTATCTGTGTGTGTACAAACAACACTAACTAGGTTCAGTAGGGGAAGTGGGGCAGGGAGAAGACAACATGAAATTGGGAGGAAGACATGGTCTGGGAAAAGTTTGGGGTTCAGAATGGAGGGCAGAGATATATATGAACTTCCTAAAGAGTAAATGCAAAATACTTTAATATTACAAGCTTGTATTCATAACCATGAAAGTGCTATTGTTCCCCCAACGTCAGAGATGAGGAAAATGGGCTTGAAAAGAAACAGAGGCTTCATAAGTTTTCTACAGTTATGGAAATAGACATTTTTCCCACTTTGCCATTTGATGCCTGTACCAAAGAGAGTTTGAAAGCAAGAGCCAGAGACAGGCATGGATCTGAGCCCTAGGTGACAATCTTCTGACATCTGCCTTTGTCTTGGGGGCTGGAGCAGGGCACAGATGGAGCAGGGGACAGATGCTCCAGCTGGAGTTGAAGCCTTGGTCCCTGGCCAAGGCTCTATATAGCATTCCCTCAGAGAAACCTCAGGGGAAATAATCAACACTTTTTACCTAGCACACTACATGTGGAATTTCTAGTCTCCACAACTCAGCAGTTGACTTCTGAACACACACACACACACACACACACACACACACACTCATGAACTGTGGAGCATGTACCCATGCACATGAACAATAACAATTTAAAATTCTAAATGTAAATATCAGATGGGGGAAAGAGTGAGGCTGTAGGCAAAGCCTTTACTTTTCAAGCACAGGACTGAGTTCCATGCCCAGCTTCACACAAAAATTGATGGGGAATCTTTGTCAACCAACTATCTTTAAGAGGCGGGACCAAGTTAGGGTGTGGCTTTCTGGGACCCGGAGAAAAATGATGCACAGCCCAAGTGCCCTCT
>NC_022028.1:6207683-6208723 GCF_000317375.1 Microtus ochrogaster | reverse complement strand
CACACACACACACACACACACACACACACACACACCCTAAAATAAAATAATTTTAAGCAAAATACATTGAACCAGGAATATGAACATCTTTGTCTCGTAGCTATGGGAGAGTCTGCTGGAGTGAAACAAAACTTAATGACTTCCACACACCAGGGTCTCTTTTATAAGAACGAAGACAACTGCCACGCTGGCCACAGGAGATGGAGCCATGCAGAACTGACCCGGGTCAGTGTCTTGGTTAGGGTTGTTATTGCTGTGAAGAGACACCATGACCATGGTAGCTCTTATAAGGAAAACATTTGATTGGGGCAGCTCATTTGCAGTCTAAGAGGTTCAGTCCATTACCATCATGGTGAGGAGCATGGCAGCATGCAGGCAGATGTGGTCCTGGAGCCAAGGGTCCTACATCTTGACTCAGAGGCAACAGGAAATTGCCTGACTGTCACACTGAGTGAGGCTTGAGAAAAGGGCCTCAAAGACCATCCCCACAGTGACACACTTCCTCCAACAGGCCACACCTCTTATTAGTGCCACTCCCTTTGGGGCCCTTTTCGTTCAAACCCCCACAGTCAGCCTGCAGAAAAGTCTAGCACAAAAAAATATATTCCCAGGCTGGAGAGATGGTCAGTCATTAGAAGCATTTGTTCTTACAGAGGACCTGGGATTGATTCCCAGCAAGCAAGCACATAGCAACTCGTAGAGGTCTATTTTCAGGGTCTAGTTTCGGTGTCTCTGATACCCTCTCCTAACTTCTGTGGGTACCAGCTCACATGGTACAGAGAAATATATACAGGTAAAAACATACATGCACATAAAGTAAAAACAAATCAACCTTAAAACACATTAAATTTTAAAAAAGGAAAAAAATTTTCTCCTGAAGAATGAATTATAAAACTGACTAAATCAACCAGTCCCTCTATCTCAGAGGACTTGGAGGCTAAAGAGCATGAGAGGGAGTGTGCCCACGGTGGGTGCAAGCTAGAGAGCATGAGAGTGAGTGTGCCCATGGTGGGTATAAGCTGGATAACATGAGAGGGAGT
>NC_022028.1:6194767-6207383 GCF_000317375.1 Microtus ochrogaster | reverse complement strand
CCCAATTGCTTTCAACTCCACAGTCTTTTTCAAATAAGTTTCTCTGAGACTGTTATTTTTCTAAAATGAGAGTTGAATTTCATAAGACAGGATCTAGGATCTCTGTCCTTTAGGATTCCAGGAATCTAATAATGATAGGAAGTGATTAGGATTGGCTCCAATTTCATATAATAGTAACCCCATCCACCCTGCATCAGGGATGTGAGGGTCTAAGAATTTATCTCTTCTACAAGGAAACCCCATAGATATTGTACCAAGTTACAGGACAACAAAGGAAAGGCAGATGTTCAAACACACCCACACACTCACGCGCACATGCGCACGCACACACACATACACATGCACACACACATACTGTTCTCCCCACTCTGTGTGGGTGTAGGGTGTGTACATGGCGTGTGTGTGTGTGTGTGTGTGTGTGTGTGTGTGTGTGTGTGTGTTAGGGAAGGGGTGAGGGTGGGAGGGAGAGACAGGGAAGGAAAACTTGGCTAAGAAGACAGCCTAGAGTCCTGACTGAGTCAGGACCCAATTAGGGAGCCAGAGGATTGCTGCTCTCAAACTGGTCCTAATTGTGTTAGCCGTGTGTTTGTTATGAGTCTCCAGCCTTTTCTCCAAGTGATGTTGACACATGTCTGCTCAGATAAATTAATGGTCCCATCTCCACATATGCTGACAGTGTGGGAGAGGACACAGCTGAAGAAAAGAGGAAGCAGAGAGGAGGGAAAGGCAATAGAGGATGCTGGCAACTAAGGACTTTTTTTTTTTGAGACACTCTTTCTGGTAGCCCTGGCTGGCTTAGAACTCACTATATGGACCAGGTTGGCCTGAAACTCATGGAGATCTACCTTGCCTCTGCCTCTTGAGCAATGGAATTAAAGAATTACTGTATTTTTGTAAAGTAGTAGATTGGCGGGGCTGGGGGAGGAGGGTGCCACCAATATGAGCTAATGAAAAAAAGAACTGGGAATGCCAATCACCCTGCCTTAATCTTTGCATGCTGTATTTGTGTATCAAACGATCTCAATGCACCTATATATACCATAATATATGTAGCATTCTTATGCCAATTAACATTTAAACTTTTTAACTTTTACAGCAATATGCAGAGGCTAGAAGAGTAGATTATTGGGTTGAGTGCTTGCCTAGCATGTGTAAGCACCCTGAACTCATTCCCAGGGCCACATAAAACTAGGTATGGTGGTGTATGACTGTAACACCAGTAGAGTGGGAAGGCCAGAAGTTCAAGTCATCTGTAGTTGTGGCAAGGTTGAGGCCAGCCGGGACTACATGACACCCTGTCTCAAAAAGAGAGAAAAAAAAGGAAAAAGAAAAACAGTTGGAAGATGGCTCAGCTGGTAAGAGCCCTTGTTCTTGCAGAGGAATGGAGCTCGGTTCCCAGCACCCTCTTTCACCCACCCATGGGCACTGCACTCACGTGCACAAAACCACAAACAAACATACATAATTAAAAATAAAATCTAAAACAAGCAGATAAATAACAACGCGACTAAAGATAAGGACACTGTGGGAGAAACTGTCAGCCAGCCTACCTGAGCCTCAGCGGCCCTGCCCAAACCAGCCCCGGTGAGCATGCACGGCAGGAACTTCCTCCCAGAGCCAACCAAAAGCCTGCCGCTGCACCCAGAGACTGATGACGCAGAGACACAAGATCCAAGATGCCAATGAAGAAAGGACAACACAGCCTAGTGGGCTACCTGAGGCAATGGGACCTTGGGAGGGGGTATAAGAGGCCTGTCTGCCCATACCCTCAATAAAGAGACATCGCACGACCTGTCTGTCAATCATTGCCTCTTCCCAGCTGTGTACAGTTTTATACATTTCCCTAACTTTGCTGGGATGGCTGCAATGAGCGCACCCCTCATAGGCAATGTGTTTGAACTCTTGGTTTCTAGGTGGTGGAGCTGTTTGGAGAGCTGGCGTGGCCTTGCTGAGGGAAGCACGCCACGGATGGTGGGATATGAGAGGTCTTTTCTTAGCCTGACCCGACTTTCCGTTTGTGTCGCTGCTTCCTGCTCGGGCCATCAGGCCTGACTGTTACCTTGTCTTCCCACCATGATAGACCCTTATCCCTCTGGAACTGTAAGCCCAGACGAATCCTTTCTCCTGTAAGCTGCCTTAGTTGAGGTGTCTATCACAGCAACAGAAAAGTAAGTAACACAACAGTCAAACCAAATATGGCTGTTGCTCTAAGGAACCTGATTGCGTTATTGGCAGGAAGTATGTGGTGGAAGACATTGAAACTGCACTAGATAAGCCAGTTGAATGCTGGAATATCGTAGTGCTCAGAGGAATGCGCACTTTGCAGGTCTGGCCCAACAGGTTTCAGAGGAAAACAATAGTATCCACCAGGCCAAGGGCCATTTACCTGATATTTTAGTGAAAATGTCTTGAGAGCTTGCCTGGAGTTAAATTAAAAAGTAAAAGACACTTAAAGAAATGTTCACCATCCTTAGCCATCAGGGAAATGCACATCAAAACAACTCTGAGATTCCAGCTTTCATCTGTCAGAATGGCTAAGGTCAAAAACACTGATGACAGCTTATGCTGGAGAGAATGTGGAGTCGGGGGAACACTCTTCCATTGCTGGTGGGAATGCAAACTTTGTACAGCTGCTTTGGAAATCAGTATGGCGGTTTCTCAGAAGATTTGGAATCAATCTACTTCAAGACCCAGAAATATCGCTCTTGGGCATATACCCAAAGGATGCACACTCATACCACAAAGACACTTGCTCAACTATGTTCATAGCAGCATTATTCATAATAGCAAGAACTGGAAACAACCTAGATGCCCCTCAACTGAAGAATAGACAAAGAAAATGTGATACATTTATACAATGGAGTATTATTCCGTGGTTAAAAAAAAAAAAACAGTGACATCTTGAAATTTGCAGGCAAATGGGCAAACTAGAAAAAAAAAAACCATCTAGGGTAAGGTAACCCAGACCCAGAAAGATGAGCACAGTGTGTACTCACTCATAAGTGGATATTAGACATAAAGCAAAGGAGAACCAGCCTATAGTCCATGACCTCAGAGAAGCTAGGTAGCAAGAAGAACCCTAAGAGAACCATACATGGATGCTCCTGGGAAGGAGAACTAAATAAGATCTCCTGAGTAAATTGTGACACGGGAGGGAGAGAGAGGGGAAGGGGAAAGAGAGAAGAAGAAGATGAAGGAATGGGGTGGGGTGGTTGAGTTAGGGAAGGGGCAGAGAGGGAGAGCAAGGAAAGCGATATCTTGATAGAGGGGTCTGTTAAGTTGGGAGTATAACCTCCAGCCCCCAGGCCTGAGAGCTGTATTGGTCTGGACTCCAAATCCCAGGATGCCACTCCTACAGAGTATTTAAGTGAACTCCCAAAAGAGGAAGACCTGGTCCCTTTTCCTTCTTCCAGGTGGTCGCGTTTTTAGCCTCCCAGTTTCCCCCTGGGGCCACCTGAGAGAGCAGGAATCCCATTAAATCTGGATATTTTTTAATTTGTCTTGTTTTGTTTTGTCTTGATTGGGAATTTGCGTCAGCAGAGAGCTCACGTTAGGAAAAAAATTCCTAACAGGATCCATTATGTGGTTAGGAAGAAACCTGGCACTATGGAAGTTCCCAGGAAACCTCAAGGAAGACCCCAGCAATAGTATGGAGGGTATCTGAACTGGCCTTCTCCTGTAATCAGATTGAAGACCGCCCTAATTGTCATCATAGAACCTTCATCCAGTAACTGATGGAAGCAGATGCAGAGATCCACAGCTAAGCACTGGACTGAGCTCTCAAAGTCCAGTCAAAGAGAGGGAGGAGTGGGAATATGAGCGAAGGGGTCAAGATCATGATGGGGAACCCCACAGAAACAGCTGACCCAAGGTAGTGGGAGCTCACTGACTCTGGACTGACAGCATAGGACTGAACTAGGCCCTCTGAATGTGGGCAACAGTTGTGTAGCTTGGCAATTTGTGGGGCCACTGGCAGTGGGACCAGGATTTATCCCTAGTGCATGAACAGGCTTTTTGGAGCCCATTCCCTCTGGAGGGGATACCTTGCTCAGTCTAGATACAGGAGGGTCTTGGTTCTGCCTCAACTTGATATGCCAGACTTTGTTGACTCCCCATGGGAGGTCTTACCCTCTCTGAGTAGGGGGGAGCAGGAGGATGAGAGGGAGGGGAAATTGGGATTGGTATGTAAAAATGAAAAATGATTGTTTTTAAATAAAAAAAAAACAAAAAGTAATAGATGAATTTTGGGCAGAGGAAATGTCAGGATAACATTGAGTCTAGTTTGAGTCTAGTTTGATGCGAGTCTATAATAAAAATGAGCAAGTGAGGCAGAAAGAAATACAAAATGTACAATCTGGAGAGAAAAAGAGTCCAGCAATGCTGTAGGTGCTTGTTCTGACAGAGAGGCTGTAATTGCTAAGGAAATTAGCGCTCTTAAGCAGAGGCCTCCTGCTCTGTGTGGGGAGCAAATGGTAAGGTTCCCCAGAGGAAACCCATCCAGACAGGTTTCTGCCTGAAAGGGAAAGTTTTCAGCTCCTAGAAGCAATCTCTTCTGCACACAAAGGGTGACGCTGATGTGGCGAAGGGGGTGGAGGTTCCCCCAGCTGACAAATACCCAAATCTGGCAGTGTTGTCCACAGAAAAATAGCTTTAGGGGCATGAAGCGTGCCAGAGGAGGCAATGGTGGCACACACTTTAATCCCAGCACTGGGAGGCAGAGGCAGTGGATCTCTGTGAGTTCCAGCCTAGCCTGGTCTCCAGAGCGAGTTTCAGGACAGCCATGGCTACACAGAGAAACCCTGTCTCAAACAAACAATCGAAAGCAAAAAAAGAAAAGAAAAGAAATTTTAAAGAGGGCAGTGGCGAGGGGGGCGGGACGATTGGAGAGATGATTCTGCAATTAAGAGCACTGACTGTTCTTCCACAGGACACGAGTTCAATTCCCAGTACCCACATGACAGTTCATAGCTGTCTGTGGCTCCAGTTTTAGGGGATCTGACACCTTCACATAGACACATAGGTAAAACATGAATGCACATGAAATAAAAATAAATAAATTACTTTTTTTTTTTTAATAAAAAGAGTGCGCCAGAGAGAAGAGGCCTTACTTCTTTTCTTGCCCCTCTGTTTCAGAGGGCGGCTGGAGTCATCAACTGTTGCAGGAAGTCTGTGTGAGGTCACTATCTGACGCTGTCAAAGTGAAGCCTGGGCTGCAGTGGAGAGCCTACCGTGATGATGATGGAGATACCAGAGCCAGGAAGAGCTGCACACAGAGAAGAATCAGCTCACGAAAGATATTCACTGTGGTCTCCAAATCTGGAAGGGCAGAGCCATCGAAGGCCTTCGATTTCAGACCTGGAGATCTAAGACTGATGTTTGCGCTGCTGGAATCCGGTCTTGCTTTGGCCCAGTATTTCTTCTCTCTGGCCCCTCCCCAACTTTTAGTACGGGAATATATATTCTGTGCCATTATACTTCAGAAGTGTGCCGTTTCCTTTTTTATTTTGCAGGCAGGCAGAATCAAGAAATTACCCTGAGTCCTAAAAGAGACTTTGGACTTTTAGTTAATGTTGAGACTGTGGTGGAATATGGGGACTTTTGAAATTGAACTAATGCATTTTGCATTATGATGTGGCCCCAAGTCTGTGGGAGCCAGGTATTGGGAAGTGGTGGTTTGAGTAAAAATGACCCCCAAAAGCTAACGTGTTTGAATGCTTGATCATCCCCAGTGGTGGCCCCAGCCGGGCATGTGGTGCCATTTTGATGGACAAACTTTGAGAGTTTGTAGCTCCGCCCACTTCCAGTTTGCTCTTTCTGCTTCCTGCACTGGCGCTATGCCTGCCTGCTGCCATGACGCCATGCCATGGCAGGCTCTTATCCCCCTGGAATTATAAGCCCAAATAAATCTCCCATCTGCTGTTGCCTTGGTCACAATAGTTTAGCAGAACAATAGAAGAATAACTAATATACTTCCAAACCAGAACTTTTAGCCATTTTATTTTTAGCTAACTTATTTTTATTTAGTCTTTAGTCAGCATTGATAAGAAAGCACGAAGCAAGCATCTCCAAACTTGGCTAATCATAAAGGTCGTCGTGGGGTTGTAGGCAATGCTGATCCATGCCTATCCCAGAATTCCTCAACACTGAGAGCTTCTTAATGATGACCACACTTCACGGGCATTGTCATTGGGCAGAGCTGTCAAACACGCCAGTTTTCAAGTCTACTCTTAAACCCTACATTTACCAAGCTCTGATCTGGGTAAGTCACTTAATGTGTCCTCAAACTGGGGCTAATAATTTTTACCATTTGGCAGGATTGCCATGAGGAAGGAATAAGAAATCATGCATTTATCACAGCCCTTGGCACAGGGTAAATGTCCAATCAATGCAATTGACAGTATTGGAGAGACAAAAATCTTCCCTTGGCAAGGGTGCACTGAGAGATACCATCTTCATTTTGTAGATAGCACTGTTATTACATAGTCAACAGTTACTGAGAAAACAGACTCACCAAGCCTGACTGTGGTGTTCAAGTTCATAAAACCAAACCAGATAAAGATCCAGGACCACAACTTATTTCTCCTTAACACAAAGCCCAGCATCTCACCACTACAGAGCTTTAAAATAAATGTGGTACCTTCCCCATCCTTTCGCTTTAATTTCTAAAATCAAGGATGTAACTCAGTTGATAGAGTGCTTGCCTCAAATGCAGGAAGCCTTTGGCTTGGTCCCAGCACCACATAAACTGAGTGTCATGGCTCCTCATAATCCCAATACAGTATTGTAGAAGTAGGAGAATCAGATGTTCAACATCATCCTCGGCTATATAGCGAGTTCAAGGCCAGCCTGGGTTTCAAAGAAAATATTATCATGTTGTTTTCTGAATTTCTTGTAGTGTTAATGTTTGTCAAGCTTTCAATTTGTTTGCACTCATAATAGAAAGAATGCAGATTAATAGCTCTCAGTTCAGGGCTATCTCCTCCCCAGAGGACATTTGTGCATGTCTACATGTTTCTGGCAACCAGAGGGAAGAGGCCAAGGGTGCCCAGAAACATCCCACAGTACACATAGCAACTCTCCAAGACATCATCAAATTAGCTAATGTCACCAAAGCTGAGAACTCTTACTTACAGATAACAGGTCCCCTAGGAGCAGGGGCTTACAGTCTTTATGCTGCATCCTCTATAGAGATCCTTCCTCATACAGTCTGCAAGGCTGAATCTCTCCAGAAACTGTTGAAGTCACCCACCACCACCAAATAACTAAAACCAACTCTGACTAATCTAAGTGTAGGACCCTCACCTTTAATCCAGCAGTCAAGAAGTGGAGGCAGAAGAAGGACCAGAGGTTAAAGGTCATCCTCCATTACATGGTGAACTTTACACAAGACTGGAATACATAAAGCCCTCTCTCAAAACAAAAATACATACCTCTGACATAATTTGTCTGAAGTGAAACGGTATCTATTTGTCTATCTGTCTGTCTGTCTGCCTGCCTGCCATCTGCCATCCATCTATCCATCCATCATGTATCTACTTACCTATCTACCTAACTCTGTACCTATCTACCTACCTACCTGTGTCTGTCTGTCTATCTATCTATCTGTCTGTCTGTCTGTCTGTCTATCATCTATCTATCTCTTTTCCTTCCCTTTCCTTCTCTCTCCTCCTTCACCTTTTGTGGTAATGGGAATGTTGTAAAATTGGATTTTGAGTGTTTTACACAGTTTGTAAAGTTATTGAAAATGATTAAATTATTTATCGAAATTTCCTAGTTCATTTTAGGGAAATTGTCAGGTGCTGTGGCCAGCGATCACTTTGCATGGGTAAGTTAAGTGGCATGTATGTGGATCTTCAGTGTGGCTGTTTAAAAGAGGAAAAGAAAGCCTCTGACATTTTCTGGTCCTCTACCTCTCAGAGTGCAGTACAGCTGTCCTCAGGGGTTTCTGAGTGCTCGGGTCACAGCAGCTGTTCAGCACATACCAGCTGTACAAACTGGACTGTAACTAGATTGGAACCGAAGCCCTTTACATAGTAGCCAGAATACAGTGGCTTTTCTTTCCTTTGAAGACCGTAAGGCCTACCGAGATATATGTGTTCCCTTTGGACGTTCTAGAGCTGCTCGGTGATGCTCTTGGTTATGATGCAGAAACTGAAACACCTTCTATGTGCCTCACCCCAGCAGGTCCCATAGCTTCCCCATCCTGGAAAAAGCAGGAAGCCTCTCTTTTCCTAGTACATTTGGGAAAAACTGTCAACAGATGTGACCATAAATTCATCCGCATGGCTTAAGGGGTTGATACTAAGTGTAATTGTCACCTCTCCACCATCAAACTGAACATTTCCAGATGGAGAACAGTGGAACAAACCAGTCCATTTGTAAACGGAGAGGTGAAGTCATGTAGAAAAGGAGTATCCCTTCTGAAAGTGGGGACCACCCCACCATTAGGACAAGAGAAAGATTGCCTCCCCTTTGCTGAGGACTGCCTTCTCCTCTTGGTATTTTTCTGTCTGTGAGGTACTTTCTGTGATGAGAGGGGCTTCCCCAGGCCTTATCTGCTGGCAGTCCTTTGGCAGCAGACAGCCAGGCAGTTGCTTTCCATGCCAAGACTGCAAGCACACTCCATATCTGGATTTTATATGGGTTGTGGGGCTCCAAACTCAGGGTTTCATGTTCGTAAGATAGCACATTACCAACCTCAGCCCCGAAATACCTTTCTTTTTTAAAGCTCTCTCCCTGTCTCTCTCTCTCTGTCTGTCTGTCTGTCTGTCTGTCTGTCTGTCTCTCTCTCTCTCTCTCTCTCTCTCGTGTGTGTGTGTGTGTGTGTGCTTCTCACTTTGTATGGAAATGCAGTAATGCTCATGTCCCGGCACAAGTACCGAGATCAGAGGACAGCCTTAGAGGCCTGCCCTGCCACCCTGTTTGAGACCAGTGTCTCTTGTTTCTCTACTTCACATGCCAATTAGCTCGCCGGGCAGCTTCTGGGCACTCTCTCTCCACCTCCTCTCTTCCCAGGAGCACCAGAATTGTAGATGGTGTATACACCCCTGTGTCCAGCCAGCTCTATGGTCGGGGACCAGCTTCAACAAGTATGCCTCTTACCAGGGTAGGGGCATGGAGATTAGAAACATGTTAAGTAGGAGGAACACAGGTAAGACAGAATCGCTAAGACAGAGGGTGATACCGAGAGGGTAACTCAACGAATACTGCATCTGCCCACATTATTTTCCGTACACTTTTATACCCCGATACACCAGGGGGAAGAAGACAAAGACCGCTCTAACAGGATGCAAAGGACAATTAGAACAGTTACTTGCTTCAATACTTTAAGACATCAAGTCATTAGCATTCTGCTGCATAGGTAGTGAGCCCACACTAGACCAAGTATCCTGAAGGCAGTCACTCCCAAGGTCAAACCTCCTATTTCAAAAGAAGGAGCAGAAGTGTGCGTGGATATCCTGACCATTAGTGGTGGGGAGTGGATCTAGCTGTATGGGTCATCTTAGTGTCAAAAGGACCAAGTAACCACACTCTAGGTCAGGATGTGCATCCCTGTTGTAGACAATTTTGAGCAACCTCAAACCTCTCTGACCTTCAGACAAGGTGGAAACGGATCATTTTGGGGCCTCCACACTCTATGAGGGCTCTGGGGATCCACACTCTATGAGGGCTCTGGGTCTCCACACTCTATGAGGGCTCTGGGGATCCACACTCTATGAGGGCTCTGGGTCTCCACACTCTATGAGGGCTCTGGGTCTCCACACTCTATGAGGGCTCTGGGTCTCCACACTCTATGAGGGCTCTGGGGATCCATACTCTATGAGGGCTCTGGGCCTCCACACTCTATGAGGGCTCTGAGGATCCACACTCTATGAGGGCTCAGATTCTCATTATTGCTCAGCAGGCACTTTACCACTGACCAGTCTTCCAGGTATAGAAGGCTTTTCTTCATGCATCTTGTCATACGGCCTTTTTCTCTTAGCTTGGTAATAACCAGATCACCTGGTTACAAAGCTCCTAAAGACATCCTTATAGAAAAGCCTAAGAGTTTTCTACTCTCCACTGATCATATAAGGGTAATGATAAAAATAAAACACTGCAGTTACCCTAGCGGCCCATGGGTCATGAGGGGCAGCAGGTCCCAGGCAGGGGGCCACATGGAGCGTGAGAGACAGATGTGGATAGGCACGTCATGCAGAGTGAGGGTAGATATTTATTTAGTAGGTTATGAAAGGGAAGGAGAAAGGGGAGAGGGAGGGAGAAGGGGAATGAAGAGAGCAAAGCAGAAAAGGAGGAGTTTGTAGGCTGGAAGCAGAAGGAAGATCCACTTGCCTCTGCGGATGGGGGAGGAGGGAGTATGTGGGGCTTGTCTCTGAAAGGGACAGGACAGACCATCACAATAAGAAGACATGTTCTTGCTGAGACCTAATCACATCCTATCTTCTGTAAGGAACCAGAGAATAAGACCACTTCTTCACTGAGAAATCTGGGGGACCTTCGGGGGGGCATTTCCACATATTTTATGAGATGGGGGAATGGGTATCCCTTTTCCTCAGTCTTTATTTAGCTATGGGTTGGTAGCTAAGTATGAGTAATAAACGATGATAGGCATGCCTCATCGGTCTAGGTGTGAGGTTAATAAGTGGAAGGCCGTTGCTGGTATCCTTCAGCATAGAAGCAAGACCACAACAGCCAAGTAGGATTCTCTATTAGCAAAGGAGGCATTGTGTTTAACTCACCTGCTTCCTTCAGAAGAGTGTGGAAGAGTTAAAGCCATTTTCAGCTATACACAGGGAAGCTCTGGGGCACCACGAATTCCAGAAAGTGCTGTTCAGGTGCCCTCGGAGGAAACAATCATGAGGGAAGGATAAAGGAAAGACCCTGTCAGAAACTGTCCCATTCCTGCGTGAGGTGTCAGGACACAAGAGGAATTCTGGGAGTGCTGACACCCTTGCCCACATCCTCTGCAGTCAGCCGGTTCAGCCAGAACACTTGGCTTCACTTTCTGGCAATGACTTTTTCAGTGCAGACATCCTATACTTAATTGAGACTTTCCTAGAGCCCAGAACCTCTTTCCCCGGACAGTGTAGAGAAAGAAATGGAGAGAAGAGACAGAGGAAGGGGACTCAGAAGAAAGAAGCAAGCATCCCTGCTGCAAACTTCCTGGTAAGATAAGACTTAATTCCAGTTGTGAAGTGAGACTGCAATCAGGATAGTAAATTGTGGGGCTGCACCTACAAGGGATGGGGAAGTTCCAAGAGAGGACAGATGGTCAGGGACAGGGAAGTCAAGGACCATAAAGCCTAAAAATGTGCAAATATTGACAGAGAGCTTAGTTTACTTAACTCTTTCAGTGACTCAAAAACCAGATCTCATCTCTGTTTTACTCAGGAAATTGCTGTACAGTGGGATTGAAGCCACACACAAACTCATGCAACTGATTGTCTTCCTACCTGGTGTGTCTCTGTCTTGTACCCTCACTTAGTCCACCGTCTCTTGGACTTAAGATGAGGACTAGAGAATTGTTAGGCATTGCGTGCACGGTAGTCATAGAGCCAAGGCATCCCAGATGGCAGCTGGAGAAGAGAAAGTATAGGTTGACTATTGGCTTAGCAGGGTAAGCTCTCTTGTCTTGTGATCTGCGGGCAGGCGAGAAGAGGTGCTGTAGAGAAACCCTGAGGTGAAGAGGAAGTATGTTAGTGTCTTCTTCCCTTATAGACATTCCTCTGATGACCCAGTGCCATGGGGTCGTGCCCAGGCAGCTTTATGGCGACAACCCAACGCTGTGCTAGAAAGTTCCAGAAGCCTCTTCGCGCTTTCAAGAGCAGATGGTACCATTTGGACCGTATTTCAGAACTTAAAGATTTTGGTCCTGTATCTTTCATTTTATTTTTCACTTTCAGTGTATAATTCACACAAGCCGTGACAGTTTGCTTTGTTGAAACATTTTCTGTTTAAGCTCTGCCCTTCTGTTGGATGTCTTTTTACCTGACTGAGCTACTGGCCAGTGCAAACAAGTAAATAATACCTTTTAAAATAGCAACTCAGACCTGGTTTTTATAAAAAACAATTCAAACCATAGCGTGTGTGTGTGTGTGTGTGTGTGTGTGTGTGTGTGTGTGTGAATTTTCAAAGTCTGTCAAATATTTATTGCCCTGGTTCTAGTGCGAGTCAATAATCCAAAATGAAAGGAGACGCAGCCCAGCTGGCTGCACTGCCCAGCACTGATGTGCATGTTCACTGCTAAGATTCAGATTGGAAGGACCAGTCACACTCCTTGCCTGTGGTACTTTACTGACAACATCAACTGTATAATCTCTTCTCTCTGTGTGTTGTACATCCGTGTTAAAGGTGTGCAGATGCACATACATGTATGTGCTGAGAGGTTTTGTCGTTTAAAAGGACAACCTCACCAAACAAATTTCAGTAAAATACAAAGACATGTTATTAAGGCCTGTACCTGCAAGTTATAAAGGTGTGAGGACAGGTGCATGCTATCAAATTTCTCTCTCACGCTGCCTTCCATAGTCTTAAAGGTACTTTTCATTATGCAAAATTATCTGGCACAGTCATTCTGCTATAAATATGTTGCTGTTTAAAACTTATGTTTTCACAA
>NC_022028.1:6185316-6193058 GCF_000317375.1 Microtus ochrogaster | reverse complement strand
GTCCTGTCCCTTTAAGAGACAAGCCCTATCCACCCCCCTTTCTGCAGAGGCAAGTGGATGGGTCTTCCTCTTTCAGCCTGCTCTCTCTCTCCCTGCCCCCCCTTGGAAGAGGTGGCTGCTACCATAGCTCCTCTCCTCTCCTCCTCTTGCTCCCCCCTCTCTCTTTCTCCTCCCCCTCTCTCTTTCTCCCCTTTCCCTTTCCTCCTATAACCCACTGAATAAACTATGCCCAAACTATCTGCATGCTTGCCACCCTCTCCCACCCACTGCAGCTCCTCATGGAAGTCGCTGCCCCTCGTGGCCCACTGCCCGCTGCACTGTTTTATCTAAACCATTACACCAATCATACTCCTTGTCTGTGGTACATTCCTGACCACCTGTATAATCTCTTCCTCTGTGTGTGTGTTGTACATACGTATTAAATGTGTGCAGATGCACATACATGTGTGTGTATGCATGTAAAGGCCAGAAAGTCAACATGGAGTGTTTTCTTCACCTTATTTTTTGTTGTGCATGTGTCTGTATACATGCAAGCGGGGTGTATGTAAGTACTGTAGTAGCATGTGGGACAGATGTCCATGCCTGCATGCAAACACCAGGGGGAGAGTTCCATGCACCGATCCTCTCCATCTTATTTCCTTGAGACAGGGTCTCTTACTGAACATGAAACTAGGCTAGTGGCCAGGTCAATCTGTTCCATGATCACCATGCCCAAAGTGGGGTCACGGGCATAGGTGTGGCTATGCCAAGATTTTTATGCAGATGTTGGAATGTGGGTGTAGGTTCTCCTGCTTGCAAAACACCTGCTCTTATCATCAGGACTATCTCTCTAGCCCCCTGTCTACATGGGGAGCAGAGGGTTTACTTCAACAGCCTACAACTCTTGGGTCACACTCCATCACTGGGGGAAGGAATGGAAGCAGAGGTCACTGAGGAGTGCAGCTTACTGGCTGGCTCCCCACAGCATGCTCAGCCTGCTTTCTTACAGCTCCCAGGACCACCTGCCCAACCGTGGTGCCACTCGCCATGTGCTGGGCCATCCCACATCAACCCATATCAATCCCACAGGAAATGCATCCGAGACTTGCCCACTGGGCAGTCTGGTGGGGGCATTTTCACAATTGGGGTTTCTTCTTCTCACATGACTCTCTAGCTTGTGTTAACTAAAACTAGCCAACATGCTCACCACTTTGCATGCGTGTGTGTGTGTGTGTGACAAAGTCTCTCACTGAACCTGGAGCCCACAGATTCAGCTAAGTTGGCTGGCCAATGAGCTCCAGCGATCTGCCTGTCTCTGCCTCCCCAGCTCTGAGATTACAGACGGGTGTTGCTGAGCCCAACATTTTGCAAGGGTGCTGGGCCTTTGAACTCAAATCCTCATGCTTGCATGGGAAGTGCTTTACCCACTGAGCCATCTCCGCAGGCTCTCGACTCCCTGCTGCATTGAAGTGTGCCTACAGATGTCACCTTTGCCTCCCATACCCACTTGCGTCTCTTCTCCCACCATGGACCCACGATTATGAGTCTAATGCATGCCACCCCACCTACCACAGCTTGATTCATAAATTTGTGTCACAACGAACTACATAAAGCATTATTTCACATTTTACATAGATTTTAAGATGCTATTGTTTCATTTTACTTTTTATGATCCATTTCGCATCTACAAACTGTCCTTGCTGGTATGTGTAGATCAGTTCTTTCTTTGTGATTCCCACACATACTTCATAGCAGACACACAGCACACTATATCAGCATTCATTCCTGTGGGTGTTTGAGATCATACTAATAGCTCGTTTTTCTTTGCGTTACCTTCCTCTAGTTTGTTCATGAAAGATGTTCTAAGATAGTGACTCCAGGATGTGATTGCCTTAGCTATGCACTAAACCAACTTAGTTCCACTTAAAACCACCAAGTTGTTCCTTAAAGCTCATATTATTACCAACAGTTGACGAAGCTTTCTGTTTTTTCAATTTTTTCACCAGGATTTGATGAACTGTGCTGGTTCAGTGGAGAAAACCGCCAACAGTTGGCATGTGGGCATGTTCGTGCAGCCTTTTCTTGATTGTCAATTGATGCAAGAGGACCCAGGTAGTGCTGTCCCTGAGCAGGTTGACCTGGGAAGTATAAGTAGCAGAATGTGAGCCTGGTGGCAAGCCTGTCAACAGCGTTCCTTCACGGTCTTGACTTCAGTTCTGACCTCCGGGTTCCTGCCCTCAGCAGTGGAGTGCGACCTGTAAATTAAATGAACCTTTTCATCCCCAAGTTGATCTTGGTTCATGTCTTATGAACAACATACAACACAGGACAGACAACATACAACACAGGACAATCACGGACGACTTTTTCCTAAAGGAAGGAGTAGAGCGTGATCTTATTTTAATTTCATTTTATTCATTTTCTTAAAAAGTGTGCTTCCATGTATTCTGCATATGTTTGTTTGTATGTGTATGCACATTTGTGTGGACATGAGTGTCCCACAGCTTGTACGTGAAGGACAGAGGACAATATTCAGGAGCTAATTCTCTCCTTCCCCCATCTGAATTCTGGAGATTGAACTCAGGTCTTCAGGCTTGACAACAAGCGTTCCTAACCACAGAGCCATCTCACGGG
This sequence comes from Microtus ochrogaster, assembly GCF_000317375.1. Classification (NCBI taxonomy): domain Eukaryota; kingdom Metazoa; phylum Chordata; class Mammalia; order Rodentia; family Cricetidae; genus Microtus; species Microtus ochrogaster. The sequence goes on along the minus strand of NC_022028.1, from coordinate 6,190,445 downwards.
CTCTTAATTTTTTAAAAAATTGCTTAATGATGTTAAGCCTCTCTTCATGAATTCACTTACTTATTTTGTTTTGTAATGTCTGTGTGTTATTGTATGTAAACACTTGTTTTCAAATATGTGGATACACATGTGTTGTTGCATGTGTATGCATGTGTTCACATACATGTAGAGACCTGAGGTTGACAGTAGGAGTCTCTTTCTGCTGCCCTTCTCCTTATTTCCTGATTCAGACTCTATTGCTTGAACACAGAGCTTTCCAATATGGCTGATCTCACAAGCCAGTTTGTTCTGGAGATCCCCTGCCTCCAACGCTAGAATTAGAGGCAGGCTGCCATATCCACCTGGCATGTCCCTGGGTCCTAGGGATCCAAACTCCAATCCTCCTGGTCACTCAGCAAGCTCTTTTTCCCTCCTCTTTTTATTTATTTATTAAAGATTTCTGCCTCCTTTCCGCCACCGCCTCCCATTTCCCTCCCTCTCCCCCAACCAACTCCCCCTCCCTCATCAGCCCGAAGAGCAGTCAGGGTTCCCTGCCCAGGGAACTCAGCAAGCTCTTGAACTACTGAGCCGTCTCCTCAGCATTTAAATGCATTTGAAAGGCTTTAATAACGTCAAGTATCTATTCATGAATTTGTTTCTTTGAAGAGTTTTGCCTTCTGTGAATTGCCTGTTTATACCTATTGCCCATTTTACCATTGTTTTGTGTGTGTGTTTACCAGAATTGGGATGCATTCTAGATTGGGATCCCAACATCTTATTGTTAACAAAGGCAACTTACTATTATTCACGTATTTGCAAACATCTCACTTTAATCTGCTGCCTCGTGTGCACTGGTTGGTTCTTGTCTCCTTGCTGACCAAAGGCTTTTCTGCAACCACGAAGATTTCCTCCTTTACGGTTTGCAACTTTGTCGATAAAACTCACGACTATTCCCACTTCCAGAATGGCAGCATCAGGAACTTGAGAGCTCACTCCAAGGAAACGGTGATGATTCATAAAAACTGTGTAACAATCATTATTTAGAGTCTGTGGAAATTGTTCTCGGGACAGACAATGAGCAAAGAAATGTTTGTTCAAGAAGCTTCCTAAGTCTCAGAGAGAGCACCAGGGCTTCTGCCACCGCTCTTCTCTCTCCGCATCTCAGTGATGGAGCGGCAGCTATGACAGCGGTGGTGGGTGACTGAGAAAGCAAGCTTCCTTCCCTCTCAGTCTCCAGCCAAACAACAGGCTGGTCCTCCAACCAGGGAAGCCCAGCTAAGTTTATGTCCCTCCATCTCCAAGCTCTGAGGCTGAATTCTTAGCGGATGTAGCTGAAAAGTATCATTCATCCATCTGCCACTGTTAGGGGCCAAGATTTGTCCCTGATGTGACAAGCCTCAAATAATTATTATTATTAAATGACTGTCAGCCCAGATTCCATGCCAGGAGAGGCAAGCAGAGAAGACTGGAGGTTATCATCCCGGTCCAGCTTGTTAAGGGCCTGTTGTCCCACTGCGCCCTCAGATACACTACACAGACAGACAGGCGTCTGGAGTCTGGAGTCCGGAGCTCTCTTCCCAAAGGAATTGGTTTGATGGGAAAGAGAGTTTTGGGGAAGTTCAAGTCTAAGGTCGCTTTGAAAAACAATGAGGCTTTGGTGGAAAGCCTAGAGGAAGAGGCTAGGTGCTGCCTTGCAGCGGCGAAGTTAAACCGGTTGCCATCTGGTTTACCAAAAGCACCTGGGAAGAAGGCAGTTATGGAGAGCCCCTCAGAGAACAGATCAAGCCCCAAAGACTTGCCTCTAAAACCACCTTCTGGAGGGCCTGGATTTAGTTGTTGCTGTTGCTAATTCTTCTTGTCTTTTACACCGTGCATCTCGATTCCGTTCACTTCCCTGTCCCTTTGTATCTGCTCTTTGCCCTTGCAATCTCCCTGCCCCCAAAATAAAATTGAAGAGGAAAGAAAAGGGGAAATAAGAAGAGAAGAAAAAAAAGAAATATCTCGTCATGGAAGCTGCAGTGTGACCCAGTGAGTCACGCAGGAAACCCCTTCAGTTCATACATCTTTACTTGCAAGTGTTCATTGTGGAATCATTGGTCTGGTTTGAGGCCTCTGGCTGCTGCTACACTTTCTATGCTGGACCCTCACTGGGGCTCCTCTTGGATATACTGTTGTTGTCCCGTGTTGTGGAGGTCCTGCAGCTTTGGGTCTGCAGGACCAGCCCCTTCACGTGTTCCAACAGATCATAAACAAAATGGATGGTGGTGTGGGCCAACTCATAGCCCTGCCTGGTTCTGGGCTTGAGTAGTTGTAGGGATGGTCAGCCCAACAACTACTGCCACTACCACCAGGGTGAGCTCTCCAGTGTTGCCCCTATTAGTTTACCCTATGCATCAAGGAGCAAGGGGCAGGACCAGTTCTCCCACTTTCATGCCCTCGGGGTCAGCCCACCCACACCTACAGCTGGTATGGGTTCTACTGAGCTGCCCAAGAGCAGGGGCCACTCTCCCCAGTGCTGCAGCTGCTGAGGAGCAGGGACAATGCTCTTACAACCAGCTATCCCAACTGCCACAGGCGGTGAACGGGGAGCGGGGATTGCGTTGCCATTGCCCATACCACCATACAGGAGGTGAGGGGCCGAGCCAGATCTCATTCTCATGTTCTCAGGACTGGCTCACTTGTTCCCCTACGTCAACAGGGTTAGTTAGCGCTACTGAGTAACCCAGACGAGGTGCAGTGTCTGCTCTCCCGAGTGCTGCCACTGGAAGGGGCGAGGTCAGCTGGTGGGGGCATCTTTTCCTCACCCTCACCACCACATGGCAGATGGGGTGGACAGTTATCTCACTTTCACCTCTGGCCTCCACAACAGGGTCAGCTCTACTCTGCTGCCTGCGCAAGATGCATGGCTTGTTCTCCTGAGTGTGGCAGTTGGTGAGGGCCAGGGACTTTTTTCATGACCTCAGGGCCAGAAGAGCCTGGATTTAATTGGATCAGACCGCAGAGCAGGACTCTGAACCAATGGAAGCACCAGCCAAGTAGTGGAGAATTAGACCCTGGCACCAGCAGAGCAGGCGGCTTCACAGAGATGGGAAAAATGAACAACCATAATAAAATCTCCATCACTCCAGTGTGGCAATTCCATTTACAGTAGTTTTTTAATTTTTAAATATTGATTTAGTTTTTATTTTATGTATATGGTGTATGCATATCTATGTATCAAATTTATGCAATGCCAACGTAGGCGAAAGGGTATTGGATCCCCTGGAACTGAAGTTTCGGATGGTTGTTACCTGCGTGTGCAGAGACCCATACCCGGGTCCTCTACAAGAGCAACAAGTATCTGAAAACACGGAGCCATCTCTCCAGCCCATGCACTAGTGCTTATAAAATCATTCGGAAAAGATTTAACCAAGCAAGTACACTAAAATTACCACATGGCAGGAGGAAATTAGAGAAGAGCTACATAAACATGTACGGATTGGATGACTTAATACTTTTCAATGCCAACCTTATTTACAGATTCAATGAAGGTTTTTATCAGGATTTCAACTATGTATTTTGTAGAGATAGATTAACTGATTCTGAGATTTATGTGGAAAGACAAGAGACCCTGAGTATAAAGTAATCTGGGAAAACTGGCCCTGTTAAGGAAGTGAGGCTGGGGCTTGGAGAGGTGGCTCAGCAGCTCCTCCAGAGGACCCAAACTCGGGTCCCAGCACCCATGTCGGACAGCTCACAACCACCTGTGAGATCAGCTCAGGGAGCAGAGCGCGCTCTTCTGGCCTCCAAGGGAGCCTGCATACATGGAGCAACCACAAACACATACACAGAAAGAGGAAAATAAAACTTTTAAAAAGAAAGTAAGGCAGTGTGTGGTGGCCCATGCCTATGATTCTAGCACTGGAGGTGGGGAAAGAGCACAGACTTCCATGATCGTCCTTTGCTACCTGCAAGTTTGAGGCCAACCTAGGTCATGTGAGACTTTGTCTCAAAAAGAAAAAAAAAGTGAACCCATCCACTGGGAACAACTTTTTCAAATCATTTTCCTGCTAAGACTATATTACTTGAAATGGAAAAAAAATACAATAAAAGCAAGCAATCCAATTTAAGAATAGGGAAAAGATTTGAATACATATTTTCCAAAAGAAGATAAGCAAATGTCCAACAGAAGTTATATAATCCATCTTAAATTACCCAGTAGCTCCATTTTAAAAGGTGAAATAAAATTAATTTTAATTAACTTTTTAATGAACTTACATGTTTGTGGAGACCAGAGGTTCACATCTGGATGTCTTCCTCAATTGTTTCTTCACCTTCTGAAATTGGCTTTAACATTTTATTGAACGTGATGTGCTCACGTTAATAGTTCAACATATAATTCTCATGGAAAAACTGTTGGTTGTCTATTTTCTTAGCACTAAATTTTCAAAATCTAGTGTGTGTTTAACTTACTATGCACAAAGCAAAATGTCAAGTTCTCAACAGTCAAATGCGTTGCTCTTCCAGAGCGAGTGAGATGTCTCAGTGAGCAAAGGCACCTTCCAAGCAGCCCGAGAGCCTGAGTTTGATCCCCAGGATCCACATGGTGGAAGGACAGAGCCGACTCCCAAAAGTTATCATCTGACCTCCACATGCATGCCCCCACCATGCACACCCACCCATGTGCACACCCACACACGTGCACACCCACACACGTGCACACCCACACACGTGCACACCCACACACGTGCACACCCAATGCACGCCCACCCATATATGTGCATACCCACACATGTGCACACCCACACACACCACACAATGCACACACACAATACACACCCACCCACATGCACACCCACCCACGTGCACACCCATATATGTGCACACCCACACACGTGCACGCCCACACACGTGCACACCCGCCCACGTGCACACCCACCCAATGCACGCCCACCCACGTGCACACCCCTATATGTGCACACCCACACATGTGCACGCCCACCCAATGCACACCCACCCAATGCACACCCATATATGTGCATACCCACACATGTGCACACACACACCACACAATGCACACACACACACAATACACACCCACCCACATGCACACCCACCCACGTGCACGCCCACCCATGTGCATGCCCACCCACGTGCACGCCCACACACGT
>NC_022028.1:6175352-6185120 GCF_000317375.1 Microtus ochrogaster | reverse complement strand
CCCACCCAGTGCACACCCATATATGTGCATACTCACACATGTGCACACCCACACACACCACACAATGCACACACACACACTACACACCCACCCACATGCACACCCGCACACGTACACACCCACCAGAGAACTCAATACCCATATATGGTTAAAAACACCTATACCCACAGTACTTTCTTCCGGGGTGTTGTTTTGGTTTGACAGCCTGCTCCCATTTATCAACAAGACCCCTAAAGACAAAGACGGGATAGAGTATCACTGATGTCTTCCAAACATCTGGCATTCTAGAATTTCGGTCTGTCAGCTTATTGACCGTGGTTTGATTAGAAGGTAAGCTTGTTGGCCTTATTTTCTACTTTGCGATGTTGGTCTTGTGAATTCTGCTTGCCCAGGGTACTGGGAAAATGTCTTGAGTATCCTTCTGAAGAGGGCGTGTCACTGGGAGCGTCTGTAGCATTGGTCCTTGCTATTCTCAACCATTTTCATTTCTTTTCAAAAGCTGTTGTGGGGCCAGAGAGATGGCTCATTTAAGGGCACATTCTGTCAATGGTTAAAAATATTTTTTTATTTTTTTCTGATCAGAGAGTACTGTAATGAGAAAAGCCTGGCTTGTCTCATTCACCAGTTTCCGTGGTTTGAATTTCCATCATCGTTATTGCAGATGTCAAGCTCCCAGCAGCATGCCTGCTCCTGGGGTGGAGAAGGGATTTGCCCAGCTGAGCGTAGCTCTGGCACGAGTGCCCCAGCACATGACTATGTGGTAGAAGACTTGCCAGAGCAGATGGTATCTGATAGGTAGTCTAGGTAACTCTGATGTTTCAACACCACTATCTTAATTAATCATGATGATAGGTGGTTGGAGTAGGTATTATCAGCATTTTACAGCTGTGGAAAATAAGGCTGAGGGCAGATAGCGTAGCTGAAGTTACTTGGCATTCTACCTTGGCAAAATTCATGGCCAGCTCTCTCTCCTTCGCTTTTTAATTCTCTCCTTCTGTATTGGGTTGTCCACACAGGGTCTTAAGAAGAGGCTTATATTTTATTTGGAGTGGGACTCCTTGCTATCTCCCCCTCAACAAGCTGTCCTGAAGAAGCAACCACACAAGGTGTGGCTCCTCACCCAAGGTTCCTGCCCCTTCATTTCCTGCTCCTGGGCACTGTGTGCCTTCTTCTGATTTCAGAGACCAGAAGTCTGCTGGGTACCGTGATGGGAAACTATCAAGTGTTTCCAGCTGCTGTGTTTCTGAGGCGCCCTCTTGCCTACTGGGTTCGTGGCGCATAAGATATGAGAAAAGACAATAAAACAGTGTGCCAGGATTGGGGGAGCATCCGCTCAGCAGAATTTACATGCCGCTCTCATTTCCTTTCCTGTAGCGTCTGCTACAGCCAAGGGCGCGTCCATCCAGAGGACGCTTCCGGAGAAAAGGAAAGCAGAGTCAGTGGGTAAGGAAGGAAAAGGACAGTTTTTCTGAAGCAGAGTTCAGTCTTCAAAACCCACAATTAGCCTGCTTTCTTTTAGCTTGGAAAGTCATATTGAGCTGCTCCCTGCCACCTGCACACACAGTGCCAGTCATTACGCTTCCCTCCTCCTTCTGCAGAGTCGGAAACAGTCGCTCCTGCCGATTATCCCGCAGTACAACGAGACGTGATTTATACACGCGTCTCTCCTCTTCCCAGAATTTTTCTATCACCATCCCAGTTTTAATCCTGGAAACAGGGCTAAAGTGTTTAAGTAATTAGACCCTCGGCTACCATGCAGCGGAGCACAGACGTGAACCTGACTTGGCCTTGCGTCCATGCACAAGTGTCTCTGCCACACTCTCCTGGAAGGGGTCGGTGAGTCCCACTCCCTCGGCAGCCTCTCTTGGGCCCCTTCTCGGCCTTCCATTTCAGCGGTTCCTTGTTTGCCTAGTCAGCTGATGCAATCTCAGTGCGCACATGGGACAAGTGGCACCTGGCGTGTGGGAAGACATAATTAAGAGACTTTCCACCCCCTGATCTCTGTACTTAGACAAACAGCAGCTAATGAAGCGTGCTGACGTCTGTTGCCATCCTGCAGGAAGAAACGGTGTGCACACACCCATTTCACAGACCAGCTGGGCGAGCAGAGGATTAAGGAGCAGAACTCCTCAAAATAAATAGGAAGGAAAATCCAACACCCTGCTCCCCTGAGCTGTAAGCGCCTGCTCATCTAGATCACCCCGAGATGTTAGCATTCTACTCCTTTATGGGAAAGGGGCCACTGCAGTATTTTCTAGAAGGCCAAATTATCTGAAATTACTGCATGTCTCCAGACCCTTTTGGTGTTCTCTTACAAAGCAAATAATGCATACCTTTTAAAAAGTTTCCCTTATTTAGTGTGTGTGTATATGCGCACACACACCTGTGTGTTCGTGTGGACAGCTTGTGGGAGCCGGCTCTGCCCTTCCACCATGTGGGTTCCAAGGATTGTGCTCAGGTCATCAGACTTGGCAGCAAACACCTTAAACTGCTGTGCCATCTTACCCACCCTATAATAATGAATTCTTCACCTCGAAGGGAAGACTTTGCTATTGTATTTTTTTGCAAAGAAATATAGTAGCGCTGAAAAACTTTTAAAAGGCAGGTGAAAAATCTCCCAGGGATCTTCAGGACCAGATGCACACTGGCATTTGGAAAATGGAATTAATAATAATAATAATAATAATAATAATAATACATCTAATGGTGTCAAGTCAGCATGAGCTGTCCTCTGGCTTCTATGTCAAGGGAAGCCCCCCCTCCCACTTTCTTGGTTGAGAATGTCAAAGAGACATGTTTCCTTTTGTCATTTGGAGTTTAGCTTCCTTAATAATATAGGGTATGGGTATGAGTGATGACCGGGTGGTTAAAAACACTGGCTGCTCTTCCAGAGGAACCCTGTTCAGTTCGCAGCACAAACCGTCTCTACCTCCACCTCCAGGAGATCTGATGCCCTCTACTGGTCTCCTCAGGCACCTGCATGCAAGCTGTGCACAGACATGTGCAGGCAAAACACCCATACATATTCTAATAATGCACACATGAGGCAATGCATGTGTCATGTGTTGATTGGTTCCACGTGTTTTTATTGAGCTGTACCCACATGCCCTGTGCTAAGCCGAGGACCCAGCAGACGTGCAGGGGGACAATCCTTCCCTTTGTGAACACTTGGGTCCAAGTGCAAAGGAAGATGTTATAAGAGTGATGAGTTTGCTACAAATAACCATACCCAAGGTGTCTGGGAGAGAGGTGGGTGTCACCACTTTAGAGATAGAAAAACAAGACACCAGGAAAATCTAGACTCACAAATCTGGAAAAGGTGGCTGCCCTTGACTTGACTTAGGATTCAGATTCCTGCATGCAGAGCTGTGTCCAAACATGGGACTTTCCGTTCAGTTTACACTGACAGGCTAGAGGTAAACAAGACCAAGAAGGAAAACTAGGCCAGCTCACAGTGGCAGAGCACAGCCAACACCAGGAGGCGGAGGGCACAGTACTTGCCCCTTAGATGCTGTGGATCAAAACCGTTTTCTGTCCCTCTCACTTCCTGTCTGGTGAGGTAAACAAGTGGCTCCCATCCGTCACCCGCCAGGCACCCTGAATGGCACAGGGAAACAAAGTGGGGTGAGGGGTACTACCTTCGCCTGGGCTTGCTTCCTCTGGTTTCAATTCCATCTTTGTAGTGTGCTGCTGAGGCTGGCTCAGCACAGCCTGGTTGAGGGAGCTTTAGATCGGGGGACCCCAAGAAACCAGTGAAGAAAGAGTCTCAGACCGTACACTGCCTCTGGCCTGGGTGTCTGTTCTGTTTTCGTGCTCTTTCCTCACGTGCTAAAGAGCACCAGAATCATTCTAGAAATGACAAATTTAAGAAAGACCAGAACACACATGAGAATTTTCATCTGACTCCATTCCTAGAGTCCTCTCTTGCCATATCTTAAAAGTATCTTTTGACAAAACAACAACAAACAACAAAATCAACCCCCCCCCCAAAAAAAAAACAGATTCTGAGCCTTAGGTTGCTTACTGAGCACTTTCTAAGTCTTGGAGATCTCCAGCTCCTGGGGCCTGAAGAGATGGCTCAGCGGTTACGAGCATCTACTGCTCTTCCAGGGAGACTGGGATTCACTTTCCAGCATCCATACTGTCACACACAACCGCCTGTAACTCCAGTTCCAAAGCACTCAGAGACCTCTCTCTGGCCTTCCCGGTCCCTGCATGCATGTGGTACACATACAGATAAGCAGATATACACATGAACATATGAACAAAATAAATAAATAAAAATTTAAGAGACAAACGCGATCATGTTCAACTGGTAGTTTATACAGCAATAACCAGCACTGGCATTATGACACAAGGAGGTGGGCTTTTTTAGTTTGCTCTGCTGCTGTTGTTGCTGTTACTGTCTTCCAGAGTCTCCAGCTGAGGCTGACAAACTGGGCTGGCCAAAGGCAGAGTGAGAGAAAAGACAACAGTTTCTGAGCAGGGTTCACACAAAGAGTCACATCCGTGAGAAACTCAAGGGGCTGGTTATGACATGGACTTACATAGCAGAAGAACAACAAACCATCAGGTGACAAGACAAAGGATGCTGTGCTCAGCAACCCAGCATCTAACGGAACTTACGGTCCAATAGTCTGCCTGACATCCCAAGGACCAGAAGGAAAGCAGTGAGGACAGAGACCGTGATGGGACATAGAGGCCAGGTTCTGCTGGGGGCTGGGATGTTGAATTATTACTAGCATACCTATTATTTGTGTGCGTTGGGGAGAGGGGTCCATATGTACCATTGTGTACATGTGAAGTCAGAGGACAACTTGCCGAAGTCAGGTCTCTCCTTCAACCATATGGGTTCTGGGGATTGAACTCAGGTCATCAGGCCAGGCAGATGCTTTGCCTGCTAAGCCAACTTGCTGGCCCTGTGGTGAGCGTTAGGTGGAAACTCATCCATAAGGCTATCACACACCCAAAGCTTCAGAGTTCCAGTTTTCATTCCCTCCCAGGTCTCTCAGAAGGTATTGCTTTGTGCATATATGTACATACACGCATGTGTGTATGTGTGTACGTGCGCACGCGCACACAGACAGACAGATTAAGCTTGAGAAGAGAAGTCATGGGAGGACTACTGTAGTAATAGGAACAGCAGGGCTGTGTCCCCAGCATCCCGGCCGCCTGCTAGCTTATGCCCCTAAATAACAACACACAAACTGTATTCTTTAAAACACTGCTTGGCCCATTAACTCTAGCCCTTACAGGCTAATTCTCATATCCCGATCAACCCATCTCTAATAATCTGTGTATTATCAGTATTACCGAGAAAGATTCTAGCCTACGTCCATCCTGGGTTGGAGCTTCATCGCGTGTGTCCCAGAGAGCAGAGCTATCACATCTCGCATCTGCCCGGGAGAGGGGAGCATGGCGTCTCTGCTCCAGAGAGCAGAGCTGTCGAGTCTGAGCTCACTTCCTCTTCCTCCCAGCATTCTGTTCTGTTTACTCCTCCCACCTATGTTTTAACCTATGAGGGCCAAGCAGTTTCTTTATTGCTTAACCAATGAAATCAACAGATTGATATATGACACTCCCACATCAGACTACCTATCATAAATGAGTCAATTACAAGAGTATTGTCAGAGATTGGATTTAAAAAAAGAATTTATTTTTGTTTTTATTCATGTATATGTGTTTCTGAGTGTGTTGGCCTCATGTGTACTGGTGCTTCAGAGGACCAGAAGAGGGCACTGGATCTCCTGGACCTGTAGTTACAGAAAGTTATGCTATGAGCCCCCTGATGTGAGTGCTAGGAACCAACCTAAGCCATTTCTATAGCCCTAATAAAATATGCGTTTTAAGTTGGCACAACTGAATTTCTTCAACATGAGCCTCTTAAAAGTACTTGTCTTAGCAAATAAAATATCGTTTAAAAGTGTTTAAATGTTTATATTTTTGAAATATAATGGACAATATTCTGCTGTTTAAACACAGCGCAGACTATGCTTTAAGTCATCTCTATAAAAATGAAAAGCCCAATGTATCTCTACTTCAAAAGTGGATATATAAGGCTGGAGAGACAGCTTTGTGGTTAAGAGTACTGGCTGCTCTTCCAGAGGACCTGGGTCAGATTCCCATCACTTAAACAGTGGCTCACAACCATCTGCAACTTCAGTCCCTGAGGGATCCTATGCACTCTCTGGTTTCTTTGGGCACTGTATGAAAATGGTACAGATTTACATATAGACAAGATACTTATATACAAAATACATATATCTAAAAAATAAGGATATATAAAGACTAAAAACATCTTACGTTAGCTTGTGTGTGGGGTTTTCTGATATTTGTTTCCACCTTTGTATATACCATGCTGCTAAATAAGACTTTTTTTATTTTTTTCAAATTGGACAAAATGTTGGCTTTTCATGTTTTTATATTTTAAATATTTAATGTGTTTTGATGTAAGTCACTTTGTGATTTATGTTACCCAGTATATTTGTGCGTTCTGTGCTGGTGTGAATTAGAAATCTGGCCATCTAAAATAATAAAAATGAATTATATATTAACCAGAGGTATTTTTTTCTCTTTAAAAAATTACAGTTATTTACTGCCACGTGTTCATGACGGTGTTCATGTGTAGGTCAGAGGACAACTTTCAGGAGCTGGTTCTCTCCTTCCACCTCATGCATTCCAGGGACCAGACTCAGGTCACTAGGCAGCAAGCACCCTTCCTCACTGAGCTGTCTTGCTGACCCAGAGGTATATGTGTAAACACATCATCCATTTCCTGTTTTCTCCATCAAAGTTCCTTATGAGTAACTGCACAGGCCGGTGTTCTCAGGCATGGTGGCCCTAGAGAATGTATTGGTCACAGAAGGATAGCTCTGCTGAGGTTAGTTTGCTCTCTGATGAGTCAAGCATAGGAACTTGGTGTTGGAGGGCCCTCTGTTCGTGAGGTTCTCACATCTGCTGCTCACACTCCATGAACAACCTGTTCTTTACAACCCACTCTTACACACACACACACACACACACACACACACACACTAATGCTGGCAACCATATTCCTTTTCTCTCTTGTATATCTTATTTTTTGCAAATCCTTCACTACGTTTTAGTGTATGGATTTGGTCATTCATCATCTCTAGTGTTCATTGTATATCTACACTAACCCCTCTGTAATGTAGGCTCCACGAGGACTGGACATCTAGAGCTGTTGTTTTTGTTTTTTTTTTTTTTTAACCGATGTCCTTCCAGCACCCAGAACTGAGCTCAGGAAGTAGAAATGTGCAACAAATATTTGCTGAATTAAAGAAAGATGGAGTAAAAGGAGGAAGGAAGGAAGAAAGGAAAGGGGTTTTGTTAATGGGTAAGTAAGCTTTTGTAGTTAAACAATGAATACAGCAGGGTCAAGGAATTGAACATAATATATAGTTGATAAAACACTAAAGGAGTAAATCATTAAACTTTAATAAGAAGTTTTATATAGGTAGTACTGGGGAAATGTTTGATAAGACCATAAGGATTCTGTTAGCTTTGGTATCTCTGACAAACACTCAGATCTGTCTTCAGATTGATCAGGAAAATGGTTTTCATTTAAAATGTGAAATCTCTGGGGAAGAGGAGGAAATAGATGAGTGAGAAACTGGGCCAGCAGCCTTGTAGTGTAGTGAACTGCCTTGTAAACAGCCCTGAGGCCTGAGATGGAGTCCCGCCAGCCGGCACCACTCCCATCCACACCCCTGTTCCCTGCCACAGGAGGTAGGGCAGCTGAGTCAAGAATAGTAGAGAATACTTACCTTTAAAAGGAGATAGCAAAAAGGTACTGAGAAAGAAAGGAGGAATAAAGAAAGAAAAGGTAAGCGCTGGAGAGATGGCTCAGGATTTAGGAGCACTGACTGCTCTTGCAAAGGAGCCAGGTTGGATTCCTAGCACCTGAGCCACAGTTCACAACCATCTGTAACTCCAGTTCCTGGGGGATATGATGCCCTCTTCTGGTCCTTGCAGGCACTGCATGCACATGGGGCTCAGATGTGAATACAGGCAAAACATCCAAACACATTAAAAAAAAAAATAAAGAAAAATTGAGAGAAATGAAAAATTGGTCAGAATGAACTAATTGTTTTCCTCCTAAACCACGCTGTTTAGGCTAGGCTAAAACATTTCACACCTGACAAGGGCCAGGAACCATTAACAACGGGGAGAGCATTGCCTCAAGGATAGCTAAGAACTGACCAGATAAAAATATGACCATAGTATGCTCCATCTACACACCCCAAGGACAGAGAGGAAAAGGCCAACTGAGAACATACTATGTCCATACTTCATTTGCACAATGATGTAATGCTTATTGAATTTCGTGCCCTTTTGTAACCATTTGCTGTCCTCAATTAGGTCAGGGTATGCAAATTAGGTGAGAACTGGTGGTCGTGCAAGATTGTCTATAAAATGTCCTATTATTATTATTGTCCTGGAAGGCAGCTCCTCCTGCTGTGTGTGCTGGACAAGTTCCTTGCCTAGGCCCGTACTGGTCTTAGGAATAAACCTTGCTTTCTGCATCCAAGTCTTGGATCCCTGGTGGTCTCTTTGCGGACACAAGAGTCTGGGCAACATTTGGTGCATTGGCTGGGAACCCTAGAGACCCTCAGGGACCTCCAAGGTCTTGGTGGTTTATTGACTCTGATCGGTTAGAGAGCTCTTGTCTGTCTTTTCTCTTTCATGTTCGTGTTTGTCAGTTTCGTTTTCTTTGTGGGTTTTTTTTTTTTTAAAGTGACAGGCTCTCACTGTGGCAGACACACTGGGCAGTGATTCTGGAGGAATCGGGAGACGTCTCGACCCCTAGACCAGGTGGAGGGGTCAGAGAGGAAACCCCCCCCACCCAAAGATTCTACCAGAGGTCTGGCTGTTCACTTTCAGAAACTTCCATACGGAACTGGGGAGAGAGAATAGGGAGGCACTTGTGGAATTTATACCTTTGACTTGGAGTGCCTTTGGGTATCTCCCACCGCAGAGGGCAGATAGTCATCCCCTGGAATTCCGGGAAGCTGTTGTCCCTTTGTTTATTGTGTTTGAGACTGGACTGACAACAGGACTGAAAAAATGGGACAGAGCTTAAATGGGGGGGGGAATACACAACAGAAACAACAGCACCTCGGATGCCGATGACTAGGCAGCAGCCCATCTCGGGTCTGCACCCCTAGCTTTGAGCCAGGTCTGACATATTAGGTTAATTGTGGTTTTAAAAAGTCTTATTTGTCTTGTTAAAGAGTCATGTTTATTTCTTGAGAAAATTGTATATGCTTGTTTTGTGGGAAAGTTAGCCTATGGTAACTGTAAATTTTGTACTTGTAATTTTTCTCTGAGCTCTGGTCACTAGATTCGGGTTACCAGGAATTTGGATGTCTTTTTGATGTAGATGATGTTAAAACTGTTTTATGCTGTTCTTTATTGAAAGGCTGCACCCCAATGCTTTTATACACAAGAATGTACCTTCCTCTGTCAGTTAACTCTTGTAACTCCAGAGTCACCGAGACAAAAGACTAAATGGATCACAGGGAACAGCTGAGACTAGAGTCCCAAAGCAAGAACAGTTACAAGGATGGACCTTAAGAGTTTAGAAACACCAGTGCCAGGTGATAGTCTCCAGAAGCGTCAGCTACAATAAAATAAAATAGGTTATGGGACATGTGTGCTTATAAAATGTTTTATAATGTTTGGATTTAAGAAAGCTAAAAACCAATGGTTTAAAAAATGCCTCTCAATACTTAAGGTCTTATCAGG
>NC_022028.1:6168049-6173995 GCF_000317375.1 Microtus ochrogaster | reverse complement strand
CTCAAAGGTGAGTCTATTTTTGCTGTTTTATAGGTATCTCTTATTTGATTTTTCTATAATACAGATTTTTATATGGGCCTGAAAGTTTCAAATGTATTATCTTCCTTTAAATATATACATTTTAACTTCTGTTCCCAGTTTGAATTTGTCTCAACAGGTTTCCCCTTGGTTGGCAGACACAACCAAGCATTAGTTGCTGACTACTATCTACTCCAAATGACCGTGGACCCTGGACTTGCTGAAAACTGATGTGGACCAGTCTAGCCGATGTAAATGCTCCCTGGCTCTTCAACAGAGTCCACGAACCAGATGCCCCTGATCAATACCCCATTGCCTGAATTTTCTCTTTGTTTTTTAACAAGAATTTCACCTTTGTTAGCTCTTGACAACGATGTCCCAAAGTCATCTGGAAGCAGTTAAAAGAATACGACATCCCGTAATCCCTGGTTGAGATGCGAAATCAAAAGAAAACTTCCTTACATAGAAAGACTCTGTGCAGTTTTAGGAGAGAAATTCTGCTTTTACACTAACCATTCAGGAATTATAAGAGACAATTTGGCCAAAGTTAGGGAAAGACTGGCCAAGCAGAAAGAAGAATTAGACTCTTCACAAGGATGGTTTGAATCCTGGTTTAATCATTCCCCCATTAATAGTCACGGCAATTACTGGACCTTTGCTTATATTACTTTTATTGCTAACTTTTGGCCCTTGCCTTTTAAATAAGCTTCTGCAATTTATAAAACACAGACTGGGGGGGGGAGGGGGCTACACTCATATCAGTGTCACAGACCCTGACCAATTCAGAAACCCAGGACTGGATTCTAATTAGTCACATAGGAAAGGGGGGAATGAAAGAAATGAAAAACGGGTCAGAGTGACCTAATTGTTTTCTACCTGACTCACGCTGTTTAGGCTAGGCTAAAACATTTCATACCTGACAAGGGCCAGGAGCTGATAACAACTAGGAGGGCATTGCCTCAAAAAATAACCAAGAACTGACCAATTAAAAATATGACCATGGTATTCATCTACACAGCCCAAGGACAGATAGGAATGGGCCAACTGGGAACACATTCTATCCATATTTTATTTGCATAATGATGTAATGCTTATTGAATTTCGTGCCCTTTTGTAATTATTTGCTGTCCTCAATTAGGTCAGGGTATGCAAATCGGGTGAGAACTGGTGGTCCTGCCTCACCTTGATTGTCTGTCAAACGTCCTGTAATCTCTGGAAGGCAGCTCCTCCCGCCCTCACTACGTTGAGTGTGCTGGATGAGTTCCTTGCCTAGGCTTGTACCGTGTTTTGAAACAAACCTTGCTTTTGCACCCAAGTCCTGGATCCCTGGTGGTCTCTTTGAGGGGGCAAGAGTCTGGGCACAACAAAACAAAGAAATCCTTTTTAAAAATCAGGCTCATAGACTCTGAAGGCAGAAAGGATTTTGAAGGAGGGAGTTGTGGCCAGCACATGAAATTCAACGTCTTCAGGAATCTAGAAGTCATGGGTGGCATTGTCAGGGATAGGAAAAGAATGGTGACCATCAGATTCACTGAGTTTCCAGGAGAGAGGGTGAGCTAGCAGTAGGCTGGAAACATCGCTGAAGAAGAACAAAATGAAGGCAGCTTTTCTAGATCCAGAGATTTGGGGAAAAGAATGAAGATGATCATAAGATTTGAGAAATAAGGTTCCAAATGCCATGCTCAAAGGACAGAGGCTCTACCATGGGCGAAATGAGCTATAAAAGGAATGTGTGGATGACGTCATGACAGTAGTAGCGATCCCGTTGTAATGTGCTTTTCACGCAACAAATTATGAGTCACAGTCAACTTCACTGTATTGTATGTTGCCAATTAAAAGACACTGCCAGAGAACATTTATCACACACATTAAGTTTGTTTATCTTCCTACTATCAAGGTTAACTGAATGCTTTGAAATCATCTTTTATTGCTACATTCTTCCCCAAAGTTCTCCCCTTTGCCATTTTGGTCATAGTTAGTGACTTGGGGTGTTTTTCCAAGAAGGAGATCCTGAAAGAAGTCTTGGGATGTGAATAATTCATGTAAAAGGTAACTCTAGGAAGGTCTGGGGATGTCGGGGTTCCATGTTGGGGTGACATCTATCAGGGTCCAGCCTTGACGGGTTTGTACGTTCCAGGGTAGGGGTGTGTGGATTAGGCATTTTAGGCAGACAAAACAGAGATACAAAAGAAATAGACAGAGATACAGAATAGAGTTGGGAGGGCAACCCAGAGAATATTCAATTCGCCCATATTTATTTTCCATATGCCTTCTATACCCCAATCCAAAAGGGAGTAAGAAGGCAAGACTTTTAACAAACAAAGAAGTTACCTCTTCAGTATCCAAAACATCAAGTAACTATATCCTGAGTTAAGCAATCTGTTGTTTTGGCAGGACGTGCAGCAACCACACTTCAGGTCAAGCATCCTGTAGGCAGCCGCTTTTTGGGTAACATCTTGTCATAACCTTGAAGGAGCTCACTCAAGATGAACTCTCACAGACGTGTACCCAGTCAGTGTGGAGAAGGAAATCATTTAGCTGAAATTCCATCAGGTGACTCTGTGACAAGCTGACAGCTGAAGCTAATAGAACTACATGCACAGGAGACTGTGTGCCGTCATTGCCCCACCAAAGACAAGCTCTTAACAAAGAAAGAAATTTACAGTTATTTGTACCCAAGACTGAAGCAAGCTGGGCAGGGGTGGTGCACACCTTTAATCCCAGCACCCAAGAGGCAGAGGCAGGAGGATCTCTGAATTCAAGGCCAGCCTGGTCTACAGAGTGAGTTCCAGGAAAGCCAAAGAGAGAAACCCTGTCTCAAAAAAACCTACAACAACAACAAATGTAAATCTTACATCAATAGAACAAGTAGAGTTAAAAGACAAAAGCAAAAACAAAATGGAATGCTAGACAAATGCTGTACCACTGGCTGAGGGCTGAGCGTAGTTCTGCTAATAGATTGTTTGCTTAGTGTGCACGAGACCTTGTATTACATAAACAGGGTGTGGCCGTGCAGGCCGTGATCCCAGCGCTTAAGGGGAAGATCAGAAGCACAGGGCCCTTACAACCTTCCTCTCCACTGGCTAGCTTTCATGGTGTTAGAAAGTGCTACCCACGCCACTGGGGGAAAAAAGATGGACTTACCAGGCTGGAGAGATGGCTCAGAGGTTAAGAGCACTGGCTGCTCTTCCAGAGGTCATGAGTTCAATTCCCAGCAACCACATGGTGGCCCACAACCATCTCTAGTGAGATCTGGTGCCCTCTTCTGGTGTGCAGGGACACATGCAGGCAGAATATTGTATGCATAATAAATAAATAAATAAATCTAAAAAAAAGGAAAAAGAATGGATTGACCCATCTGAGGACCCTGCATGCTATAGGAAATGCTGGTTGATATGATAGTGATGTAGCAATTATTGGGTAACCAACCAATTTCTAATTGAATTTGACTTTGATGGCTGCTCCAGCATCTGGTCCTATAAACCTGGTCAAGGACCAGGCTGGGAAAGCTATGCTCTAGGGCACTGATTCTCAACCTCCCTAGGCAGAGGCAGGCAGATCTCTGTGAGTTCGAGTCCAGCCTGGTCTACAAGAGCTAGTTCCAGGACAGGTTCCAAAGCTACAGAGAAACCCTGTCTCTAAATAAATAAAATAAGTAAAGATCATCATGTGGTGGCCCTCAACCATAAAATTATTTTGGTTGCTCCTTCATATGTGTAATTTGCTACTGTTATGATCGTATGTCCGATGGTCTTAGTGGACTCCTGTGACAAGGCCATTTGACATCCTTCAATGGGCTGAGTCCACACGTTGAGAACCACCGCTGCTACTCCTGTTGTGCTGCTAAATGGGCATGCTGCCAAACTACCTTCTGTATGTTTGTGTTTTATGTCCACAGGTAAGTGTATAGAGAAGGCTTTGCAGTGGGGCAGCAGGCAAGGCAGAGATGCATAACTGGCCAAAGTACCAAGACTATGTGACCGTTGGGGTACTCACCCTTAAATGGGACATCTATATCAATTCTACTGCAAGGCTCAGGGTACATCTTAGGAGAGGGGACAAAAGGAAGGAGGCAGCAGATGGGAGGAGTGTGCTGTGAGGTGTGGGCATGGCGTGGCTGTCTCTCTCCTGAGTTCACAGTCGCTACAGTGGGTTGCGTGAGATCAAGCCAGCCCACATCCAGTCTGAATGGGAGAGGGGCTCATGAGACTCCACTTCTACTTGAGAAGTTGCTGGCATTTGATGGTAGTTAGTGGAGGGAAGATAATTTTTCTTGAGGGGTGTGGTGAGTGATGGACCAGCCTGACTCCATCTTAAGGGTGGAAACTATTTTGTTATAAGATCAGAACGAGTGTATTTCTGTTTCCTGCAAAACCATGCTTTAGCCTGCTTCTGGAATTTGAAATGTTCCCCACCCTACCCCTCCTATGGAGTCTGACTCATACCTTGAATTTACCTTGATAAGATAGTATGTTCTGCCAAATAATTCTGAAATGTTCAGCCAAGTTCCAATGTAACCAAAATTCCTCTGGAAATCCCCCAACCCTTGAAAATCTCCTATTCTTGTAGTTTTTTTAGGCTCTATAAGCCCCATTTTTTTCTATGTTCAATGCTGTATTTCCAAAACCCAGTGTAGGGAGATAGCCCTGCATGACAGAAAATAAAGCTTACTTAATGTAACCAAAGAATTTGGGTAATGGTCTTTGTTCTTGTTTGGTAGAGTTAGCAGCCACAAGCAGACAGCCCGTACTTCAGGCCATGCTCCCACACATGCAGACAGCTCTAACTGAACTTGGTGGGTTACTAAAACAAAAAGAAGAGGAGGAAGAAGAGGGAGAGGAAATAATGGTAGAAAGATATGTGTTAGCGGCTTGGTGAAATGGAAAGAGGGATTTGTGTTAGATGTAATCAAACCATATTGTAAACGCATAAATTTTTTGAAGAATGAATTAAAAATACTTTAGTGGCACATGTCTTTAATCTCAGCACTTTGGAGGCAGAGGCAAGTGGATCTCTGTGAGTTCAAGATCAGCCTGGTCTACAGAGTGAGTTCCAAGACAGCCAGAGCTACATAGTAAAAAATAAAAAAATAACAAATAAATGTCTAAAAAATAAAAAACAATAAATAAAAAGAATAAGGCTATCCTCAGCTATACAGGGAAATTTGAAGCCAGCCTCTTTCCAATAAATAAATAAAAGAAAAAAAGAAGGGGAGGGGAGGGAGGAAGGAAGAAAAACACAGTATGCCAAAATTTGTGGGATACAGTTAAAATGGCTTTTTGGGGAAACTTTCTATCATTAAAAATTTGTATTTGGAAGGGATAAAAGAGGAGAGAAAGAAAAGGGTCTGAAAAAGTAGCTCAGTCAGTAAAATGTGTGCCCGGCAAGTCCAAGGCCCCAAGCTCCTATGTAATCCCCAGAACCTATGCAAACCTACTGAGTATGGCGGGGCATGCTCATAATCCCAGCACTGCAGAGGTAGACAAGCTCCCAAGGACTGCTGGCCACCAGCTTGCCCAACTGATGAGACATGGGCTAATGAGAGACCCTATCCTCAAAGAGGGGCAGTGTTTGCAAAGATAAAAACCTCAGGGTATGCACGCGAGCACAAACACACTAAAAAAAATAGATTTAAAAAAAAAAGTAAATACGGGCAGGAGAGATGGCTCTGCAGTCAACAGCACTTGCTGCTTTTGCTGAGGTCCTGGGTTCAGTGTCACGCATGCATGTCAGGTGGCTCACCTGTCACTCGAGCTCCCTGTGACCTGTTGACCTCTTCTGGCCTCCGCACACAGTTTATGGACACACACACACATACACAAAAACAAAAATGAAATAAATCTTTGTTTTGAGACAGTGTTTCTTTGTGTAACAGCCCTAGCTGTCCAAGAACTTGATTTGGAGGTCAGGCTGACCTCAAACTTCCTG
>NC_022028.1:6145563-6167124 GCF_000317375.1 Microtus ochrogaster | reverse complement strand
GAAGTTCAAGGTCCAACTAGCAGATCTTCCTTTGGCTTCTCTCTTTTCCATCTTTCTCCTGAAGAGGTAGCTTCTCTCCTTCCCCCACCCTGTTTCTTTTTCTCTCTCTATCTCTCTCTCTTTCTGACTTTCTCTCTGCTCTTTCTCCTTCACCCCTTCCCTCCTTTCCCTTTCCCCCAAATAACCCACTAAATAAATACCCACTTTTTTGCATGGCATGCCTGTCCATCTCTGTCTCTCACCTGTTGCAGCTCCTTGTGGGACTAGTCTCTCACCCACCACCTCCCACCCACCTGGGACCCACAGAGGTCTTGGGTGGTGGGATCGGCTGCCCATCATGGCCCGCAGTGGTCTTCCACCTGCTGCTGCCCTAAATCACTGGCAGTGGCCCGCTGAGCCTCCCCTGGGAGGGGGGATAACTGTGCCGGCGCCACAGTATTTTACCATTACAGGAGTCTCTTGTGTGCACAGATCTACGGATGGCTTGCTGGCTCAAGCTGACAATGCCTGTCCAACATCCTTGCTCTGATTGGAGAATTTGCTCCCCAGGGCCTATCCACTCTATTTGGTGAATTCCCTCTGCTAAAGAGAACTGTATCATGCCAGGTCATACCATGGTTTTAAGCCGTTTATGCCCGTGAGTGATTGGTGAAGAGAATGAAGGTCTATTCCCTTGCCCCAACTTGGGACAACTCCTAAGGAACACGTGGGGCCTTTACTGAAACTGTATTACAGATCAATTTATGCTTCTGTTTAATATTTCTTCTTTCTTTTCCCTTTCACAGGTGTTGACCCCCAAGCACTCTCTGATGAATTCCTTGCATACTAATATCTTCCTCAGAGCTTTGCAATACAGCCTGAGACATAAACATAAACATCTTTGCACAGACATTTATTGGTGGGACCAGCATGGAGAAGAAGAAGCACAAAGTCCCATGTGTAACCTAGAAACTATCTGCAATTGATACCTGCTGGGGAAGGGAAATCAGTGCTTTCCAGGGGAGTATTCTCGGGTATCTCAACCCCTCTCCAGGCAGGGAAGGCCTCAGGCCCAGGAGTAGTTGGCCAACACCAAACAGACTTCATGCTTTGTTTCTGTGCACTTTTTATGTGTTTGGTTTTTTGTTTTAATGATTTTCTTTCTTTGTATTTTCTTATCTATTTTCTTTTAAGTTCTTCAATTTGATCTTTGTTATTTGTTTTTCCAGTTCTTTTGTTTTTTGCTTTTGTTTTTGAAAGAGAGAGGAAGAGCATGAAGTTGGGAGGGTACAGAGATAGGGGAGATCTGGGAGGAGTTGGGGGAAGGGAAAGAATATGATGAAAACATAACGTATAAAGCCGGGCGGTGGTGGCGCACGCCTTTAATCCCAGCACTCGAGAGGCAGAGGCAGGCAGATCTCTGTGAGTTCGAGACCAGCCTGGTCTACAGAGCTAGTTCCAGGACAGGCTCCAAAGCCACAGAGAAACCCTGTCTCGAAAAACAAAAAAAAAAAAAAAAAACGTATAAAAATTTAGGCAATGTTTCTTCAAAAAGAAAGAAAAATGAGAGATGGAGAGATGGCTCAGCAGTTAGCTGTGACTGCTATGCCAGCACCAAGGTCTGCGTTTATATCTGAGCACAGACATAAAGACCCGATGTGGTCTCATACAAGCCTGTAACTCCAGCACTGAGGGGGATGGAGATAGGAGAATTACTGGGGCTTGCTGGCTGCCACCCTAGAAAGTGTGCGTGTGTTTGTGTGTTTGTGTGTGTGTGTGTGTGTGTGTGTGTAACTCCTGCCTCAAAGGAACAAGGCAGAGTGAGAGAAAGACACCTGACACCCTTCTCTGGCCTCCATACACCTACCGACACACCCACACAGGCATGTATCACACACACACAATTTAAAAAAAGAAAAAGTAAGTGCCAAGGACATCTTGGAAGAAGGCACCAGAAAGAATCTAGAGGCAGAAGATCGTAGGTGTGCTGTGAAACACTGTCTTCCGGATGTGGTATGGCCATTGAACTCACTAACCAAGACCAAGCCATTCAACATGGCACCATGGTTGGGGGATGGGCTCATGGATCCCCACCCTCCCTAAAGGGCTACCAGCAGTAACTGGTTGCCCGGGTAGTCACGGTTTGTATGAGCTGGGAGTCTTGGCGCAAATAAATTTTAGTTGGTCAAATACACAAGAAAGACATGTAAGGGGTGGTGGGGCTTGTTGGAAAAAAGAGGAGGCTCAGTGGGAGTGGGAGGGGTAATAGAGGCTGAAATGACCAAAGTGCAATGTATACATATAAACAATTGTCAAAGGATAATAGATTAAACACACATTTAAAAAATCAAGAAACAAAAGACAAAATTGAGCTGGGAGCAAAACAGGAAAAGAGCACCGGGCTGTGATGGCGCACACCTTTAATCCCAGCACTTGGGAGACAGAGGCAGGTGGATCTCTGTGAGTTCAAGGCCAGCCTGGTCTACAAGAGCTAGTTCCAGGGCAGGCTTCAAAGCTACAGAGAAACCCCGTCTTGAAAACCAACCAAACAAAACAAAAACAAAAACAAAACAGGCAAAGATAGAAGTCATCTGGCAGAGGGAGGAGGCACACCACCGTTGACATAATTTTAGGTTGCTGAGGTAAGGCCAGGAAAACCTCTCCTTCTAAGCAACATTGCTTACATTGAAGGTCCCTTGACATAAGGGAAACAGTCACAGTTTAGTTTCTGCTCTTGGAGAAACAGGAATCTTTTGCTATGAACGTGGTTTGTTTGAGCTGGGAATCTTGGCACAAATCAAATAAAAACAGAGCCTGTGTACACAAGTAGCTAACTTGACTGAGTGTCACAAATCTATACTAAATCTAGGCTCAGGAATAGAAAATAATGGCTCTTTTCATCATTCATTCTTATGAAATCCATAACCTAAATTATCTTACCTGGTTACTCTCTTTCCTTACGTTACAAAGAGAAACACTGAACCCGGTCTCACTGGCTTCGGTTTTCAGGATTTTGTCTGTTCATCATTTAGCATTGTAGAACAGGGTTTTGTGTTATGTTGTTTGTTTTTCACTTCTGCTTTTGTTTATTGACCCAACACTAGATATGAACCAGGCCTTGATTTTTTTTTTTAAAAAAAAAGTCTTTCATGGGCTGAAGAGATGGCTCAGAGGTTAAGAGCACTGACTGCTCTTCCAGAGGTCCTGAGTTCAATTCCCAGCAACCACATGGTGGCTCACAGCCATCTATAATGAGATCTGGTGCCCTCTATTCGCATGCAAGCATACATGAAAGGAATGTTGTATACATAATGAATAAATAAATCTTTTTAAAAAATCTCTCATTCAAAGACTTTATTTGACACCTTTGATGCTACACAGCATGTTACACACACTGTACTCGTAACTTCCCAACAAGACAACACAAAGACCACACATTAATCTATTAAATGTAAGACATACTATCATGGTCTTCAAACATTATTGTACTTTAACTACTAGAGTTCCACAAAGCATACATGAAATAAACTCTTGACCAGATTTTGGGTTGTTTGGTTTTTTAAGATTTTTTTTATGTGTGTGAGTATTTTGACTGCCTGAATGTCTGTGCACCATGTGTGTGCAGTGCCCTGGCAGGTCAGGAAAGGGCACGGGATCCTCTGGAACTAGAGTTACAGAAGATTGTACCATCATGTGGGTGGTGGGAACTGAACCAGGTCCTCTGGAAGTACAGCCAGCACTCTTAACCACCGAGTTGTCTCCCCAGCCCCTGCAGACTAGTTTGGGCAGGCAGCTAACACCTTAAGCAGACATGACTGTTCTAAGTTGCCTATTGGGTAGGAATTTTACGCACGTTGCCTCTGCTTTCAGTAACTGCAGAACTGAAGAATACTGTCCTTCCCCAAGCTTCATGATGACAACCATCAATAAGGAGGTGAAACTTGTGACCCACAGGGTGAGCCTATGAACTTCCTGTGTTTGCGGACTTCAGAGATCCCTTGGGTGTCAGGTGTCTTCTGATAGCTTTATGGGATAGGTCACTGAGTATAACATCAAAGCATGCATTTATGGATTCTACCAACACAGTAAGGATTCAGTAGTAGCATCCACCTCCCTGCTTACTAACAGGCTGCAGGCTTCAGCAAACTCCAGGTGGTTAACACCATCGTCCCCAGGTTTGCCATAAGATGGGCCCTGAGGGAATGGGCATTTGAGGCCATCACAGCAAACATGAATCCTGATGATGACATACTCTTACTTGGCCTTGCATGCAGTCAGGTGGGGCCTGGAGCCCTGCGGCACCCCTATTGCTGGTAGCACTCTGAATCGCTGCCAATGCTGCGTCTTTCATAGTTCCAATCTATACTCGTGTTCACCCATCTCCTGTCACCTGATGGCTGCTGCCAGGCAGGAAGGAGGCAGAGCTTGGTCTATCTGCTCAGCCGATTTATTGAGACACAGTGCCTTTCTCCCACGCCTCCCTCCAAGCCTTTTCTTGGTTTTGTTTACACGACAGATATTGAAAGGCTAACCATAGTGTAGTCTTCCAATAGAACAGCAGGAAATAAAATGGCTTTTCTTCCTTTCTGGTGACTCCCATGGTAGAATGCCAACTTGAAAGGCTTCTCTTGCCTTAGATTCTTAGATGTTGCCAATAGTTTATTGGTCTTGATCTGGGAAGACAGGTCAGTAAAAATAGCACTTGTCCCCTAAGTGTGAGAACTCCTATCTGCATCCCCCAAGCCCCTGTAAATGCTAAACAAGCATGCCTGCCACCTGTAACTCCGGCCTGAGAAAGTAATGGAGACAGAGGATCCCCAGGACAGGCTGGCTAGATAATCCATATCTCCAAGTTCTGGGTGCAACTAAGAGACCGTGCCTCAGTGAATAAGGTGGGAAGTTACTGAGGAAGACTCTTTATGTCTCCCTCAGAAACCTACACTCACACACACACACACACACACATGTGAGCATATGCACCTATACAAATCCAAACATATATACACAAGTGTACAACACACACTTGTGAGCATATGTACCTACACAAATCCAAACACTTATACATACATGTACAACACACATGTGAGCACATGCACCTACACAAATCTAAACATTTATACATACGTATAAAGTACACACACACACACATGAGCACATGCACCTATACAAATCCAAACATATATACACACACGTAAAACACACACATGTGTACCTACACAGATCCAAACATTTATACACACATGTAAAACACATGCACTTACACAAATATGAACATTTATACACACGCATAAAACACATACACACATGAGCACATGCAGCTACACAAATCCAAACGTTTATACACACACACATAAAACACATGCATGTAAGCACATGCAGCAACACAAATTCAAACATTTATATACAGATATACAACACACACATGGCGTATGTAGCTCTACAAATTCAAACATTTATACACATGTATATAACACACATGTGAGCACATGCAACTACACAAATTCAAACATTTATATACACATGTACGACACACACACGTGAGCAGATGCACATGGAGCTATACAAATTTGAACATTTATATATGTATGTATAACACACAATGCACACACACGCTTTCATTTGTCCTCAGCCAATCATGATAGTGTATGTCTGTAATCCCATAAACCAAGAGGTGGAGGAAGGAAGATCAAGAGCTCAGGGTTCTCCCTGGCTGTATAGCGTGTTCAAGTCCAGGTCAGGTTACATGAGACCCTGCCTCCAAAAGAAAGGCTCATTGGTGCTATCTTGAAGATTAGTTGGAATGTGGAATCTGAAGAGAGAGCCGAGCCATGCGCTTTCCATACCTTATCCCATTTAACCCTGCCCATCTACTGGTAGCCCTGTAATCATTCCCTTGCTTGTCTGAGAAGATCCTGCCCTAGCAACTTGCTCTACCTAGCAACAGATGCATTTATTACTGTAGAGAACTTGCCCCCCAAAGTAAAATTCAAGCTAACAAGATATAAGACCATTCAAGTAAAATTTGGCAAGACGTCTCATAAAATAAAAGTAAAATATCAAAATTTTCTCACACTTGCTGCCAAGTAATCATTGGCACAAATTCTTTGAACCTTACATTTGCATACATAGACAAGCACTGCCCAATATTTTTGCAGACAGCACAAGTGAATTCTCTCTACCACCATGCACCTGTCTATGGTGCTTAATTGCAGAAAGCCTAGCCCCGTTAGCAGTTTCCTCCCAAATGCCGGCAGTTCTGTGTCTCTTCCCTGATATTTCACAGGCCACACCCTCCTCCTGCTTCCACCCCTCAGTTTGTCCTCTTCCACCTCTGCACAATAGTCTGGAAAATGGGTCTGAGATTACAAGAATGGTACTCCACCTTGAAGAGTACCGTAGGATTAGGGTGGGGCCTTGAGGCTCCTTTGTCATTCAGTGATAGGAGGAAAAAAAAACAAAAGGATGAAATGCTAACAGCAAGCAAATGCACGCCAAGGGGTCATCTCTGGAGGGTAGGCCCTTTTAGAACTAAGCAATAGAATTGGTCATCGTTAGGATGAACTGGGGAGCTGGCTCTGCAGTTAAGAGCACAAATACTGCTCTTGCAAAGGACTTTAGCTCCAGCCTACATCAGACGGCTCCCAGAGCCTGCAACTCCGGCTCCCGGGGATCCAGTGCTCTCTTCTGGCCTCCCAAGGCATCTACACTCAGTTATGAACATGCCTCCACACAGGCACACACAGATACATAGAAATTCTTTAATTAAAAATTAATTTACAAAAACAATCCTTGATTTGAATCTTGGGATTTGGAGGTTGTAACAAAGAGTAGGAGAGGGCAGTTGTGGTGGCACACACCTTTAGATCCCGGCACTCAGGAAGCAGAGGCAGTTGGATCTTTGCAAGTTTAAGGCCAGTCTGGTCTACAGAGCGAGTTCCAGGGTCCCCAGGGCTACACAGTGATACCCTGTCTCAGAAAAGCAACAACAACGATAAAGGAGTAGGACTTAGTCATTTATTTATCATTATTTAACACTTACTCAGTTTTTCTTTGATTGTAGAAAAATCAACCATAAATCTGAGCAAGTTTAGAGAACGCAAGAACGGGGAAAGGAGAAGCAAGGCTGAAGGAGGCCACTGTGGCCGCTGTCACTCTCCCTTTCACCCAGCTATCAAAGCTGGCTGTCTTCGTGGCCACATACTATTATGTCATGAACACTTTCCACGTCTGAAGGAGTATTGGAAACACAACTGTAAGTCAGATGTGGTGACACATGCCTATAATTTCCACCCTTGGGAAGCTGAAGCAGGGGATCACTGTGGGTTCAAAGCCAACCTATGCTATACAACAAATTGTAGGAAAGCCTGAGCTATGAGGAAGACTCTGTTTCCAAAATTATTTCATCCAGTCTAAACACTGGGGATGACTCAGTAGAAGAGCACCTGCCTAGCATGTGGGAGCTCTATTCCCCCCCCCCTCTCTCTCTCACACACACACACACATACACACACACATACACACACATCACATACACACACAGTGAGGGGCACAGTTTTTGTGGCTACCTAGCTCTTAGATCACATGGCAATAACTGGACCAAAAAGAAACTCTTCATCTCCAAGGAGCCTGGGGGTTTCCAGCCTCAGGCTGCTCAAATAGACATCTCCAGAGAGTCTAACACAAACATTTTTCAGGCTTTTTTTTTTGAGTTCTCACAGATTGTGTGCAAGAATATAAAGTGTTTGAAAGCCAGTTGGAAACTATTTCATACAACTAAATATGCTCATTTGCTGATCTAGCAATTCCAGTTTTAGGCATATGTGCTTAAAGAAAAATTTTTGCATGTGCACACAAGAAGAAGAAATTCAAAGATGCTCATTCCAGCTCTGCTTAAAATAGCAATAAAGTAACCGTGAGTGCCGCCAGCAGGGGGTGCATAATACATATGACAGCGTTCACATGATGAGATACTAGAGTCACTAAAAGAAATGAAACTAACTATTTGAGTGATTGCTTTTGAGACAGAGGCTCCTCTTGTAGCCCTGGCTAGCTTAGAACTTTCTATGTAGACTAGGCTGGCCTTGAGCTATCGTGATTCTCCTGCCTCTGCTCTCCACATGCTGGCATAGTAAGTGTGTGCCACCAAACTTGGTGAACCTGTTTATTCACATGCCCACAGCAAAGGATACAAATGACGAGAATCAATAAATGCCATTAGAGCTAGTCCCCAGGTGAGAATGTATGAAATGCAGGCTAAAGCTTGCTCAAAACACTTTTGTTACGGCCATTGTCTCTGAGGAAGGAAATCATAGGAGGAAGAGATTGTCCATGTGCCATGTGCTGCATTGTGTTTTAAAGGAGAGGCAAACACATCATATCAAGTAAGGAAGTAAATTAAATGAGTGAGAGATCAGCAAATAAAGCAAATTCTTGCGCACTGAGATCATATGCAGCAGCTACGTGAATCCTTCCCCACTATGGTCAGTACTTTTAACCTGTTTATTTCCTCATAAAAAAGGATAAAAATAATTAACACACATTTTCTCAAATTCATACCACTATTTCTGCATGTTTAGGAACATTTGTTTTTAAAAATAAATGATTTAGGGGCTGGAGAGATGGCTCAGCAATTAAGAGCTTGGACTGCTCCTCCAGAGGACTGGGGTTCAATTCCCTGAACCTGCATGGCAGATAACAACTGTCTGTATTCCAAGATCTAACACCCTCACACAAGCAAACACCAATGCACATAAAAATAAATTAAATTTTAAAAATAAGTGATTTATTTATTTATGCGACAGATTCTCACTGCCAAGCTCTGGTTGACCTGGAACTCATTATATACACCAGATTGGCCTCAAATTCACAGAGATTCACACAACTCTGTTTCATATGTATGGGTATGTGCACATGAGTGCACTGCCCTCAGAGGCCAGAAGAGGGCATCAGATCCCCTGGAGTTGAAGTTACGGGTGCTTGTAAGCCATCCCACGTAAAGTGCTGAACATAGGTCCTGTCTTCTAGAAGATCAACAAGCATTCCTATCTATTTCTTGAGGGTCTGCTAGGAACATCCTAAAGGGCAAATCTACCAATAAAAAGGGGGGGGGAATCTCTTTAAAAAATGCGATAGTAAACAGATCAGGAAAGGATTTTCCGTTTCTAGCATACTAGTTAGAAGAAGGCAAGCACACTCTGCTCATCCTCAGGTAGGCAGAACTGTGGCAATTCTGTCAGGCTTCACAGCAGGCACAGACAACAGACATGGTGACGCAAGAATGAAACTCAGCCCTGCTTGTTCTCTGAGATTGCTAATAACTTTTTAAAATTGCATGAGTTTGGGAGCTGCAGGAATGACCCATTGATTAAGAGCACTAGCTGCTCTTGCAGAGGACCAGGGTTTAGTACTCAGCACCCACATGGCAGCTCACAGCCATCTGTAACTGTAGTTCTAGGGGATCCGATGTCTTTTTCTGTTCGCCCAGGACACGAACCATGCCAGCAGTACACATGCGTACATACATGCTGGCCGACACACTTGATATGTGAATCTAAAAATAAATAAATCATAGATATTTTATGAATGTCCTATTGTTAAGCCTATATACCTAATTTTTAATGGTTTCAATTCACAGTATAGATGAGTATCTCTCTTTTCTTTAAAAATCGTGTGCGGTGCGTGTGTGTGTGTGCAAGTGTGCACACACACTTGCAGTGGCCACAGAAGGACTCTTCTTGTCTTCCTCTATCACAGCCTATCTTATTTTTGTGACAAGGTCTTGTCTAGCAGAGCTCCTGGGATCGGCCTGTGTCCATCCATCCCCCAGTGTTAGGGTTACAGGCAAACAAGGTGACACACACTCAGCTTCCATGTGAGAATGGGGATTTGCAATCAAACGAGCTCAGTTCTTTGCTTCCACAGCGATTATTCTTACCCACGGTGCCACCGTGCCAGCCCCTCTACTACTTTCTGCTTTTTTTAAATCAAGTCCTACATCATTCCAAGATGAGATGACCGGAAGGTGTGGTGACCCAGAGAGCGCGGTGGACTGTCTGTCTCCTGGAAACTGCCGAGGAGACGGCAGAGAGTGAATGCAGGGGAAATGACCGGCGTGGTGGAGTCCCGGAAGGTTTCGGCGCATCAGTGCTAGCCTCGTGGTGTTGGGAAAACACAGTCAGTATGAATAAATCATAAGGAAGAGAGACTTGAAAACTCCAGAGGGAGATAGGAAAGTGGAAGAAACTTCTGTTACTGAAATGTTAATGACTGCGAAACTGAGGACAGAAACAACAGACTGACTGATCTCAAGACGCCTCAGCAGCAGCCCAAGTCTTGTGTGCTATTTCTAGATGTTTGCTACAGATTTTTATACAGATCTATTTGCTTGGAATTCGGATTAAAACATGTTTTCCAAGGTAGGATTTTTAAAAAAAATTCATTCTCTCTCTCTCCCTCTCTCCCTCCCTCCCTTCCAAATGTTCAAGTCAGGGCCCTGCTATGTGGTCCTTGGATGGCTCAGAATCTGGTATTGAACTTGTCACTCTGCTTCCCACGTGCTGGGACCCCAAGCATGAAGCACTTGCTGTGTTAGCTAGTTTTATGTCAATTTGGCACAAGCTGAAGTCATTTGGGAAAAGGGACTCTCACCTGGGAAAATGCCTTTATAAGATTAGCCACCGGCAAACCTGTAGGGTGTTTTCTTGGTTAGTGATTGATGTGGGTGGGCTCAGCCTCCAGTGGGTGACCACTCCCTGGGCAAGCAGTCCTGGGATCTATAAGAAAGCAGGCTGAGCAAGCCAGGAAGCAGCATCCCTCCCTCCAGGACTTTTGCTGCAGTTCTTACCTCCAGGCTGCTGCCTCTAGGTACCTACCCAGATGTTCCACCCGTGGACTATAAAATAGAAGCAGAAATAAACCCTTTCTTCCCCAAATTTCTTTCAGTCAAGGTGTTTTATCAGCAACAGAAACACTAAGAGAGCCACTGTGCCCATCTTTTTAAAAATCTCTTGAAAAGACTTGTATAATATAAAACAGCATTAACCATTTGTGGATTTTTTTTAAATTTATTTTTAACTTCAGCATCAGGGACCAAGGAAACCACTAACCTTTTGGGTGTAGTTGTATTTCTGGGGTTGCACATCCATCTGTGGGCTTAGTAACATTAATACAGCTATGGGCAAAAAAATTTTCTCAAGTGAAACTTAGAAGTTTAGGTGGTATAATCAAATGAACTGACTGCTGCCCCCTGAGAACATTAGTAACCAAACCAAACAAACAAAAACAAAACAGCATGGTCTTAACATGTAGGCTTGGTGGGGCGGGGCGCGTGTGCGCCTGCAGGCACTAGGGTTCAACCTGGGGTACAGTCTCCCCAGCACGCGTGTTTGGAGGCCAGAGAATATCTGCCATCCTACTCTCTCACTCTCTGCCTTTTCCCCTTGAGACAGGAACTAGGGTGATGGCTAAAAACCTCAGAAATCCTCCTGTCTCTACTCTTTCCAACGCTGAGGTTACAGGCATCCAGGGTCCTGGACATGCCTGGCTTTTTACATGCTTAGGATTTGAACTCAGGTCCTCATGCTGGCATAGCAACCACCCTTATCACTGAGCCATCTCCATCTTCACTTGTTTCTATTTTTCATTCACTTTTTTGCAGTAATTATATATATATATATATATATATATATATATATATATATATATATATAGAGAGAGAGAGAGAGAGAGAGAGAGAGAAAGAGATGAGATTTGTGTCTCCCAGACTGACCTTGAACTCACTACATAGTCAAGATAAGCCTTGAATTTCTGGTCTTCCTACCTCCCTTATTGAGTGCTAGGATTAAAGACTTGTAGTTATAGACTATGCCTCATTTAGATAGTGCTAAATATCAACCCCAGACCTGTGTGTGGTGGGCAAGCACTCTAGCAATTGCACTGCATGTCTAGCCCTGTGTTTATATTTACACAAAAACATATATATTTAGATGTAGGGAAATGGCTCAGTCGGTAAAGAACTTAACAGTGCTAGCGTCTTGGCCCGAGATCAGGTCCCCAGCCCCCACAAAACTGCAGCATATACAGCACCAGCACTGGAGAGGTAGAGAAAGGAAGATCCCTGGGGCTTGGTGTCCCCAAGATAAAGCCACACGCAATGGAGATGTTTTATAATCCCAGCTTCTATATGGGCAGTCGAAGGATGGGGGTGGTAGAGATAGGCAAATGGCCCATGTAAAAACAGAGCTAGCTTGTCTCACCAATGTGGAAGGAGAAAAATCAACTCTTGAAAGTTGTTCTCCGGCTACACACACACACACACACACACACACACACACACACGTACGTATGAGTGTTTGTGCCTACTACCACAACACACATTAACGCATACATACACGTGGACACGTGAACAAACATGCACTTATGTACTACACCCAGGCATATTCCTTCACAAAGATGAAGAATTGTCTGAAAGCAATGGTGTCACTGCTTGGCTTTGTTTTTTTTTTTTGTTTTTTGTTTTTTTTTTTGTTAGGTGTTTTCCTTTAAAACAAAAGAAAACAAAAAAGCCTTAAACTAGACAAATGGCTCAGCAGTTAGGCACACTGGGTGCTCTTCCAGAGGACCTGGTTTCCATCCA
Source organism: Microtus ochrogaster (assembly GCF_000317375.1). NCBI lineage: Eukaryota > Metazoa > Chordata > Mammalia > Rodentia > Cricetidae > Microtus > Microtus ochrogaster. The sequence continues at coordinate 6,154,511 of NC_022028.1, read as the reverse complement.
GTGCCCACATGGCAACTAACAACTATCTGTAACTCCACAATTACACTTCTGAGGGATCCAATACCCTCTTCTGGCCTCTGTAGATATTGTACATACATGTCACACACACCTCAGAGGCAGGCAGATCTCTGTGAGTTTGAGGCTAGCCTGATCTACATAACAAGTTTCTGCCAGTTCACTGCCCAGAGCTAAAGAGTGAAACACAGAAAGACCCTGTTTCAAATGTGCAAATCATTTTGTAAATTTTTTAAAGACAAAAAATAAAATAAAAAATGAGGTCTCACTACATAGCCCAGGCTAGCCTCTAACCATGACTCTCCTATTTCAGCCTCCTGTAAGCTGTGATTATATTCATAAACCACTATGCCCAGTTTGCATCACATATGCAATATTTAAAAGGTATGTGGAAATATAAATAAATAAAAGGTACATGGATACTTCCATGTAGAGATGGTGGACGAGAAGCTTCTCATTTGACCTGATGGAGAAGTGTGGAAAAGAAGAAGCCACACCAATGCCTGCTAGCTTTGCTCATAGAAGCTTCTTTTTGCAATGGCTGCCAGACTCAGCACTGGTCCAAGTACCAAGACTACATGACTGTTGAATGAGCAGCTATAAACTGGACGTCCACATCATCCCTCCAAGGCTCAGGAGTGTTATGAAAGCAGGGGCAGAGGAAGGGTGGGATGTACTGTGGAATGCTGACTCCTGGGTACCACGCGGCCATTGCACTCTTGAACTCACATCATCTGCATTATCTGAACAGGGTGTTTACAAGGTTGGACTTGCAACACCCTGTCACAGAACAAGGAGGGACTCACCGGGCCCAGCTGATGGGGCAGGGAGAGACATTTTCTTCAGTGGCAAAACCAATGTAGAAAGGTGCCCAAACTCCTGTAAACAACCCCCACCCAAGCTCCTATAGACAGCTCTAATGCAACACAATAGATAATTTTGAAAAAGAAGAAGAAGAAGAACAACAACAATAACAACAACAACAAGAAAAAGAACAAGAAAAACAAGAACAAGAGCAAGAAGAACAAGAACAAGAAGTATAAGAACAAGAAGAACAAGAACAAGAAGAAGGGGGAAAAAGGCATGAAAATAGGCAGGAGGTTCATCAGGAAAAAAAGTGGGATTACCAGGAGTGAGGATGGGTAGGGATAAGAGGGGAATACATGTGTATGAAAATGCCACGATGAAACCCATTACCATGCATAATCAACATACGCTAATAAAAAAAACTTTAAGGAATAAATAGTCTACTCTAAAGAGAGGGAGCTTCAGAAACTGGACAGCTGACAGTGAAGAGTGGAGGAAAGAATGACCAGGAGGAGGAGGTGGGGGCCAAACAAGCTGTGTACCGCTCTGGCAACCCACTCCCCAGTGCAGGAGGGGAAGCAGAAGGTGGCCAAGCGGCTCTGCGAAAGAGACTGTGCCTAAAGCTCACAGCGGTTCCACGGGAGAATGGGGTCCCCGGAGAGAGGATCCCATGTCGTCACTCTATGTGATTCAGAAGGCAGTGGCTAGGCACCATCGTGAGAGGAACACTATTGTTTAAAGTTGAGAGAAAATACCCTATAATCCAGAACTTGAACGGTAGAGGCAGGTGAATCTTTGGGAGTTTCTGGCCAGCCTGGGCTACATAGTGAGACCTGCAGGGAACCAAGGAGTTGGTCTGGCCGAGCTGCCTTGAGAGGCAGGCATCATAGGTTTTTCAGGTTAGAGTCCATGGCTCCTGGGGCACATGCCTTCCAGCTCCTGAGAGATCCATACACTCCCCCAGTGAACAGTGAATTGTTCTGGCTGCTTTGTGTTTCTCTGCATGTTCCCTTAGAAGTCAAGGAAACACAGAAGCTTGACAGGACAATTGGTCTTAGACATTAATCTTGTGTACCCTGCAGATTTCCATTGTATCCTGGCAGCTACAACTGTATTGATCCTGGAAATTACCATTATATTCTGCTTCTGATAAAGGTATAAATGTCTGATTGCTCTCAATAAAATTGTCACAGTCTTGGTTGTGCTATGGCCCCTCCAACCTGGCCTGATTTAATTCCTCATAGCCACATCAGGTGACCTTGGCCTGGTAAGTAAGTTCAGGTGCTTATAACACCCTATATCAATCAATCAATAAATCAAATTATGAAGAAATATAATAAAAGTAAACTTTTTTCTTTTGAGACAGGGTTTCCCTGGCTGTTCTAGAACTGGCACTATAGATCAGGCTGGCCTCAAATTCAGAGATCTGCCTGCCTCTGCCAAGTGCTGGGAGTAAAGGTGTGTGCCACCACTGCCCCAGCAAAAGTAAACATTTATAAAAAGGGGTGGGGTGGCTAGAGAGATGGCTCTTACAAAGGGCCTGAGTTCTATTCCCAGCAGCCCCCTCCTCAAGTGGTTCACAACCCTCTGTAATTCTAGCTCCAGGAGATTTAATGCCTCTGGCCTCCACAAGCAACTGCATTAAAGTTCACACACAAAAATGAATAAAGAAACACACATACATAATTAAAATTAAAGTTGAAAGTGGGGAGTGGCTGAAGTGATGGCTCAGCAGTTAAGAGAGACAGCTTGCTGCTCTTCCAGAGGATTGGAGTTCAGTTCCCAGTGCTCACACCAGCTCACAATTGCCTGAAACTACAGCTCCAGGGACCCAATGCCCTCTTCCTGGCTCAATGGACACCTTCACTGACGTGTCCTATCTATCTATCTATCTATCTATCTATCTATCTATCTATCTATCTATCTATCTATCTATCTATCTTTCTCTCCTTCCCTCTCTCCCTCCCTCTCTCTCTCACACACATAGAGAGACAAATAAATAATATATTATATAATATGCAGAAGAAGGCAAATAGGTCCATATCTATTGCCATGCACGAAACTCAAGTCCAAGCGGACAAAAGACCTCAACATAAATCCAATTACACTGAACCTAATAGAAGAGACAGTAGGAAGTAGCCTTGAACACATTGACACAGGAGACCATTTCCTAAATGTACCACCAGTAGCAACACAATAAATGGAACCTACTAAAAAAGAAAAGGGGAGGTGATGTGGGATTTCCCTCTGTATGCGTGAATACCAATGGCTAATCAAGAAACTGTCTTGGGCCTGCGCAGAGCAGAACTTAGCTAGGCAGGGAAAACTAAACTGAATGCTGGGAGAAAGAAGGCGGGGTCAAGGATAAGCCATGCAGCCCTGCCGGAGATAGATGCTGGACGTTTACTTGGTAAGCCACGGCCTTGTGGTGATTCACAGATTAATGGAGATGGGTTAAATTAATATGTAAGAGCTAGCCAAAAAGAAACTAGAGTTAATAGGCCATGCAGTAATTCAATTAATACAGTCTCTGTGTGGTTATTTTGGGTCTGAGCTGCTGGAAGGCTGGGAAACAAGCAGTCTCCTGCAACAGCCTAGGCCTACACTTACCTAGAATTGTCACAACACACAGTGGGATGGGCCTTGCTATGTCAATTGCCAATTATGAAATGCCCCACAGACATGCCCACAGGTCAGTCTGATTGAGACAGTTCTTCAGTTGCGGGTCTCAAGTTACTCTAGGTTTGTGTCAAGTATGACAACTATACTCAACAAAAGATCAGTAGTTAATATTACAGTGAGTCATACCAGGGTCATGAAGGCCCCAGGCTTACAGGTGTTGTGATTGTTGTTGTTGCTCCACCAGTGACATGTGTTATCCCCAGGCTCAGTCTAGGATAGTGGGCACCCACTGCATTTCCTGTATCAGGGACAGCCAGGATCCAGAAAGGTCCCAATGCTGAATTCCAAAGAGGAACAAGGTGAGGACAAGTGAGATCCTCATCCTGAGTGGTATCTAGGTGAAAAGCAAAATCCTTACTAGATGGAAGTTGCCTCTTTTACGTCTCTGCAAGGATCAATGTTGTCACTGAGTTGTTGCCTAGTTCCCAGCAGGATTGTGGGGTCAGCACTTCTCCCGTGTGAGTTTTCAATATGGGTGAGTCATACCTGCTGTTTTCTTCTCCGTGTCTATAACCAACGTCCTCTCAGCTCTATTAAGCTGGGGGAGTTTGTTCTACCTCTTTGCTGTGAGTTTGGGTGGGCCCTTTTTCTACTGGTTGGAGTACAAGCAGGGCAGACCCTGGTAATCCTTAGAGTTTCGGGTGGTTTGAATGGAAATGTCCCCCCTCTAGGCTCACAGGGAGTGGCACTGCTGGGAGGTGTCACCTTTTGGAGGAAGTGTGTCATTGAAGACTGGCTTTGGGGTTTCATAAACCTAAGCCAGGCCCAGTGTTACTCTCTGTTCCTGCTGCCTGCTGATCCAGATATAGAACTCTCAGCTCCTTCTCCAGCACCACATCTGCCTGCGTGCCACCATGCTTCTCTCTGTGATGATAATGAACTAAACCTCTGCACCTGTAAGCCAGCACCAATTAAATGCTTTCCTTTAAAACATATCCATGGTCATGCGTCTATTCACAGCAATAAAACCCTAACAAAGACAGAGTTTAACACAGCTGGAATAGAATCAGGCCCCACTGGGTCAGTGGAGGAGTTCTTTGATACCTTCAACTCTTTGTTGTCATTCTGTGGCATACCAAACCTTCCAATATTCAGAAAATGCCATCAAGAGCTAGCTGTCAATCACTAAGACCCTGGTCAGCATTGTTCTTTTTTTTTGCAGGGCACTCTGAGAGTCTGTAGGTGTTGTTCATATCTAGACTAAGCCCTAGGAGTCTCTAGATGAGCATAGGCCTGGCTCAAGTGTCATGTTTCAGAATCCTAATTGTAAAAATCCATAATTGACTACATCCTTAAGTGCAGCAAGAATGATGGCTTGCCCTTCCCCAAAAAGTGTTCACTATGCAAGAGCAATACAGACCAAGATTTATTGCTGTAGAGAAGGGGGATTTTAGAGGACCCTGCATAGCCTGTTAGTTACAGAACATGGAGTAAATCCTGTGCACAGAAGCCAAGAGGGAATGAGCAGATCAAAGCCAACACGGAGGGAAACATATGCCCATGCTTGCCCCCCACCCCCATCATGCTTCCTAGGGGACTTTGAGGATAATCGCTGGTGACACCCGGGCTTTCCTTGGGACACAATTTGAAATACCTGATCTTATTTCTGAGCTGGGCGGAGGCCAGCATTGCAGTTCTGCTCGGCTGGAGCCAAATCCTTTCCTAGCTATTCCTCTTGTGTGAGTTGGCAAGGTGTGCTTTGAATTCTCTGTCCCACTTCTGCAGAATTAGCCCAGATTCATCTGGACTTGCCTCCCTTTGGGGATGGAAGCGTCAGGGGAAGCAGTATGCACCCCTTAGGTCCCGGTCTCTCCCTGCTGCATGCTTGCATGCTTGCCGTGTGCTCGGCTCCTTTGCAGGTTTGTTCCCTCCATCTGGTGGACAAGCCTAGCTTGGGGTGTGTCTCAATTCCACACTTTTTTTTTTTTTGAGTAATCACTGAGGGTGAGTTCCCTGTAAATGCTCAGATTGGTGCTGAGACTAAAGGGTGTGTATAGCAGGGATGGGAGGAAGGAATGCTGCCTGTGCAGGAGACCTGACTTCAGGTTCTGGGTCAGTATAGATCAGCAGGCAGATCTGAGAAGGTGACCTCAGGGGCCTGTAAGGCTCAACCCCAGCTCCTCCCCACTGTAAAATGGAGCAGTTAAAGACTCCTCCCATCAGACTAGGAAGGTAGAAGGTGTTCACCGAGCAAGCAAGAGGCCTCCCATCCATCCCCAGGACCCAGGTACAAAAGAAAAATAAGCAGGTCATGGTTGCAGGCATTGTAACCCCCATGACTGAGGAGCAGAAACAGGCGGATTCCTGGAGTCTACTTGCCGGTCAGCCTACAGCCTAGCCTACAGGGTGAGCTCCAGGCCAGAAAAAAAAAAAAATCAAGGTATAGAGGAGGATGAGATGGTTTCTACCATGCCAGCCTAAAGACCAGGGGTCAATCCCTAAAAGCCATGTAGAGGTAAAAGAAGAGAAGCAACTCCCAGAGTTGGCCTCTGAGTTCTACATGCACCCCTCACACCATGCCCATGCATAGATACAGTCTCACATAATAATGATGAAGTCCGAACAACAAAAATGGCCAGCGCCTGGGAATAGCACCTGAGGCTGCATCTTCCTGCTCTGAGATTTCCAAACGCTGGAGTTACAGATATGAAACTATGTATGTATTAAGTCGGGCAATGGTGGGTGGTGCTTTTAATCCCAGCACCTGGGAGGCAGAGGCAGATGGATCTCTGAGTTTGAGGCCAGCCTGTTCTGTAGAGTGAATTCCAGGGCAGCCAAGATCACAGAGAAGCCCTGTCTTGAAACAACAACAACAACAGCAACAAAATGTACGTGTAATATTGTGTGGGTCTGTGTGGGGGATGTGTGTGTACTTGTGGGGCGTGTGTACAAAGGCACGTGTGGGGCTCAGAATGTAACTCTGTGGAGTCAGGTCTCTCCTTTTCCCTTTCCATCAGTTCTGGAGATCAAAGTCAAATCTCCAGGTGTGCAGAGCAAATCCCACTACTCATTGTGCTAACTTGAATGTCAGAATTTTAGCCTTCTTGTTGCCCAGGTTGGTCTTGAACTCCTGATCCTCCTGCCTCCACCTCCCAAGACCTGGGATTACAGCCATGCACCACCCCTGGCTCTGACTCAATCTCAATAATACCACTGCAAGAAACCACTGACAAAAGAAGTTTCTGGCCAGTGGAATATTTGAGTTGGAAGACTGTACAATCAGATTCCTTCTATATGGCTTGATGATTTGAATTACTGACCATTTCAAGACATTTGTGAAGCCATCATTTTTTTTTTTTTTTTCTTTTCCTAAAACATTATGACAGCCAGGTGGTGGTGGTGCATGCCTTTAATCCCAGCACTCGGGAGGCAGAAGCAGGCAGAGATCTGTGATTTGGAGGCCTACAGGGTGAGTTCTAGGACAGCCAGGGCTACATAGTGAAACCCTGTTTGGAAAAAAAAAATAAAATATGATAGCAAGATTTTGCAGAGAAAATTTTCTTTCCTAGAGAACAGAATTTTTTTTCTTCCTGAGCGGAGGGTGAATCGGCTGTGATCTCGGTGTTGTTAATTGAATGTTCCTTTGTTGTTGTTTTTTTAAAGGAAAAAATGAATTGAAGGTGAGTTAAGTGTGGGTATGTAAAGGGAAAATGCTTTTTGCACAACTGTCAAGTCATTTGGGAGGCTCTCCTGGGTAAGGGAAGGAGGCTGGGTTGAGTCTCTTTGGATTTCCAGCCTCTCAATACGGTAGACGTGCCACCTACTCTGTTCAAAATCTCTGCAAAGACCAGGCCTTGTTCACCTGACTTCCAAAGCCTCTCCCAAAGCCTGGTACACTGTGGGGCCTCGCCTCTTACTTCTCGTGACTGAACCTGCCATTTCCCTTCTCTGTGCCTAGTCCCATTCTTTCTGAGTATAGCAAGAACCAAACGTTGACATTACTGTCTCACGATTCTGTTTGTCAGTCTCAAAATCACATTCGTAAAGCAGGGCCATCTCAGTCATCTCTGTGGCTGTAGGGCACATGCTTCCGCTCTGTCCATCTGTGTTGATGGTTTCACTGAGGTGGACCAGCTCATTGACCCTCTTGGCATTATTTCCATCTACATTCTGAGGGGGTCTGCCCTCCTTGTAGCTTTGGCACTGAATTCTAAATACAAGTATTTATCATTCACCTAGCTTTGGGCACATTAGCTCCCCCATGTCTCGGTTTCCCCTCTTAACAGTAGGGCTAATGGTAGGTAATGCCTGCTTTACTGCATTGTCATGAGAGCTGGATGCTAAGTGGGGCGTGCCGGCGGTGTTATCAACACCCAGCCAGCAGTGATGGCAAGACAACAGAGCCCCATTGAAGTTAGAACCTCTCCCCACAAAGGCCATGTAAAATGATGAATCTGTGCTTATGTTAGGAATCTGTGCTGATGTTAGGAACCACTTACAAAATTGTCTTAGGCTAATACATAATATTCAGAATCATAATAATCAGCTAAAGCTGTGGGTTCAGGCCAGGAAGATTATTGCCCAGCCTGATGACCTGAGTTCAATCTCTGGACCCCACGTGGTATGCAGAGAGAAAAGACTCCTGAAGTTGTCCTCTAGTTCCCCGTGTGTCTAAGGCACATATGCCACACCCACATCCACACACACCCACACAAATGAATAACTAAATACAGTATGTTTTATTAAGTTCAAAGAGTTCAAGTCCGGCGTGGTAGAACAGACATTTAAAACCAGTACTCAAGAAGCAGAGGCTGTCAGAACTCTGAGTTTTAGGCCAGCCTGGTCTGCATAGCAAGTCCCAGGCTAGCCTAGGCTGTATAGTGGAACCCTATCCTCTTTGCCCAAGAAGAGCTCAAAACCTTGAGCAATTTTAAATCAGGATGTGTGAGTCTGCACTGAGGGCCCAGTTATTGGTTGCTAATCCATGGGTCTATTTTCACGAAGACGCCAGATTTTGAGGACTCTCTGTGCCCTCAGAACTGAAGGGCCAGCAGAAAGTTGCCTTTTTAAAGTATACAGTTTGTGTCAGGGGCATGCCTAAGAAAATAATACATTTTTGCCATAATTTTGGATGTTCCCACATCTCCAGATTTTCTTATCTGATTTAAGCTCTTTGGTAAATCAAAATATTTGTTTTAAGGCTGAGAACAAGCTTGCGAGGTTTTGTCAGGTGGGATCTTTAACAGATGAGATTCTTCAGATTATGTGAAATGAGACAAATTGAAAAATAACAGCACAGTCCCCAGGGCTTTGAACGTATCAAATGAGCTGTTGCTTGTGTGTGGGATGCCGCTGAATTTGGTACTAACCCTTTCTGCTGTAACAAAGCACCTGCCAAAGACCACTCAGGGAAGGGTTTGTTTAATTCCATTGTGTGTGTGTGTGTGTGTGTGTGTGTGTGTGTGTGTGAGAGAGAGAGAGAGAGAGAGAGAGAGAGAGAGAGA
>NC_022028.1:6132406-6140559 GCF_000317375.1 Microtus ochrogaster | reverse complement strand
CCTGCCCTATGGGAAGTCCAAGGACCACCCACCTCCATCCAGGTCTAGTAAGGTGAGCATCCAAACTGTCCTGGCTCACTCTTACAGAAGTTGAACTTTGGCGTTTATTACCTCCTTTTGGAAACTGACCCACAATTCCTCAGCCTGAGGTACTCTTCTGTTCCCATAGCTCCATGGACCTGCCCTCCCCAGCATTCATTTGGCTTTGCCATCCCTTCTCTGTCTTCTCCATTCACTGCAGGGATCTGACTCTACTTCAGCATCTCATCATGAATCTCTAGTACATGTTCTGAAAAGGAAAAGAAAGAGCATCCAGTCATGGTGGGCTAGCACACGCCTTAGATTCCAGCACTCCAGCACTGTGGAATAATCCTTTTGAACACTGTGAAGATTTGTCGCTTGAATTGTTTAATAAAGGGCTAAAAGGCAAATGGCTAGGCAGGTAGAGGCTGGGCAGGACTTGTGGACAAAAAGAGAGAACAGGGGAGAAGGAAGGTAGAGTCACCAGCCAGATGCAGAGGAAGCAAGAGATGAACATACCGTGCTGAAACTAGGTACTGACAAGTGGCAGGAGCAGATAAGAAATATAGCTTAATATAAGTTGTAAGAGCTAGTTAGTAATAAGCCTAAGCTATCAGCTGAGATTTTATAATTAATAATAAGTCTCTTTGTGGTTGTTTTAGAGCTGGCTGGAGGGAAGGAAAACCAGCCTATACTCAGGCAGAGGCAGTCAGACTTCTGTGACTTCAAGGCCAGTCTGGTCTACATGGCAAGTTCCAGGCCAGCTGAGAACTACATAGTGAGGCCTTGCCTCAAGAGAGAAAAGGGGAGAGAGAAAGAGAGAGAAAGAGAAAGAGACGGGAAGAGAGAGAGAGAGAGAGAGAGAGAGAGAGAGAGAGAGAGAGAAAAGGAGAGAAGATGGGAGGGAGAGAGAGTGGGGTGAGAGATCAAGAGGCTGGAGAGATGGCTCAGTAGTTGAGTGCTTGCTGCTCTTCCAGAGGACTCAAGATCAGTTCCCAGCCCCCCAGCACCTACATCAAGCAGCTCTCAACTGCCTGTAATTCTAGCTCCAGAGTATCTGACACCATCTTTGTCTTCCATGAGCACTCACACACAAGGAAGACTTTCATATGGACACAGTCTCATACACATACATAAAAATAAATCTTAAAAAAAATAAAAAAATTAAAAAATAAATCTTAGCTGGTGTGGTAACACACACCTTTAGCTGGGCATGGTAGCACCCACCTTTAATCTTGGCACTCAGAGAAGAAGGAGCAGGCAGATCTCTGTTGCATTCAAGACTAGGTTGGTCTATAAGAGTTTCAGGACAGCCAGGGCTACACAATGAAAGCCTGTCTCAAAATATTAAAAAAAAAAATCCTAAAGAAAGAAAGAAAAGCAAGCTGAACATCAGCATTCCCTTCTTTCTGTTTCCTGCCTGCAGATGTAACATGAACAGCTGCCTCTGCTCCCACCACACAGATAAAAGCATTTCTGGCACCATGCCTTCCCTTCTTGGTGAACTGTATTCCTAGACTGTGGGACACAATAATCCCTTCTTTTTTGTTTGTTTGTTTGTTGAGACTGGGTTTCTCTGTGTAGCCTTGGTTGTCCTGGAACTAGTTCTGTAGATACCAGGCTGACCTCCAACTCAAAGATCCACCTGCCTCTGCCTCCTGAGTGCTGGGGTTAAAAGATGGGTACCATCATTGCCCAGCTAAAGGTGTGTGTTACCTCACCGGCTAAGAGTTATTTTTTATTTTTTTATTACTTTATTAACACTTGGGTCTCCATATGTAGCCTTGGCTGGTCTGTGACTTACTATGTAGATCAGGCTGTCCTCAAACTCAGAGATCCCTCTGCCTCTGCCTCCCCAGCAGAGGGATTAAGGTGTGCACCAATATGTAAGGTCATCTTTTGTGGTTTTAGTCTTCATTTTTACCATTTCTTATGGTCTCCATTTCATGTAAGAGTTCAAATGTCTCTTCTAGAATTACACTCCTATCTGAAGAACTTCCTTTAATATTTCTATAACACAGGGCAGCAATCCAGTCTCCCAGCCTCTGTCTGCCAGGGAAGACCTTATTTTCCCAGGATTTTCAGTTTCTGGCTATGCCATTCTCTTCAAGTGTCCTTAGTTTCTGATGAAATGACAGTGGAAAACTTGCCATTGTCCTTTGTGTGGTGAGTTTCATCTTCACACTCTCTTCAAGATTCTCTCAAGGGGGGCTGCTGAGATGGCCCAATGGTTAAGAGCACTGACTGCTCTTCCAGTCAACCTGGGTTCAATGTCCACTAGCCACATGGCAGCTCACAGCTGCCTATAATTCCAGTTCCAGGGGATCTGGCACCCTCTCACCAATACCCATAAAGTAGAAATAAATACATTATTTCTTAAAAGAAAAAAGGTTCTCTCACTGCTGTGTGTGGTGGTCTTGACCTGTAATCTCAGCACTCAGAGACAGGAGGACTCACAGCAAGGTCAAAGCTAGCCTGGTCCTCACAGTGACTATCCGGCTTATACAATGAGACTCTGCCTCAAGAGGAAGAAGAAGCACGGGAGGAGAACTCAGTATCCTTGGAGTTCAGTATCTTAACTGGACGTTAGTGAGATATGAGTCTGACATAGGTAATTTTTTATTTTTCTTTGTGTTCCAATATGAGGAGTCTTCCATCCCTGCCTCAAAAGTATGTTTTCTCATCCGATCAGATTATTTGTATTCATTTTTTTTCCAGTTCACCTCAACCTTGAGTTTTCCTTTAGAAAGTAGAAGCAAATACATGCATATCAAATAATGTCATTAAAATTAAATCACTTTAATTTTCTTTAAATGTTGGTGGTTGAGCGATGATGAATGTCCTTCTGTGCACTGTGAATATGTGTTGCTTTTATTGGTTGATGGATAAAGTTGCTTTGGCCTATGGCAGGGCAGAATATAGGCAGGAAGGGCAACCTGAATACAGGGAGAAAGAATGCAGAATGAAGGGAGATGTTAACAGTCTCCAGAGAAGCATGATATGAGATGACAACACAGTCGCATGGCAACACATAGATTAATGGAAATGGATTAAGATATAAAAGCTAGATACTCCCAATAATAAGCTTGAGCCATCAGTCATACAATTATAATGAATATTGAGCCTCTGAGTGGTTATTTTAAAAGCAGCTATGGGACCAGGTGGGACAAGAAACCTCCAGTTACAGCTGAGGGAAAGCAGCTGCACTTGGGAGGCTAGAAACCCCATTTAGCCTGTATCAGAATTCTGAAAAGATGCTCTTGATGGCCCAGAGCCATGTCTATAACTCCACATTCAGTAGAGGCCGTGGGATGGCAAGTTCCAGGCCAGTCGTGGCTACATGTGAGACCCTGTCTCAGAAATAGTGTCTAACACTGGCTTTACTGTGCCCAGTTTCTCCTAAAGTTATATCTTTCACTAGTTTTAGTGAGAGCATTTACAAATGATGAATAAGGAGAAACAAAATTGCCTTGTGGTGAACCAGACAATCAACAGTAGAAAAGAGGAGTGTGTGTGTCTTTGTGTGTATGTGTGTGTTTGTGTGTGTGTGTGTGTGGCCAGCATCTGCCTCTGTGTTGATCATTAGTGGCTTTTTAAAAGGTAATTTCAACCTATGATGTTTTCTATTTTATCATTTTAAGTTTTAATAATAAAGCATTAAAATATTACTACCTTTTCGAAGTCTTTGAATATTTCATACGTTGTATTTATCCCCTTCTTCATTTCCTTCCAGATCCACACAATTCCATACTCACCCAACTCTGAGTCTTCGTTCATTTATTTAAATGTTTGTTTTTATGCGTGGGGTATTTTGACTTCATGCATGTCTGTGCCCAGTGTGTGCCTGGTGCCTACGAAGGCTAAAGAGGCTGTCGGATAGCTGGGACTGGGCTAGGAATTGCAGCTAGATCCTCTGCAACAGTAGCCACTGCTCTTAATAGCTTAACTAGCTCACTAGCCTCTTCATTCTTTTTTTGTTTTTTGGTTTTTTTTTTGTTTTGTTTTGTTTTGTTTTGGCGGGGAGTGGGAGTTCAAGACAGGGTTTCTCTGTGTAACAACCCTAGCTGTCCTGTTCATTCATTTTTTTCAATTCCATTTGTCCACTGAGTGCTGGCTATATATGCTTAGATGTGTGCTCATTCATTGCGCCTGTTAGAACTACCAGAGGTCACATGTTTAAAGAAAACTAACTCAACCTGCACTATAAACACCTCAGTTAGGGGTGGGACTTCCATGCCGTGTGCATTGTAAATACACCTTGCAGTTTCCGTATTGACCACTAGATGGCAACGCTGGTTCAAGAGGCGTCTCTTCCTTGACTGACAAGAAGAGTTCTGGCAGGGATGAAATCCACGATTGCTGCTTGACAAGGCACTACACTTTCATGTCAAGCACTCTTGCCCACTGTGGCTACAAATTCAGACACGTGTAAATGTCTAAGTATTTTAAAAGTATACAAGCCAGGTCAGTAAACGTAAAGGCAAAAGCCTCTCAGTGTATGGCGGCCCAAGCCTGAAATCCCAGTGCAGGGGAGACAGAGTTCAGGGACAGCCTGGACACAGCAAACTCCGGTGTAGCCGTGGCTGCATAGCGATTGCTCGACATATGAGGGGCGAGGGGAGGGGAAAGGGAAGAAAGGAAGAGGAGAGCTGGGCATTAGACAGGGAGACTCTTCCCTGATTGGTTAACATTAACTTTTGTTCGTGTGTGTGTGTGTGTGTGTGTGTGTGTGTGTGTGTGTTTTTAGTCTGGCTGTCCCGGAACTCGCTCTGGCCTGGAAATCACAGAGGTCTATCTTCCTCTACTTCCCACATTCTGGGACTAAAGGTGTACACCCCCATCACCACACGGCTTAACTTTTCATGAGAGGAGTTCTCTGGTATCTGTATATCAGTAGTAGGAAGGTTCGGGCTGGAGAAACAGCTCAACAGTCGAGCCGCTACCTTTGCTCCTGTAGAAGACCCAGGCTCCTTTCCTGCACCCACATGATCTGTTACTAGAGTTCCAGGAGATCCAGGACTCTCCTCTGGCCTCTGAGGGCACCGTGGATACACCGTATGTGAGTAAACATTCATACACATCAAATAAAAATAAACAAAGTTCTAAACAAATTAGTACGCTTCAGCGGCTGAAGCGACTCAGTGGGCAAGGATGATTGCTCGCCTCGTCCTACACCCTAAACTACTTCCATCCCCTGGACCACACGGTGGAAAGAGAGGACCAAGCCTGGGAAGCTGTTCTTTGATCACCACAGACACGCCATCGGATATGTGCACATGTGTATTGCGCAATAAATAAGTAACATGTAATTTAAAAATTAATTAGTTTGAACCACAAAGTGACAACTGGTAATACTTAATTGCAATTCTGCTTCAATACTTAGCCACCATCTTTTTTTTTTTTTAAGTATTGTGTTATATGAGAAATGATCTTTCTGTGTAACCCAGGCTGGCCCTGAACTCACTGTGGAGTGTAGCCCAGGCTGGCCCTGAACTCACTGTGGAGTGTAACCCAGGCTAGTCCCTGAACTCACTGTGGAGTGTAGCCCAGGCTGGCTTCACTACCAGTGATCTTCCTAACTTGACCTCATTAGTATTGGCAAGCATGACGTCTCCCATCACTGAGTCAGAAACCCCAGCCTCCATTTTCTTTTTATTTTCTTAGAGGTATTATTAATTTTTAAAATTCTGTATATGGGGGGACAGTCTGTGCAAGAGAGTGCAGGTGTATGTGGGAATCAGGGCAATGGAGCCCCTGGAGCTGGAGTTATAGATGGTTGTGAGCTGCCCAGCATGGGTGCTGGGAACTGAACTCTGGTCCTATGCAAAAACAGAATGTGCCCTCAACCACTGACCCATCTCTCCGGCCTCAACACTAGCTTCCGGTTTTTAGCGGTGTTTTCAGGAGGGCTTTTGTCCTCTCCTTACGTTAGAAGAATTTATAACTCCGTGACAGCCTTGAAACCTTTGTAAGGTTGGCATTTAGTTAGTTTTGGCTGTACTGTTAATTACAAGGAAGTAAACAAGAGACGGAAGCAGGACGAAAACATCAAAGAGAAAGTCGAAAGTCTCAGATGACGGCAGTTTCACTCTGACAGCTGTTACTGGCGCAGGCTGGCATGTAAATGAAAGCTTTGAGAGAGAAGGTCACGTATAGTCCAGGCTAAATATGAACTCACTACCTAGTGGAGGATAGCCCTGAATGTCTGCCCCTCCGACTTCTCCCTCCTGAGTGCTGGTATTACGGATGTGAGTTTCCATGCCTGGCTGCTTGCTTCTTCTTTCTATAGGGGGGACAGAGATCAGGACAAGACCTGGCAGCTAAGGTGCCTCAAGGGCAGGCAGTCTCACAGAGGGCCCATGAGGTGCCTAAAACAAGGCATTGTGTTCTCAGCACTGAGCCTCAAACCCAGAGTTGCGCACTTGCTTGGCCAGAGCTGTACAGCTGAGCCAGACTCTTAGCCCCTTCAGTTACTTTGTTGTTTGTTTAGTTTTTGAAACAGGGTCTCAACCATCCTTGTGTGGCCTGTAACTTATTATGTAGAAAGAATGACCTTGAACTCCTGATTTTTCTGTCCCTACCTCCCCGAATACTGGAATGATAAGTGTGTAATGACTCAAAAACCCTTTCCAATTTAAATCATTTAATGCAGTCTGCATTAAACCTTGCATCTGCACTGCTGTTGCTGTTGCTGTGGTTGAGTGTAAATATACCCAGGCAGACACGAAAACAAAGTCTCAGGTTGCCCCGTGTCCAGCTGCAGCAATAGACTCCTTAGGCAAACACTCTACCAATGGCCTATCTCCCCAGCCCAACTGTTTTGACCTCAAATTATTCCTAGCTATTATTATTAGATATTTTTGGGGGGTAAGGGGTACACATGTGCCCAGACATGTATATGGAGGCCAGAGGTCAATTTACAGAAGTTTTCTCTCTCCTTCCCCCATGTGGGTCCCAGGGATCGAACTCAGACCCTCTGGCTTGATAGGAAGCGTACGTCCCTGCCACACCATCTCAACACCCCATTCCTAGGGTTCTTTGTTTCAATTTATTTATCTATTTATTGGGGATAGAGGTCAAGTAAGGCACAATGAAGGTCAGAAGACAACTTGCATGAGACTCTTGCTGGGGAGCAGGCTGTCTTTATCCCAGGAGCCACCTTATCCCTATTCCTAGGATTTATTTATTTAGACAAGGTCTCTCTCCCACGTAGCCTTGGCTGGCCTGGAATTCACTGTGTAGACTAGGTTGGCTTCAAACTCTTTGAGATACACCTGATTCTGCTGAGATTAAAGGCGTGCACCAGCACAGCCAATCATTCCTAGGTTTTAAAAGAAATTTTTAAGATTCCACTTAATTTTTTAAAAACTTTAGAAAAAGGAGTGTTAGAGATGAGCTTAGTTTTTCTAGTGCTAGAGAAGGAAACAGTCAGACATGGCAGGCACACACCTGTAATCTCAGCACAGAAGGTGGAGGCTGGAGGATCAGATGTTCAAGGTAAGCAATGCAGTGAACTTTTGGCTAGCCTGTCATATGCGAAACCTTGCCTCAGAAGATAAATAAATAAAAAGAGGAATTCCCCCAATTTTCATGTCCTTGGCTTTGAAGGTTATTTGGTTGTTACTTCCGGTCAAGAAATTCTTTGAGTCTGAATAAACTGGAAAAATCCTATTTACTATAGGTACACATTAACCAGCATATCAAACCTCGGTCATTAGCAAATAACAGCATGTGGACTCTCCCTCCCTGTTCCCAGGATGACACAGGGAGAAAGCCAATATAAAAACAGGTGAATTTCTTTTGGTCTTCTAAAACAGGGTAACTTCCTCTTTCCTAGTTTTTCTCAAGAAATAACCAAATGATATGATTAGACACTCAATTATTTTTTAGTATAATAGACTTCCTTTAGAGAGCCTGCCTAGTCCAGGGCTAGAGAGATGGCTTAGTGGTTAAGACAACTTGCTGCTCTTTCTGAGGACCCAAATTTGATTCCTAGCACCTATGCAGGGCAGCTCACAACCACCTGTGACTCCAGCTTCAGGGCATCTGACACCTTCTTCTGGTATCTTCAGGTACCACTTATGTCTCTCTCTCTCTCTCTCTCTCTCTCTCTCTCTCTCTCTCTCTCTCTC
>NC_022028.1:6131180-6132306 GCF_000317375.1 Microtus ochrogaster | reverse complement strand
CACACACACACACACACACACACACACACACACAGACACCACAAATAAATAAATAATAAACCTTAAAGATCATCTCCAGAAGATTTCAGACAGACAAATGAAAGGCAGGAAGACAAAAAGATGACAAGCTAACATGTGTTTGGAGGTTGTTTGCTTGTTTGTTTGTTCAATATATATCTAAATGCTTAGCCATGTTGCCAAGATTCTCTATTATGTGAGCTCAATCAGTGGACCTCAGTATCTTCTGCTTGATCTGGGCAAATATTTTGTCAGCATAAGAAAATAAACAGCAGGTCCTTCGTCCCTCTCTTACCTCCCTCCTTTGGATTCTGGTCTCTGTCCTATCAAAGAGCAAGCAGGTGGGGTCAAGATTCCTCTCTCTCCACTCTCCACCAACCCGATTATGGATTGTAATCAATCCATCATAGCATCCAGTTAAAGTATGCCCAGAAAGCAGCTGTGGGTGGCTGGTCCGTGGACCTTTGGAACTCTGAATCACCTCCTTGGAATGGAAAAGATTGTAAATATGTTCACGCCCACCTGATCCATCTTCCCCTGGAAAGCGTTTTGAATTGAGTGGGCATTTCACCACCGCACTGGCCTTGCCTTCCTGAAACAGCTTTTCCTGGGACAGAATCAGGGTAATCAGGTTCAAACACCAAGAACCTTAAAAAAAAAAAAAAAAGGCTTGGGACTCTCTGGTCTACCCATAAAAGATGTAGTTACAAGAGAGAGATATTCCTTTAGCGAGGGACTGACATGTTGGTAGCTGGCACTGAGAGCAACCACTTGGTTATTCCTGTTGGAAACCCACCCTGAACTTTTCACGGTGAATCAGCCCTTGTCACATCATCCTCCATTGTTTCATTTGAAGACTTGCTGTCCTTTAACTCACTGTGTGCTCATTTAAAACGTATTAAAATGTTAATATGACTGAGTAGTATAATAATTACATATAAATTCGGGATCAATCTACCCCTGGACCCAGCAATACCACTCTTGGGAATATACCCAAGAGAGGCCCTATCGTACAACAAAAGCATATGCTCAACTATGTTCATAGCAGCATTGTTCGTAATAGCCAGAACCTGGAAACAACCTAGATGCCCTTCAATGGAAGAATGGA
>NC_022028.1:6129236-6130448 GCF_000317375.1 Microtus ochrogaster | reverse complement strand
AAAAAATTACATATATATTCAAATCAATGCATTTACATTTTTCTCATTATTCTAGAATTGCTTCCAATTCTGAATTGAAATCATTGTCCATTTAAATAAATACACATATGTATACATGCATATGCACATGTATATTGGGGCATACTTATTTATACTTTTAGTTTATCCTGTCATAGTCCAAAGAGATCGTTGAAGAAGAAAAAGAAGCAGTCATGGGAAGGGGGAGGACAAGAGAGGAAAGCAAGAAGGTGAATATGATCAACATATATTAATACATGCACAAAAATGTCAAAAATGAAAACCGCTGTGTAAAATAATATGTATTAGTAAAAAATTGCGATCAGCAAGATGACTGTGGGAAAAAGAGATTTCCACCATGATGACCAGAGTTAAATCTCTAGAATTCACATAAAAAACATAAATTAGGGGCTGATTAAGAGTATATATTGTCTCACTCAGAATGATATTTTCTAATTCCATCAATATGCCTACAAATTTCATGTCACTGTTTTTAACAGCTGTGTAGAACTCCAGTGTGTAAATACACCACATTTTCCTTCTCCACTCTTAGGCTGAGGGGCATCTAGGTTGTTTCCAGGTTCTGGCTACTACAAATAAAGTTTCTACGAACATAGTTACAAGTTGAGCAAGTGCCTTTAGGATATGATTGAGGATCTTTTGGGTATATGTTGAAGATTAGAATAGCTGGGTCTTAAGGTGGATTGATTCCTAACTCTCTGAGAAACTACCATACTGATTTCCAAAGCAGCTGTACAAGTTTGCATTCCCACCAACAATGGAGAAGTGTTCCCCTTACTCTACATCCTCTCCAGCATAAGCTGTCATCAGTGTTTTTGAGCTTAGCCATTCTGACAAGTGTAGGATGGTATCTCAGAGTCATTTTGATTTGCATTTCTCTGATGGGCTAAGGATATTGAACATTTCTTTAAGCGTTCCTTAGACATTTGAGATTCTTCTATTGAGAATTCTCTATTTAGATCTGTATCTCATTTTTAAATTGGACTATATGGGTTTTTGGTATCTAGTTTCTTGAGTTCTTTGTATATTTTAGAGATCAGTTCTCTGTCTGATACGGGGTGGGTGAAGATTTTTTCCCATTCTGTAGCTGCCATTTTGACCTATTAACAGTACCCTTTGCCTTACAGAAACTTTTCAGTTTTATGAGGTCCCACTTATTGTCAATCTTAGTGT
>NC_022028.1:6119337-6127546 GCF_000317375.1 Microtus ochrogaster | reverse complement strand
TACATGCAGATAATACACTCATGTTCATAAAATAAAGGAAAAATTAAAACAGCAGTAAAATTAAATATTTTTAAAGGATGGATGTGGTGGTGCGCATTTGTGATTCTAAGGCAAGGTGGGAGGTAGAACAGGTGATCCCTCAGAAGCCCATGAGCCAGCTAACCTTGAACATGAACCATGACAAAATCAAGAGAGATCCCCCCAACTGAACAAGGTAAAAAAGATTGACTCCCCAAAGTTGTCCTCAGAGCTCCACACATGCACCGTAGTACAAGCTCACAGGCACTTACACACACATAGGCATCATAAACTCACATGCGTGTACACACTCACTCACTCATGGAACCTCTTTCCAGGCTCTAGCCCTATGGTTGGAACTAGAAAAGACCATATTGAGTGAGGTGGACCAGATCCCCAAAGACAAACGTCCAGCCTTCTGTCTGAAGCTCCTAGCTTCAAATCTTTAGATGTAAGTATATCACCTACAGGAACTGCAGAAACCAAAAGGTAAAAATTGACCTTCACGGAGTATGGGAAGTAGGTAGAGAGAAGAGAGTAGCCGGTTACGAGTGATCTGATAGAGGAAATGGGAAAAACTGGGAGAGGGCTGTAATTAGCAATGGGGAGGAAGATAAATACGGAAGAAGAAGGAAGGTACAGCGATAGTAAGGATATCTTAAGAAAAAGATAAGGAACCATACAATTAACTATCTACCTAAAAATACTTATAATACACATAAGTCACTGTACAAATCTATACATATAGTTTAAATAAAATTTTCTTGTCTTGGCTGACAATATTCTCCCCGAAAACCAAAGACCATCTACCAAAAGTCCCAACACCAGGCATGAGAGGCCCTTTTTAGAGTTATTGGTCAGGGTTGTCCAAGAGACTCCCCAAACATTCTATGTTATTGCTGCTGTCCTTTGATGCCCCTAGAGGTAGAAGGTAAATCCATATTGCTGTAGATACCATGTACTTCAGACAGAGTTTACAGGCCCTTGTGCTAGAGCTGAACTGAAGCCTCCTGTCTGGGGTCTAACTTTCATGGCACCGGAAGGCACCACGCAAGCTTCCAGAGGAGAGGAGTAACCAGCAGTCCTACCCAGCTAGGGCGCCTATGAACGGCAACCACCAGCATGGCACAATGACCCGAAGGGTTCAGTGGTGGCTTGTGCGTCTTGGTTGTAATCAACAGCTCTCTAATTGGACTTTAGAACCACCCAATAAGAGGGAAGTCTTGCCTGCTACTGGAAACTTAGCCAAGAACCCAGAGCTGATGAAGTCATAGATCTTGGAGGAGAACCAACAACCAGCACTTTAGTAAAGAGAATATTCCCTAACTACATTCTAAATATTTGCTCTTCTACCTGTAGAAAAGTGCGATCCTCATCCCACATCAAGGAAAATTCTCTTTGCAACAGATGATGAGCCAAGTCCCAACTGCTGTGTTTACATCACAACTCCTGTACCTAAGGCTCAGGGATGACTGTGGAAGAGGAGGTGGAAAAAGATGAGCCAGAGAACCGGGGAGTTTGCTGTGACACTGTGTCTCTCAGGAATGTCAGAAGCCACACCCATAAGGTCTCACCAACGTGACTGCCTAAGCATGGGCTTAACAAGAACAACACTATGGATTGGGTGGGGAAAAGCTCATTAAGCCTCAACCCTTCACAGAGAAAAGCCAAGAGCTTCCCCAGGGAAACACATCAACTGGATAGCCAGTGCCACATGGTCATCCCTGAAAAAATGTGTACATACAAGTAACATACATACTACAGACCAAGCAGTTGGTATTTAGGTATAATATATATAGATACATATATATATTCTACATATATGCAGGTAGCAACAATTAATGAAAAAAGGAGCCATGAGATTTGAAAGAGGGTAAGTAGGGATATATGTGAGGGTTTGGGAGGAGGAAAGAGAAGGAGGAAATGATGTAATTATATTGTACTCTCAAAAAATAAAAGAAAGTATATATATTAGAAAACACAAAAAAAGGAGGAGGAGGAAGAACTCAGGCATCATGGCACCTGTAACCTCCAGTCACTAAAGTTGCTGAGGTCCTTGGAGTCAGACCTGTGCTCTGGTAGGCCTAACAAGGTAGGTTTTCTGGCAATGTCATCTGAAAGACTGTCGACTATGAAATCTGTTGCAGGAAGATGAGTTCATCCTCTGGCTGAGAGCCAGCTTCAGCCTCTTCCTTCACCCAGCATGGGATCCCCAGGGAAACTCCAGTTTCTTAAGGACCACTGTCTCAACAGTCCCATAGCCAAGGGGAGGGGTACAAGGGTCCACTTTAGTATCTGTCCCCTGCTGTCAGGACAGTTACATTGGGGAGGCTGAAGCCAGAATCGGAAGTTTAAGGCCACCCGAGACCCATAACTGGAGTCCACCTCAAAAGCACAAACGATGAAATTACACAGTTAGTAGAACCACTGGCCTTGAAGCCCAAATTCTTTCCTAGGCTTACTTCAAATCAAGAAACTCTTGTTATCCAAAATAAAATAAAGTAGCTCCACTCAGAGGGCGGTCACTGCTTTATACCCTTAATATCCGGGCTGGTCAGCTTTATTGATCAATTTGACACAACCTAGAACTGCCTGGGAAGAGAGTCTCCATGAGGGATTATTCATCTCAGGACAGCCCATGGGCATGACTGAGGTTACTCTCCATGTTTGTGACTATCTATGTGACATGACCCATGTCCCAGAAACGATAGACCTGGGAGGGAAATACAAGCCGAATAAACCCTTTCTCACCTGCGTTGCTTCGTGTCAGGATACCTGTCACAGCAACAGAATGGAACTAGGAGAGTCTCTTTCCCCTAAATTATCCTCTCCCGCGTCGGGTGGCTAGCTACTCTAGCGACTCGGAAATCAACAGCCTTAGAGATCATTAGCGCAATCAGCTGAGGCCCTAATGTTGCCAGACCTGTTTCGCTGCCTCCTGTCAACATGGTCGGTCTGAGGCTGGCAAAAGTGTTACAGTCATCCCGGCTTTGAGCTGAACGTAGTCTGCGAAAGGTTAGCGCTCAACCAGACTAAAAGGAAGTAACTGGAGGGAGCAGGATTTTGTTGAGGCCGATTAAGGGGAAACCATTTCTTCCTGGTAACACAAGGCTACTTTTATAATCATTTTTTCTTTATTTTTTTATTTTCTCTTTTCTAGTCTTATTCTTTCTTTCTTTTCTTCTTTTTTCAGGCTTTCACTGTATGGCCTTGGCTGTCCTGAAACTCCCTAGGTCAACCAGATTGATCTGAAACTCACAGACACACACCCCCTGCCTCTGCATCTGGGATGATGGGAGCCAAGCTGTGTGCCTATGTGCCCAGCTTTTCTTTTTTTAAAAAAAGATATTCTTGTTTTTGAAATTGCTTGTATGTGTGCGTGCGTGCGTGCGTGTGTGTGTGTGCATGAGTGCAGGTACCCAGAACAGGTGGCCAGATCCCCTGGAGCTGGAGTTAGAGGCAGTTTTGAGCTGCCCAGTTGTGCGCATGGAGTGCTCAACTCAGGCACACGGCAGGACCCATACTCATTCTTAACCCCTGAGCCCTCTCTCCAGCCCCAGCTCTTTAATGTTCTTGATTTTCGGTCAAAAGCGTGAAATCTGAGCTTTATTCTCAGGCCCTCGTTGGAGACATGGCTATGAACTGCGGGAACATTCTGTGATTACTATCAAGTAGAGGGATTTCTGGGAAAGAACAAAGACATAGTGTTGATCCTTCCTTTTGGGAATTCATCCCTTGGGCCTGCCAATCACCTGGATAGGAAAACGCTCCCCAGGAAAGGTTCCGTGGGATACAGACACTCCAGAAAGCAACAGAAAGCTGCCTAAACATATGGCTCGGCAGGGCGGTCTCTTTAGCCATTGTTCATTTTCTCTCTTGAGAATGTGTCTTCCCCAGTGTTCCCTGAGGCCACCACCCTCTTTCACCCTTATGATTGCGTCACTCTATAATAAATCTTAGGTGTCTATTACACTACGCTTTGTGTGTCTTATCTGAATTCCTTCCCCTGAGATCACAAGACCCAGGCAGCCCAGGGAAATCAAGAGCGAGACCCTTCTAATGAAAACCGAGTACTATTATGTCTCTGCATTTGATAGCCAGGTCTGAGTCACCGTGCACATCCAGTAGTTTTCCTTTTGTGTCTTCGTAATGGAAGCCTAATGAGCATCCTTCTCAATATCGTTACTCAGCTACCATACAGCGGCCCTTCAGGCAAGTTTGCCTGATGTAAGGCCGTCATGTTCTATAAAGGTCCTCATTGTTGGACACCCTTCCCACCAGGTGTAAACTGGCCTTAAGCTGGCTTTGCCAGTGACTATTTCTCAAAACTGTGAGCATCCAAAGACAACAGTAGGAACAGATCCTCTGCCTTACTTGTGAGCCTGTCAGACCCAATCTGAGGAGTCCCTGGGCCTTTGGCTGTTCTTTATAATGTTGAAAATGTACCTGCTGTCTTTCTAGTCTGAAGCTACCCTGGAGAGGGCTGGCGAGGTGACTCAGCTCTTGCAGATGACCCAAGCTTAGTTCTCAACAGCCCAGAACTATGAAGCGCCTGTAATTCCAGCTCTAGGAGATACAATGCTCTCCTCTGACTTCCATGGGTACCTGCATACATGTTCACATACACACACACACACACACACACACACACACGCACGCACACAGAAACACAAATAAAAACAAATGTTAAAAAAAATAACACACATAAGCCCTAACTCCTTATCTTTTCCTTGTCCCTTTGTACTTCTTTGCCCCCTATGAATGCTTTCTTCCACATTTAATTTTTCTAGCATATGTTACTGTCACTATCAGTCACCAATCCTAAAATGTACAGTCGTCCCTGACATCCTTCACCATAGCCAGCAGGCTCCCAGGGTTAGCTCCCCCCACCCCTTTAAAGTCGGGGTTTTGTTCTGCATATTAGTATCATACACCTTTAATCTCTGTAATCAGAAGTCATAGGCAGATTCCAGAGTTTGAGGCCAGCCTGGTCTACCTAGCAAGTTTCTGGACAGCCAGAGCTACATAGTGAAATCCTGTCTCAAAAAAAAACCCCTAACTAACTAAATAAATAAACAAACAAAAACAGGGTCTTATTTCACCCAGACTCACCTCCAATTTGCTTTGTAACTCAGCATCCACAAACTCCTTTTTAAAATTTATATTACGCTTGTTTATTTAGTAGGGGAGGCCAGAGAACAACATCATGAGCTGGTTCTCTCCTTCAACCGTGTGGTACCTGGGAGAAGAACGCCAGGCATCAGGCTTGGTGGCAAGTTCATCATTGGCTGAGCGGCCTTGCTGGCCCTGTCCTTGAAATACTGAGTGTCCCGTCTCAGCTTTCCACATGCTGGTATCACACATGTGCAATGTTTATGTAGTTCTGCATCAAACCTAAGGCTTCATGCATGCTAGGTGAGAATTCTACCAACTGAGCTACAACCCCAGACCCACCTTTCCTTTTCAATGTCTCCTTTATCTTCTTTTTCACTTCCTTTCCAATCACTCAAAGCAAAATCTTCATTTTATCTATTGAAATAGAGTCCTATTTCCCTGTCTTAATTTCTCTCTTTTATCCTATCACTTTTGGATCACTTCATAAACTCAAATGCGCAAAAAAGTACTCATCTCCTGTTGGAACCAGGCTGTGTCCTGTCCTGACTTACTCCATATTGTACAAAACTGCCTTTTTGAGTCTGTGCCTTGCTCTGACAAACTTTTTTTTTTACTGATATAGGTGGGTCTTCTATCTATCTGTTGCTTTCATTTGTTAATTAATAAAGAAAACTGCTTGGCCTGATAGGTCAGAACATAGGTAGATGGGGAAGACAGAACAGAATGCTGGGAGGAAGAAGGCAGTGAGGACGACGCCATGATTCTTCGACCCAAGATGGATGTAGGCTAGAATCTTTCCCGGTAAGCCACCACCTCGTGGTGCTACACACATTAATAGAAATGGGTTAATCAAGATGTGAGAGTTAGCCAGTAACAGGCTAGAGCAAATGGGCCAAGCAGTGTTTAAATGAATACAATTTGTGTGTTGTTATTTTGGGTGTTAAGCTAGCCGTGAGGGAGCCGGGCAGACGAAAAGCAGGCCTGCCCACAGCTCATCACTACATTTTACTATTTAGAAATTTTATGCATTCATATAATATGTTTTGATGAATCCATCCCTTATTCCCACCTCTCTAATTCCTCCTTGATCTTCTCTCTTACTTTTTACTCCCAACATTATGTTTTCTCTCTCTCCAGACCCCGAGTCTACTAGTGCTGACTGATGTTATTCAGGTGTGGATCCATCTTCTGGAATATGGGCTGTCTATCAGTGTCCACGTTCCTAAAGAAACCCAACTCTCACTTGCCACAGTAACCATCAATGATGAATGGATCCTCAGGCATGGATGGGTCTTCATGAGCTCCTTCCTCACACATACTGGGATTTTGTCTGCCTTGATCTTATACAGGTCTTGTGCATATGACCCAAGTTGCTCTGAGTTCATGTGTGCAAGAGCAATGTCATCTCTCGCAAATATGGATTTTCTGCATCTGTAAGAGACCCCATTTTATAAGCAGTATTTTTTTTACTCCATTTTGAGGATGAATAACTCTTCACCCTGGTGGACATGTGAATGGCCCCATTTGACTAACACCCACACAACACAGACTTATAATGAGTCATTCCTGGAAGAAAAAAGGGTACCACCCAATATATTTATCAGGATAAATTGTACCTGGGAGTACATGAGTGTATTAAAATTGTATCAGAAAACCAGACTCCAGAATTCCAGACATACCAGACTGAGGGAAAGGTTCTTACTTAGATCCCATAAAAAGGTGGATACCTAATACTGTGATGAGTAGGGCCCCCACCAACCTGTCATTTGACAACTCAGTATGTGTGTCAAGGGACCAACAGGCAGAGAATTACCAAGCTCGGCTTGGTCATTGTTGTTGGCATAAGCTACTCAAACTGCTGTCTGTCGCTCTTCTGCTTCACCCATTGGACCTATTATCTAGCCATCCATCATCTATCCAGTCAGTCACCTGGACCTGGTTTTGGCTTCATAGTCCCACCCCTCACCTCAATAATGCAGATCCACTAAAACCCATGACCAGGCAGCATCTCTAGCTGATCTCCAGCCATGGACTCTCTTCCCATCTTGATCAGCTTCCCTGCTTCTCCAGCCTCTGAAACCACTCATACTCTTTAACAACTTAATAACCATCCTGTGACCTACACACACACACACACACACACACACGAAAGAGAGATAGAGAGACACAGAGAGAAAAATAATTAAATTAATTGGGTGGTATGTAATGTGTTAAGAGTTGATATTAGTTATATTAGTTATGAAGACTGGAAGAAAAGGGACTGGGGATGTAGATCAGCTGGTAGAGTGCTTGCCTACGGTGCATGAAACCTTGAGTTCAATCAATAACACCATATATATTGAACATAGTGGCATACACATGTAATCCAAGCTCTTGGAAGGTAGAGACAAAAAGATCTAGAGTTCAAGATCATCCTGGAGCTACATAAAGAGTTAGAAGCTAGCCTAGGTTATATCATACTTGATTTCAAATAAATAACATGGTCAAAATGAAAGGACCCATGTTTGGCTCTGTCGGGGCTATCAAGAGAAGTGGGACTACCTGGAAAAATTACTAACAGAAGCTTATATTGTGAATTTATTTGATACAGTGAGTTCACAACATCCACCCAGGAATAGATCAACCCCAAAACAAAATAGTTAGTGTGTGATCATTTTAAGATACATACATATGTTAGAGAATAAATAAGAAAATGGTTAATATGTCTATCTCAGTCATAAATTAACTACCTAACCTGTCTGAGGCCCTGTGTGATGGTTAGTTTCAGTTGTCAACTTGACCCAACCTAGAGTCATCTGGAAAGAGAACCTCAAGTGTCTTGATCAGGTTAACCTGTACACACATGTGGGGGACATAGTCTTGACTGCATTATTTGATGTGGGAAGACCCAGACAACTGTTGGGGGCAGCATTCCCTCGACTAGCTATATGAGAATGGAGAAAGTGAGTAATCATGTACACATTGGCTTCTCTCTGCCCTCCACTATGGGTGTGAACATTGGCTTCTCTCTGCCCTCCACTATGGGTGTGAACATTAGCTTTTTTTTGCCCTCGACTATGGGTGTGAACATTGGCTT
>NC_022028.1:6108756-6119013 GCF_000317375.1 Microtus ochrogaster | reverse complement strand
TGGGTGTGAACATTGGCTTCTCTCTGCCCTCGACTGTGGGTGTGAACATGGGCTTCTCTCTACCCTCGACTATGAATGTGATGTGACTGTTTTAAGAGCCTGTCACCTTGACATCTCTGCTTTGATGGACTTTTACTGAACCAATGAACAGAAACAAACCTTTCTCCCCTAGGCTTCTTTGCTTTTTCTGGTGTACTGTATCACAGCAACAGGCATGAAACTAAGACATCCTAGGTCTCACTTCTAAGAACACCAAATAAATAAGCAAATGAATATTTTTTAAGTTCACCTACATGTGAAACATATTAACATTTAAACACCTGAAACATAAACCATTCATTGGCTAGACATTCTGTGACCTGTACCAAGGACTCTGAGGCTGCTCTTCTTTTTTTTTTAAAATATTTATTTATTTATTTATTTATTATGTGTACAATATTCTGTCTGTGTGTATGCCTGCAGGCCAGAAGAGGGCACCAGACCCCATTACAGATGGTTGTGAGCCACCATGTGGTTGCTGGGAATTGAACTCAGGATCTCTGGAAGAACAATCAATGCTCTTAACCTCTGAGCCATCTCTCCAGCCCCCCGAGGCTGCTCTTCTTAAAAGCAGATTTGTTCGAGTTGGCAGTTGTCTACTGGGTGACTAAAGACAAGGTGGTAGCTGGCATTATAAGGAGGCACCTTCCAATGGATAACTCGGTGTGGAACACAAACTGGGCACTTCTGTGTTCAGCTCACATGTGTTATCTTTACTAGCTTAAACTCTAGGTCAGTTCCTGCTCACCTGTGTGCTCAGAGAGGTGAATCATTTAAGGAGCCTTCATCAAAGTCTGTTAACATAGACAGGTACTGTGACACACAGCTACTCTGTCGTCTGTAGCAATCTGAGGAACTCCCTTGATCTTTTAAAGACCTTGATTCAGTAAAATCAGAGTCTTGATTTCAACACCGTAAGCAGTTTCAAGACTTGTCTTGAAGTATGAAGCTTCATAGGAGTTTATTAAAGATATTTTAATATTGCGGTTTACGTTGGGGAGTTAACCCCCTTAAACTTCTCAGGGTTCAGAAGGACCACTAGAGCAGGCAAAAACTGGCTAAGGATATCTGAGGGTAAGTAAATGAATTCACGTGTCTTTTTATCATGTTCCATTTATTCTTTCCATGCTTTCTAACGCTCTCCTGATATTCCCCTCTCTATGTTCCTTGTTGTGTTCCTCTTTCGATGTCCCTCACTGTTCTCCTCATCCCATAAGGTTTGCAGTTTATATACCCACACAGACACGGTTAACGATTCTCTGGTAAATAGCAATGATACCAAGCAAGCATTTCTTAAGGTTAACAGATGCATAAAGTAGGCACCAGTTGTCCACTACTGCCTCGGAGTGGGCAGGGCTGTGAAGCTCCCTTGTAGATAACTGGAGGATTAGGATGGGGCTTTAAGTCAGTACTGAATTCTAAGAACAAGAAAAGAAAGGGGGGGGTTGTCTGTTGACTACATTTATGTGATTTGTTAGCACTTGTATCAGAGACTTGCTAGCTGAAACAGAGGGAATGGACTCTCTTAGCCCTAGAGATAACATCTAAGGTGGCTAGATCAAAGGGGAAACTGTGGCAGTGTAAAATCCAGAGTCTGGCATTTCCAGCTTCCCAAGACGCGGCTTTGTTCCCGCTGACGCCTGAGTGAGAAGCATTTCCTCTCTCTGGGGCCTTTTCCAGAACTCAAGGCACCCAGCATATGTTCTATATATCAAGAGTATACGGTCAAATAAAAAGTCATCCAGCATAACAGTACATGTGAGAGTTATGGCCAATAGTTAATACATGGCTGAGGTATTTTGGGATGAATCCCGCTAAGGAAAGAGAGGACCACCATGGCTTCATAAGAAAGACAGGTTGGCAAAACTTTGCAAATTGGGGGTAGCCTAGTGATTTCGCCAACTGTACTCTCACTGTGTAATGCTTGCGATCACCAGCATCTTAAAGGGCTAGCAAGATGGCTTAGTGGGTCAAAGTGCTTGTCACCAAGATTAACCATTGAGTTAGATCTCCAGGACCGACATGGTAGAAGGAATAAATGTGGGAACAAGTGGTCCTCTGACCACCAAACACTACATCTACACAATACACTAATGAACAAATGCAACCAAAAACATGAAAAGTCAGGAAACAGGTGCAGCAGCATCCAGATTTTAGTGTCTTTTTGCTGTTTACAGATTTGATACACTTGTTGTTATTTTGAGACAAAAATCTTACTCTGTTGCCCTGACTGTCTCGGAACTTAGTGAGTATCCCAGGTGGGCCTCAAACTTAACAACTGCCTCCACATCCTGAGTTCAGGGAGTACAGACACCAATCGCCATGCTGGCTTGTCTTCTTGATGTAGCAACTCACTTCCAAGGATCCTACCACACCTACCCCCAAAGTGTGTGGACACTTCCACAGTTTTTGTTTTAAAGGCAGGGTCTCACTCTGCAGATCCACCTGCCTCTGTCTCCCAAGTGCTGGGGTTAAAGGTGGCCACTACCATGCCCACATACATTATGTAACTTCAACTCCCTCTCGGTCCTGTGGTTTTTTTCATATTAGTTTGCGTGACGCTCAATTGGAATCAGTCAAGGTTTGGGTTCAGATACCGGTGAGGACACTCCTCAAGTCTTTACCACTAACTGCAGCTTAGAATTCCTACAGAACGCCTGGAGCACCTGTTTAAAAAGTGGATAATGGAAAGGTGGTAAGTAAAGGGGTAAGCCCGGAATCAGAAGTACCGCTGGCCCAGGAAGTCTCGGTCTTATCGGTTTAAGATGCCCTTTCTCCAGTTATCGGAAGACTTAGCCCTGAAGGAGGACACACCTGTAGAGGTTTGTAGTTCAGCAGTACAAACAGAGCCCTGCCCTAGTCAGCTGTTCTGTTGCTGTAACAAAGGTCATAACCAAAAGCAACTTGGGGGAAGAAAGGATTTACTTGGCTTGTATCTCCCAATCACAGTCTATCACTGAGTGGAATCAGGGCGAGAACTCAAGCAGAGCAAGAATCTGGATGCAGGAACTGAAGCAGAGGCCAAACAGGAATGCTGTTTACAGATTTGCTCCTTTTGGTTAGCTCTGTTGGCTTTCTTGTACACCCTGGGATCGCCTGCCCAGAGACGGCACCACCCACAATGGGCTAAACCCTTCCACACCAATCAAGAAATGCCCAACAAACTTCAATATGATGAAGGCATTTTCTCAATTGAGGGTCCTTCTTCCCATTTAGCTCTAACTTCTGTCAAGTTGATAAAACACCAAATGTTTTAGGCCAATAAAAAGATGGGAATTGGGTCATAGCCTTGGCTCAATGGATAAAGGTGCTTGCTGCCAAGCCTGACCATCAGAGTTCTCTCCCGGGAACTCACACGGTGGGAAGAAAAAACTGATTCCTCCCACAAAGAGGCAAATTCATGCTCACATATATGCAAATATGCACACATAAACAAACAAATGAATAACACATAAAAGCAAAAGTTTTGTTTTTTAAAGATGAGAGGGGCTGAAGGCATAGCTTCATGTGGTTAAGGCATGCATTACTCTTGCAGAATTCAGTTCCCAGAACCCAGATTGGGCGAGCTGCGCGTAACAGCAGCTCCAGGGGGAACTGACGCACTCTTCTGGACTCCTCAAGTACTACACTCACAAACACATAAGTATATACAAATATTATAAAATATATAATAAATACTATGTATACATAACTTAATAAAAATAGAAAAGTTCAAGAAATCAGGAGGTACCAAAAGGTCTAAGGGAAAGAAGAGCTTTAAAAAGTGATTCTATAAGGTAATTAGTGAAATCCAGATGAGGTGGTATGTGCCCTTGATCTCAGTAATAAAGAGGCTGGCACAGAAGGAGCATAAATTCCAGGCAAGCTTGGACTGTATATCGACAGCCTGTACAAAAATGGTATTTATAGCTATGCGATGGTGGCACACACCTTTAATACCAGCACTCGGGAGGCAGAGGCAGGTGGATCTCTGTGATGTCAGCCTGATCTACAGGGTGAGTTATACAGAGAACACCTGTCTCAAAAATAAAAAAAAATAAAGTTATTTATAAATGCTTGGTTTACTTTAATGTTTACGTATGTGTGGACCTTGCCCTATCAAAAGCTGTTGGTAGCAGTTCTATTTATAATAGCCATAAACTGCAAACAATCCAGCTGCTCTTTAGTGGATGAGGTGAGCACATAGGCTGTGGCATGCTCCCAGAATATGCCGTGAGATGACTCTGAGAACGTACCAGTGGCACTAGCTGCCCCAGTATCAGGCTGGCCACTGCGTAATACACACAGGACAGGCCTAACAACATCATAGAGCCTTGGAGAACTGACGTGCTATTGGAGGATAGCACTGAATCCGCGTTGAAAATCACTAACTGGATCCACCTTAGTGTGCTGTCTATTGCCATGGTAAAGACCAGGATGGAAAGCAACTTGGGCAGAGAAGGGTTCCTTGGCTTACAAATCCCAGGACACAGCTCGTTGAGTGAAGCCAAGGCAGGAACCAAAACAAGCCATGGAGGAATGCTGTTTGCTGTGACACCACCTTCCCCAGCTTGCTTGTTTCGTCTTCTAATACTGCTCAGGGGTGCCTGCCCAGGGGTGCCACCACCCACAGTGGGTTTGTTTGGTCTTCAACATCAGTCATTAATCAATAAAATACCCCAAATACTGGGCATGGTGGCACATACCTTTAACCCTAGCACTTAGGAAGCAGAAGCCAAGGGATTTCTGTGAGTTCAAGTCCAGACCAGTCTACAAATCAAATTACCAGCCAGCCAGGGTCACATAGTCAAGATCCTGTAGCAATGAAAACACAAGCAAATTTAAAAAAAAAATTCCCTACGGACTTACCTACGGGCTAATCTGATGGTGGCATTTTCTCAATGGAGGTTTCCTCCCCTTAGACGAGTATAGCTTATGTCACATTCGCAAAACCTAATCAGCACTGGACCTAACCAGACTGGTTGCCTGCTAAGACAAAAATAGCAATATTTGATGAGGGTGCTGACACATGCCTTTAATTATAGCACTTGACATTGAGAGGCATAGGCAGACAAGTCTCTGCCTGAGGTCAGCATGGTCTATATTACAAATTCTAGCCAGGCCATCCAGCAATACAGTCTAGGGATTTAAAAAAATGATTTTATGTTTATGTGTGTCTATGTGTAAATGCCACATGTGTGTAGGATGTCCTTGGAAACCAGGAAAAGTCATCAGATTCCCTAAAGTTGGACTTGCAGGCAGTTGTGAGCCATCCAACCTGGGTTCTGGGAACTGAACCTCTGTAAGCAAGCACTCTGTGGTATTTGAAAGAAATTGGCCCCCAAAGGGAGTGGACGCTATTAGGCAGTATGACTTTGTTAGAGTAGGTGTGACCTTGTGGAAGGAAGTGTGTCACTGTGTGTGCACACGGCAGGCTTTGAGGTCTCCTTTGCTCAATCTACACTCAGTATGCCAAATAGTTGGCTTCCTGTTGCCTGCAGATCAAGATGTAGAACTTTCAGCTCCTTCTTCAGCACCATGTCTGCCTGCACGCAGCCATGTCCCACCATGATGATAACGAACTAAACCTCTGAATTGTAAGCCAGACCCAACTAAATGTTTCCTTTATTAGAGTAGGCATGGTCATGGAATCTCTTCATAGCAATAGAAAGCCTGACGAAGACAAACTCTCAACCTCCGAGTCATCTCCACATTCCCACTGTAGGATTTGTGTGTGTGTGTGTATTTGTGAGACAGGGTCTTATGAATCTCAGGTTGGCCTGGAACTTGATATGTAGCCAAAACTAAATCTGAACTTCTGATTCTCCTGCCTATACTTTCCTAGTGCTAGGATTTTTACCGTGCCAGCTTACTTACACAAGATTTAAGTGAAAGCCAGCATCCTATTGCACAATCTTGGGAATATGTAGAATACAGCCCAGAATTACTCAGTGTTAAAGAATCATAAAACTTCAACTTGAATTGGAAAAGACAAGCAACAGCTACCAAGATGATATAGATGTTAGAATTATCTGATAATGTGTGTGTGTGTGTGTGTGTGTGTGTGTGTGTGTGTGTGAGAGAGAGAGAGAGAGAGAGAGAGAGAGAGAGAGAGAGAGAGAAATGACAGTGTCTAGAGAAACAGAGAAAATGGAAGTAGAGAGGAAGAGAAAAGGGTGGGTAAAGGATATGAGGGACTAGACTCAAAATATATGTTTGTATATTTGTTAC
Organism: Microtus ochrogaster; assembly: GCF_000317375.1. Lineage (NCBI taxonomy): Eukaryota > Metazoa > Chordata > Mammalia > Rodentia > Cricetidae > Microtus > Microtus ochrogaster. The sequence goes on along the minus strand of NC_022028.1, from coordinate 6,112,764 downwards.
TTCCTGTTGCTATCATATGTGACTTATGGGAGAAGAAAGAGTTTATTTTGGTTTAAGTTACCAGAGGGAGAGTCCCTAATGGTCAGGGAAGCAGGTGGCCAGAGCAGGGAGCTGAGGGCAAACTGGGAGTACAAGAGAGGCTGTGACTCCTCAAGCCTGGCCCCTGGAAAGCAAGGTTCTACCTCCCAAAGGATCGAGGCCCCTCCAAAACGGCATCACAAATGGAGACCACATGCTGAACTACGTGAGCCCAGAAGGACATTTCTCACAAAACCACCATATTCCAATACAAGATTTAAATAAAATAAATTTTAAAAGAATCAACTCATAAAGACTTTAACGTAACCATTGTAAAATGCTCCCAACAAGCAATGGCAAACATGCTTTCTCAGTCAAATAGAAAACGAGGAGGAGGCAGGGAATGTAGCTGAGCTGGGAAGCCTGAAGCCCTGGGGAGGATCACCTGTGTCACGAGTGTGGGAGGGCACACCTGCAATGACAGGGGGAGGGGCGGGTCAGAAACTCAAGGCTATCCTCAGCTACGTAGCCATTTAAGGGACACTCTTGGGGATGTGAAGCCTTACCTCCAAAAAAGGTAAGGAGAGGGAGAGGAAGAAGAAAGAAAACTAGGTAGACTCTGCAAAGAAAGAGAGAAGGAAGAAACAAACGGAAGCCTTAGAATTGAAAATAAAATAACTGAGCCAAACTCATCAGCTGCCAAGAGATATCAGCTATAATAAAATGCAGAATTAATGGGTGTGAAAATAGGTAGAGAGAATTATACAGTTTGAATAACAGAGATAATTGTTGAACACAGAGAACATAGATTTATTAAGGAAAAGTGAGAAAGAACTCCCAAGAGCATTCCCAAGGAATACCAGGTAAAATTATTTTTAAAAAAATGAATTGATCCTCAAGAACCTGTGAGATAAAAGCAAAGATTAACCTCTGCTTCACTAGAGGTTCAGGAGGAGAAGGTACAGAGCATGTTTGGGAAAGTTTAAAAAATGGTTGTCATTTACCTCCCAAAAAATGGAGACATGGCAAATTAGCATACAAAGAGGTATTCAATCTATTTAGCCATTTGTGAAATTGACCATGACTGGATACCAGTCTTTAACGCCTTGGGGATGCAGTATGTACAAAGCCTTGGCCCGATTCTCCAGCACTGCCTTAGCCAGGCATAGTGGTGTGTGCTGATTCCAGCGCTGGGGAGATAAATTCAGGAAGATCAGAGGCTGGAATATAGGCACCATCTCCAAAATATAAAACAAAATGCCTTTAAAATAAAATACCTTTCAAATTACTGACAAAACCAATTGCTAATATTGATGGGGGCTGAACCTGTAATCCCAGCACTCAGACGTCTCAGGCAGGACAATCAATATGGATTTGAAGTCAGTTTTGGCTACATAGTGAGTTCCAAGCTAGCTGGAACCACAGAGTTAGCTTCTGTCTCAAAATATACACTCATGTGCACATGTATGCGTGCATGTAAACACAAGAGAAAGAGAAAGAGAGAGAGGGACAGAGAGAGGGAGGGAGAGGGAGGGAGAGGGAGAGAGAGGGAGAGGCAGGAATGCAGGGAGGGAGGCAAGAAAGGAGAAGAAATGAAGGGAAGGAAAGAGAAGGGAAGGGAGTTATATAGTATAATTGAGCCGCTCAAATATCACTTGTGTGGTGATTAACAAGAAGAGAGAAGGAATCAGCTATGAGAGACGTGCATAGTGGTACCCATAGGCACCTGTCAGGATATTTTTGTGCAAATCTGCCAGTGCTGCAGAACACTAGACTGCTCATAAGAGCCCATTATCTTCATCGGAGCAACTGTGACTACTTACAAGAAACCTTTATGCTCAAGACTGTTGACGCCCCTTCACAGATTCCAGCTGAGAATCCCCTGAGATTCCAGCTGCTCCCCCACCCCGTGCCTCCCTGCTACGTGTATATAATTCTACCTCAGCTGTCCATGGTCTCAGAAGGTGATTAAGAGTGTGGAAAGTTAGCCGACTCCACCTGTGCAGTGCGGAGAAGCGCTATCCTCAGCAGGCTGAGACTTCCTAGTGATGCAGCTACCTGTGCTTCTGTGAGTAATCACTCATCCATGCTCTCTAAGTAATACAAAATGCTCATTGGTTCACCAAGTTGGACTTTGTTGGAATTGTACTTTGATCTCTCATTGGTGTTCTATCTGGGGCGAGTAGATATTGGTTTGTATCTGCTTAGAAAAAGATCACCAAAGAATGGGTAATGTGAATGGGTCGTGGTAGTGCACCTTTAATCTCAGCACTTGGGAGGCAGAGAGGTGGATCTCCGTGAGTTTGAGGCCAGCCTGATCTACAAACCAAGTTCCAGGCTGTTACACAAAGAAAGCCTGTCTCAAAAAAAAACAAAGAAAAGAAAGAAAGAAAGAAAGAAAGAGGGAAAGGAAAGGAAAGGAAAAGGAAAGGAAAGGAAAAGGAAGGGAAGAAAAGAAAAGAAAAGAAAAGGGAATGTAAGGAAAGGGGATAATGTGAAGATCTGGTTATTTGGAAGTCTGCTAGAGACCCTCTAGAGGTATCATTTGATAGTTTTACTTCGCTATCCTTGTGAAAATACACTCTACCAGGTTATTGAGATGGCTCATCAGATTTATTTGTCAGGATTCTCTAGAGGAACAGAACTTAGAGAATGACGTTTGTAGAATGTTATTTTAAGATGTGTTCGTTTGTTTATGCTGTGGACCATATGTTTAATGGTGCAAAGGTGTTTGTATTTCTTTATGTTGTGTTTGTTTGCCTCAGGGAAGCTGTGTTACTTTCCTGTCTAAAACACCTGATTGGTCTAATAAAGAGCTGAATGGCCAATAGCAAGGCAGAAGAAAGGACAGGTGGGGCTGGAAGGCAGAAAGGATAGAAGGGGAAATCTGGGAAGGAAGATCAAAGAGCAAGAGAAGGTAAAGAGGAGACCAGGGGCCAGCAACACAGCCACCCAGCCACCCAGCCAACCAGCCAACCAGCTACCCAGCTACCCAGCCACCCCGCTACCCAGCTACCCAACCAGCCATGGAGTAAGAGTGACAAGTAAGACATACAGAAATAAGAAAAAGAAAAAGCCCAGAGGCAAAAGGTGGATGAGATAATTTGAGTTAAGAAAAGCTGGTGAGAAATAAGTCATGCTAAGGCTGGGTGTTTCTAAGTAAGAAAAGGTCTCCGTGTGTGATTGTTTGGGAGATAGGTGACAGGCCCCTCAAAGAACAAAGAGCCATAAGAGCTAAGAGTAAAAACAACCAGCAACAACTCTCTCATATGTCTCTGTATACACACACACACACACACACACACACACACACACACACACACACCATGAATTAGGATGGCTTACAGGATAGTCCAACAATGACTGCCTACCTACAGAAGGTCCAAAAATCTGGTAGTTGTTCAGTCCACGAGGCTAGATGCCTCAGCTAGTCTTCATTATATGCTGGAATCCTAAAGAAGCAGGTTCTAATGCCAGTGAAGGAAGGAACTTGCTAGTGAGGGAGCAAGGAAGCAGAGAGAACAAGCTTCCTTCTTAAATGTCCTCTGTATACAGGCTACAGGCAGAAGCATGTCCCAGATTAAAGGTGAATCTTCCCACCTCCAAAGATCTGGATTAGAAGTGGGTCTTCCTAGCCGGGTGGTGGTGGTGCACACCTTGAATCCTAGCACTGGGGAGGCAGAGGCGGGCAGAATCTCTGCGAGTTCAAGGCCAGCCTGATCTACAAGAGCTAGTTCCTGGAAAACAAAATAAAACAAAAAAGAAGTGGGTCTTCCTACTTCAAATGATTTAATTAAGAAAAAAAATCCCTCACAAGTGTGTGTAGTAATTTAGATTTTAGTTAATTTCATATGTAGCCTGGCTGACAACCAAAAATTGTCATTATAGCAGGTAAAGGTACCTCCTGTCAAGCCAGAATCAATCCTGAGCTCAATCCTAGGGACCTGTAGGTAGCTTTTTCTCTCCTGCCAACTAGCTCCCAAATAAGCA
>NC_022028.1:6105823-6108241 GCF_000317375.1 Microtus ochrogaster | reverse complement strand
TATTTGGAGAAAATATTCCATTATTTATTTTCTCTTCATGAATCCAAAGCTCTGTACCTCATTTACCTTTTATCATAATTAAGGAAAACTGCAGTTATAGCTATCTAGTCTTCAGTTATATCAAAGACCCCAGAAAAATATAATATTACTTGAGTAAATAGGAAATGCAGAGTAAACAACTCCCAAAACTAAGAAATGATAGAGACAGCTGGCTGCCTGGACAGTCACCCCAGGTTTCCTCTGCAACATTGGGGCATCCATATTTGGTCTACAGGCCTAGAATATCTGACTGTCCTATTTTGCCTTGACAAGTGTGGCAAATGCCTGCCTTTGTATCCTGCTTGTCCAGTTTGGACTGTATACTATCAGTAGTCGAGACAAGGGCAGTTTCTTGCCTAAATGGCTAGCTTTTGCCTAAAGGAAGCAAATGCCATATGTAAGAGGTTCTTTAATGCCCATCATCTTTTTATGAAGTAGATTGGTACTGTCAGGAGCAGATGTGACTTACTGTAATGAAAAGCCTTAGGTTATTATAACATTTTAAACACCGTGTTCTGTAGGTCTTTGAAGTTTTCGGTGATTACCTATCTAAAATATATTTCTAGATGACCTTGAAAACATACCTAACATGACTAAAAGTTTGATGGTTATATATGACTATTAACCTGTATTTTTATTATCCTAAATAGTTTGTAATAATAATTTTCAAGGACAAGAAATTTACACTACATTTTAAAATGAGCTATATAGATACAATACCCTGAACAAGAGTGGAAATGAAGCATGATTAATAAAAACCTAGAGACAGAAATTGGGCCTCAACCTGAAGGTCAGATCACCAGCCCACAAAAAAGTTACAGAGAGACTTCTTATTAATTATGAAAGCTTGGCCATTAGCTTAGGCTTGTCCCACTACCTCCTATAACTTAATCTGTTTTTATTAATTCATGTTCTAACACACAACTGTTACCTCTACTCTGGACATATATCCAGCCTCTTCAGTGTCTCCTCGATGTCTCTCCACCTCTCTTCTCCCCAGAATTCTTTCTTGCCTCAGAAATTCCACTTATGCTCTTTTGCCTAGTTATTGGCCATTCAGCTTTTTATTAAACCAAACACAATGACACATCTTCACAGGGTACAGAAGGATTATTACACAACAGGGACCCATATAGTGGAAAGAGAACCGATTGCCACAAGTCCTCTGATCTCCATTCTCCATACACGTGTACACACACACACACACACACACACACACACACACACACACACACAAACTCTTCCTCTCCAAAGCTCAGGAAACACCAAGAAAGAAGAGCAGAAAGACTGTAAGAGCCAGAAGAAGGCTGGAGTAGTGTGGAAGGCTTTCTCCTGGGTATTACATGGTCATTGCACTATTGATGTCTCAGGATTATGGGCATCAGCACAAGATTGGGCTGGCCAGCGTTCTGTCATAGTGTGGGGAGGGATCACAAGGACCTGTATCCTCCCTGAGGATACAGATGCGGTTAATGGTTGCTGGAAGAGAGAGGCATATTTTCCAAGTGGCATGGCATTGATAATGTACTATGTGTTTGTAAACACATGGCATTGATAATGTACTATGTGTTTGTAAACACATGGCATTGATAATGTACTATGTGTTTGTAAACAACCCTCACTCACGCTCCTGTAAGCATCCCCAACTAAACATTGTGGCCATAAAAACAGACCAAGAGGACTGACTTGGAAGAGGAAAGGGATCAAAAAAGGATTTTAAGGGTAAGCCTCACATCAGCAGGGTCTACACGGTGAGTTCCAGGTCACCCGAGGATGGGGTGGGGACAGAAATGAGTTGAAGGAGCTAGTAAAGGAGGAAGGGAGGGAGAAGACAAAAAGATCAACACCCTAGTCTCCTAAAAACGGGATATGGGGAGTAAATGTGATCAAAATACACTACATATATATAGGGAAATATTGAATGAAACCAATTATTATATATAATTGATAAATGCTAATAAAAACTAAAATAAATAAAAAATTTAATGATTGGAATTCTCTAGATCAAAAGCCTCCCTATAAATACCCTTCATGCTGGTTTTGATGACTCACGTCTTTAATCCCAGCACTGGCAGAACTATGTGAGTTCCAGGACAGCTTGGTCTACATAGTGAGTTCCAGGCCAGCCAAGACTACATAGGGAGACCCTGTCTCAAAACAAAACAAAAGGACAAATGTGTTGCTCTTTCTTCCCACTGCTGAAAGTCAGCAAGACTGCTTTATACACATGTAGGTTGTTTCACATTCCTTCCTAGTTCAGAATTCTTAGTTCCAGGCCGGGCGGTGGTGGCGCACGCCTGTAATCCCAGCACTCGGGAGGCAGAGGCAGGCGGATCTCTGTGAGTTCGAGACCAGCCTGGTCTACAAAGGGAGTTCCAG
>NC_022028.1:6089320-6105723 GCF_000317375.1 Microtus ochrogaster | reverse complement strand
AAAAAAAAAAAAAACCTAAAAAACAAAAACAAAACAAAAAAAAAACCAGAATTCTTAGTTCCTCCTCACAGCTGTCTTTAAAGTTGATGAGCTCTGTCTGTCACTGTCCTGCGTCAGGCTTTGTCACTGAAGTTGATGACCTCTGTAACTTTCCTGTGTTGGGCTATGTGATTAAAGTTGATGAGTTATGTCACTTTCCTGTGCCCGGCTATGTGATTAAAGTTGATGACCTCTGTCACTTTTCTGTGTCAGGCGATTTGAGCAAGGTCAGTAAAGAGCACTGTCTTCTCCACTTCCCCACAGGCAGCCAGCCTGCCCTGACCGGGCTCTGAGCTCTCGGTTCTCTGAGGAAACCCCTCTGACAGACCCTGTGGTACATGCACAGCAGGGAAGCGCTGCAGCTCCCCTAAATGTTCTCATGTGCTCAGGAACTTATTTCGAGTTTTATCTTATTTAGTTTTATTGATTGCATCATCTTATTTTGAGACAAGAGTCTCATGTAGCCCAGGCTGGCCTTGAACTCCCTAAGATGCCCAGGATGACTTTGAACTCCTGAACTTGCCATTTCTACACCCAAAGTGCTGAGATCATGAATTTGTACCAGCAAATCCAGTTTATGGGCTTCCAGGGATCAACCCCACATCTCATGCATTCAAGGCAAGCACTCCACCAACAGAGCTACGTCCCCAGCCTAAGCCATCTGTTTAAAATGGCTTTCTTAAGGCTAGAATTCTTGGGATCATTTTTTTTTGAGACAAGTTGTGGCAAGAAATGCCTACCCTAAAATACAGAGTATTCCCCTATCTCTTCTGCTCCTCAAAAAAGCTAACAATCCTCCTGCATTCCAAATTCCACTCCCTTCTCAGAATCAAAAGTTTCTCCCTCAATTCCTTTCTTGCTCAATGAAACATTATTTTCACTTTGTTTTCTGTTTTGTTGTTGTTGTTAAGACAAGTTCTTACACAGCCCTGACTGCTCTCAAGCTCTATGCAGCTGAAGATGACCTTGAACTCTTAATTTGTAAGTGTGTATTTCTGTGTGTGTGTGTGTGTGTGTGTATGCGTGTGCATGCATGTATATGCTGATGTGCACATACTGTGGTGTATGTGGAGGAACAGTTGCAAAGCACAACTTGCAGGCATGAATTCTCTCCTTCCACCTCGTAGGTTCTGGGAGTCGAATTCAGGTTGTTGGGCATACAGGGCAAGCACTTTTCTCTACTGAGCCATCTCACTGCCCAACCTTGAACTCATGTGCTTTCTACCCCATCCTGTTCGGCCTGGGATTACAGGTGTTCACAGTCCTGCACAGTCTGTTTTTTGTTTGTTTGTTTTGAGGCCCAATAGCTCAAGATGGCCTGGAATTCACTGTGTAGCCAACGCTATCCTCAGACTCACAGCAGCACTTAAGGCTCAGCCTCTCAAGTGCTTATAGGCAAGAGCCCCATGCCCTAGCTCTGAGGCTTGAAACTAGACTTTTAGCAAGGAAATCTTTGAATCAGGGCAAACTAATTGTAACCGAGCAGTCTCCTGGAAAATGGTGAAGGCATTTCATTTCTGTGTCAAGACCCTGATTGCTTATATAAATGTTCAGCTTACCTAGTTTACCTCCTTACACAATCTCCTTTCTGTAGCATGATTAATAAAAACCCAGAGACAAATCTTTGGGTTCAACCTGAAGATCAGAAAAGCAAAGCAGCCAAGCCACTAGAGAGTTCTTACCTCAATGGAATCTTTAGACTGAAAGAGAAGCAAGGTCCTGCCTCAACACTCACCCCCCCCACACCTTATATTCCTCTCTAGTGCTGAGATTAAAGGCATGCACCACCACCACCTGGCCTCTAGTGTGGCTAACTAGTGTGGCTGCTGGGATTAAAGGTGTGTGCAACCATGGCCTGGCCTGTTTGGCTGACTAGTGTGCTTGTTTTGCACTGACCTTCAGGCAAGCTTTAGTTATTAAAATACAAATGAAATATTATTATACCTTTTCTACCTCTGCTTGATGTTATTTTTGCTTTGCTGGGAATTGAACTGAAAGCCTTACACAAGCCAGACAAGTGCTCTAGACAGACAGGCTCCTCCAAGCCCAGCTTTCCAACCTTTACCCCAGAACACTGTTTCTCTTTCTTTTCATGGCTTCCTGCTAAGAATCCCTCTGAGGCATTTTTCCCCTTACTGACCTGCCTCAACATGTCCACACCATTGATAACGTTTGTTTATGTGATGTGCATTTCTCTATCATTTTTCTGTTGTTTTTATTTGAATTTTTCACATGTATGAATATTTTGCTTGTATGTAAGCTTGTGCATCCATTGTGCGCATTGCCTCGTGCTCTAGAACTGGAATCACAGATTATGAGTTCAAAAGAAGTCAAAATTTCAGTATTTCAGCTGGGGCTATGTTGCGATGAAGTGCTTGACCAAAGCGACTTTGGGAGGACCCAATTTATTCAGCTTACTCTTCCACATCGTATTTCATTCTCAAAGGAAGTCAGGCAGGAACTCACACAAGGCAGGAACCTGGAGGCAGGAGCTGATGCAGAGGCCATGGAGGCATGCTGCTTACTGGCTTGCTCCTCGTGGCTTGCTCAACCTCCGTTCTTGTAGAACCTAGGGCCTTAAACCCAGGGAGGTCACCACCCAGGATGGGCTTGGCCCTCCTCATCAGTCACTAATTAAGAAAAAGGACCTCTAGGGTTGCCTACAGCAGGATCTCATGGAGGCATTTTCTCAACCGAGGGTCTCTTTTCTCTGATGACTCCAGCTTGTATCAAGTTGACACAAAACCAGTCAACACAACCACGACCAGCATGTACAAATTTTTGTTTCTTCTTGCTGCTCAAACAAACTCAAGGTGAATGATGCTTCTTTGGAGCTAGACATCTGAGAACTACACTCTACTTGGTCTGATGTTTACATGATTTTGATTTAAAAAAAAAAAAAGGACGAGAAGGTACTTTGCTATTTTACCATTGTATTTAAAGATTTGCTTTATTTTTTAATTATGAGGATGTATATGTGTCTCTCTGCATGAATGTGCATGTGAGTGCAGGTGCCAGTGGATGCCAGAGGAATAAAAATCCCCTGGAACTGAAGTTACAGGTCGTTCTGAGCTGCCCCTTGTGGATTCCGGAAACCCAGCCTGTGTCCTCTGCAAGAGCAGTAAATGTTCATAAGCGCTGTATTTATTGATGTGTGTGCACATATGCCATAGCGAAGGAAAAAAAATCCATTCTCTCCTGTTGTATGGATTCTGCAGATCAAATTCAAGTCATCGGGCTTAGAAGCAAGTGCTTTTGTCCTCTGTAGCATCTTCTGGCCCAGATTGTTGATCACTTTAAAACTTCGTGTGTGTGTGTGTGTGTGTGTGTGTGTGTGTGTGTGTGTGTGTGTTGTGTTTTGTAACGGGGTCTTACTTTGTAGACCAGGCTGGTCTGAAACTCACTAGTAGTAACAGATTGACCTTGAACTCATGGTGACCCTCCTGCCTCAGCCTCGTGAATGCTAATAATATAGGTATGAGTCATCATCCTTTGTTATAGCTCACAAAAGTTTGATTTAAGCTCTGCAAGTCATGGCTTACAATATTGTGTAAAGTGTGGTACATGTGAGTGAAGGGGAAAGGTTGTAGCTGCAATGTCATTCTTTTAAAATTTTTATGGAACCCAAGACATTGTATTTTCTATTATTGAGGCAAAGTCTCATGCATATCAAGTTGATCACAGATTCACTATGTAGTTGAGGGTGACCTTGAACCCCTGCTCCTAGTGCTCTGCACATGCTATACAAATGCTCTACTCACTGAGCAACATCGCCTGCAAATTAGGACATTTCTAGGCCTCTCCCAGGACCATGAGGACGTCTACAAAAAAGCATTAAGATTCCTGAGACTCGTCATCCCCCAATCCCCGCTCACTCTTGTGTTTCGTAGACACAGAAACAGACAGAAATAGACATAGACACAGACCTGAGGTTGGGAAGAAACAACTCAGGAATATCAGCCCTTGCAACCTACTGTCTGCCAAGAATGGTAACAGAGCAACATCCTTTCAGGAACACAACAGCTGTGTGGTCTTGGATCCTGGCTCTGTTACCTGTTGCTACCAAATCCTGTTCTTCAATTCACAGTATTTTTGACTGACCTAAAGTTGTTTCTGCCTGCAGCTGTGAATTTTCATCAGTCAACGTGGGAGTGTGTTCTATGGGGCGAAGGCTGGGGTTGCGGCATCCTGTATCTCCCCGAGATGTAAACCAAGAAGGGAAAGCTGAGTCGAAGCGCAGACGGCTCAGGAGAAAACTAGTGCCCAGCAGCAGAAAAATAAGAGTGAGGCTCAAATACAGGAGGCCAGGGGAAGGCAATGGAGCCAGGAATCATGACTGAAGGAGAGCAAAGCAAAGTGTGACTAGTGATACAGGAGTGTATGTCCAGCACTGGGGAGGTTGGAGGCAGGGATTCAGAAATCCAGTCATCTTTGACCCCATCACACACACCAAAACCCCCCAAACTAACAAAAGACAACCATGAAGCAAACAGGCTCGAGAGATGGTTCAGTGGTTAAAAGGGCACTTGCTGCTCTTACAGAGACCCTGAGTTCAGTTCCCAGCACCCACATGGTGGCATGCAACCATTTGTAAGTCCAGTTCTAGGAGGTATGATGCCCTCTTTAGGCAGCCATGGTTGCCAACCAAAAACGTGGCACACAGTCAAAACATCCATACATATAAGAAAACATATGAGAATAATAAATAGGGCCAGTAACGATGGTACATACTTTTAATCCCAGCACTAGGGAAGCAGATCTGTGTGAGTTTGAAGACAGCATGGTCTACATAGTGAGTTCTAAGGTAGTCATGGCTATGTAGAGAGACCCAGTCTAAAATAAATAAATAAAATAATAAAATTGCTTCCCATTTCCTACAGAACATTACATAACTCATTCATCTGGCATCTGACCATTTCTCACCAGCTCAGCCTGTCTCTGATGTAGTCCTCATGACCCTTCCTATATTTTATGCAAGAGCTATCTGGTATTTCTTAGACATACACTCCACCTTCCCTGGTTCATGTTGGTCCTGCCTGGGATGCTCCCCGTGTCAATTTTAAGCACATCCAAATCACTCTGCTTTCCAGAGCCCTGTTCAAATGCCCTTTTCTTCCTCGCTTGTGATAGTTTTTCCCCACAGAACTTTTGAGTTCGATCTCATGTTACCACCAGCTTTCCATATTACAGGCACTCGGGCATGTAATTGCCAGTTCCAACAAGAAACCAGAAGCTCATGTTGGACAAAATTCTTGGCATGTGGCCTGGTCTATTAAATGTGCTGAACAAAGAGCTGAGTACAGCAACTGTCATGTAATTTCTTGTGGGACTGGAGGCAGGGGAGGGCGCTCAACACACGGGACGGAAAGTGGGATTGCGATTATCGCGGATGGAGAGCCTTGGGACGCATTGCGTTGTATCGGTTATTTCTCTGTCACTGTGATCAAATGCCATGACCAAGTCAACTTATGGACTGAGTTTTACTTGAGTTTACAGTTCTAGAATCCACAGTGGCAAGAGAGGCATCGCCGCAAGGGGCAGACGGGCTGACAAGCTGGAAACTGAGCCATCGCAAGAGGAGAGAAGAGACAGAGATGGCAAATGCAAAATTGGCTCTCAGTGAAGTACTTCCTTCAGCAACATGGCGCTTCTCAAACTTTCTCAGACAGTGCCACCAACTGGGGGCCAAGTGATCAAAGCCTCTAGCCTATTGGCGAGGGGAGGGGAGGGGAGGGGACGGGAGGGGGGCGGGTGTTTCTCATTCAAACCACCACATGCCTTAATCACCCAGAGACACTAGTAAAGAAGGAATACTTACAGCACAGACCGGCCGCTAAATCAGGTTCTACAAGGCAGAGAGGAGATGCCACCCGAATGTGAGTGATTTTCTTATCTTCTTTGGTCTTGTCTTCTATCTTTAATTCTGTGTATTTTTTCTCAAGTCAAGGATATTAAGACTATGGGTTATGAGACTGTTTTTTTTAGGTGATTTTTTTTGTCCTGCCTACTAACTCCCAAATAACCACACAGAGACTTATTAATTACAAATGCTCTGCTGATAGCTTAGGCTTGTAACTAACTAGCTCTTACAATGTAATCCATAGTTCTTCTCTGTGCTCTGCCACGGGAAGGTACTTTTTTTCAGCAAGGTATATTCATCTCCTACTTCCTCTGTGTCAGACTGGCAACTCTGCCCCCTTTCCTCCCAGTGTTCTTAGTCTGGTTCTCCCACTTAACCTCTTTCTGCAGAGCTATTGGTCAATTGGCTCTTTATTAAACCAATGAGAACAAAACATCTTAGCAGTGTACAAAAGGCTGTTTACACAGCAGGTCTGTTTCTGAACGTTTGGTCAGCATTGCTCCTAAATGTCTGAGTACTAATACTCCTCAAGTGTCACCTGACTATGTCCCAGAATACTTGAGAAGGTTACTGTGACTTTGACTAAAATTTGGAATTAACTAAATTAACTGAAGGTTAATTCATTTCTAAAAGAACAACTTATTCTTTTGTTTTAATTAAATATTATATTTTCCTATCAAAAGCACTACTGAAAATGAAAAAAAAAACATTAGTAACATTTTTAGCCTTTTGTTGTTTTTAACTTTATAGCATGGACGTTTTGTCTGGAGCCTTTGGAGGCCAGAAGAGAATGCTGGATCCCCTGAGATTAGAGTTACAGGAGGTTGTGACCAGTCATGTGGGAGGTGGGAATCGAACCTGGGTCCTCTAGAGGAGCAGTCCATGCTCTCAATTCTCTTAGCCACTGAGCCATGTTCAGTATTTACATATTTTATTTACTTACTTTTAGATATTTACGAATCTCATCATGTAACCCTGGCTAGTCTGGAACTCACTATATAGGCCAGGCTGGCCTCAAACTCTCAAGAGATCCACCAGCCTCTGCCTCAAGTGTGCTGGGATTAAAGGCATGGACCAACACCACACATAACTTTTATAATTTTATAATAACCTTTATAATTGACTTTTATAATCTTTAAGAAAAAATATATGGGAGGCTGGAATATAATTCCGCTGGTAGAGTGCTTGCCTAGCATGCACAAATCCCTGGATTTGATTTCGAGCATTGAGTAAAATCAGGGGCATAGCATATCAAGGTAGTGCCAGTACTCAGCAGGAGGCAAGAGATTCAGGAGCTTTTTTTTTTTTTTTTGGTTTTTCGAGACAGGGTTTCTCTGTGGCTTTGGAGCCTATCCTGGAACTAGCTCTGTAGACCAGGCTGGTCTCGAACTCACAGAGATCCGCCTGCCTCTGCCTCCCAAGTGCTGGGATTAAAGGCGTGCGCCACCACCGCCCGGTTCAGGAGCTTAAGGTCATGCTCCACTCCTGAGTTTGAGAGCAGCCTGGCTGACTGGAGACTCTGTGTACAAAGGAGAGGGAGGACGCTGGAGTAGTGGGAGGTGCATAAGTAATAACTTCAGACATTCTACTTACTCTTCCTTAATAGAAAATAAACACCTCTCCTTGTGGGCTCTCCTGCAGACCAGCGTCCGCATCTGTGAGAAGGAAAAGGGGTGACTTTTGCAATATGCCTCCATCAATCACAGCCACACATATAATTAAAATCTACATACTGAGTAATTAAATAATGGTACTATATTTTCATAGAGATGGCCTTAAGGGAAAAGAAAAGAGGGGGATGCACGCTCAGTTTTAATTAAACATCCAAATAGCCTGATGTTTAAAAAAAAACACATTAGCAATGAATGTATTTATTCGGCAAAATAAAAATCTATGAAATTTAAGCTTCTCAGATCCTGTATTAATAGAATGATGGTTTTTCGTCGAGAACAATAAAGTAGACAAAACGAGGTAAAATGAGGGGTTTTTGTTTTGTTTTGCTCTGAGACATTGTCTCACTTTGTAGACCAAGCTGGACTTTGACTTAATAATCCTTCTATCTCAGTCTCAGTGCTGGGTTTACAAGCGTGTACCAACACACCTGGCTTACTAGTGGTCTTCTCAGCAATTTGCCCAATGCAGGAGCTGCTTGTCTTGCTAGAAATCTACAGGAGATATTCTTGGGCCTCTTCTATTTTCTCCTATCAAATGGACTAAATATGCGTTTCCCCAAAACTCATCTATTGAAATCTTAACCTTGGTGTGGTGGCACATAGGAGTGGGACCTTTGGGAAGTATGTAAAATGCCAGGGAAGATGTCTCAGGTATGGGATAAGTGCCAGCCGGGTTGGCCATGCACACCTTTGAAGCACTCAGGAGGCAAAGGCAGGCGTATCTATTAGTTTGTGGCCTGTCTAGTCTACGTAGCAAGGCAGCACTATGTAATGAGACAGTTCTTAAAAGTGGGATGTGGTACAGAACTAGCTGCCTCTTTGTCTCCATGTAAAGACTCAACAAGAAAATGGCCCTCTAGAAGCCAGAATGGCATAGACCAAGAACTTGACTGCGCTACCTTCTGAACTCAGTCTCCAGCACTGTGAAAAACAAATGCTTATAAAGTCTATCATAACTTTTGTTCTTGTTCTTTTTTTTAATAACATTCATTTATTTATTTTGCATGGGTGGAACACTCGTGTTCTGGCCTGAAAATGGAAGCCAGAGGTCAACTTTCAAGGGTTGGTTTTTTTTTTTTTTTTTTTACCGTGTGGGTTCCAGGGATCTTTAGGCTTGGTAGCATGCCCCTTTAACACCCGAGCTATCTCACCAGCCTTGTTCTGTTTGTTTTTGGCAGGAATCACTCTAGTCCAGGCTGGCCTAGAACTCGTGACGATCTAAGCACTTGGGAGGGAGAAGCGGGAAGATCAGGAGTTTGTGGTCAGCTTGCATTCTATGCCAACTTTGAACTCCCCTCTCCTGAAACCAAAAACCAAATTTAAATCAATTATCCCAATTCTTGTCATATAAATTCAAAAACTTTGAAATACTTGTCACTGATTTGAAAGAAGAAGGAAAGAAAGACCTATTTTTTTTCTTTCGCCATGATCAATGGCATATATGTGGCGGCACATATTGGTAGAGATATTAGGACAGGACAAAGACAAGGCAAGGGGTCCATGCATAGTGTGAAGAAAGCATGTCACCTGCCCTGCTTGCCTTTCTGCTCCTTCTCTTCTTTTGCTTTAGCCCAGGCTGACCTTAAACTCTCCATCCTGAACTTGCTTCCTCAGCCCCGATCCGAGTTCTGCATTTACAGGCATGTCACCCTGGACCTGGTAGGATGAAGTTAATTTTGACGTTTGTATCAGTAAGCCTACATTCTAGTCTCTCCTTCTAGCCTCATCTTAAACGGTTTTCTCTTAATGTTTGTTTGTTTGTTTATGTTGGATGTGTCTGGGTGGGCATTTGTGTAGCTGTCAGAGGACAATATATGGAAGTCAGTTCTCTCCTTCCACCCTGGAGGTTGCAGGGATTAAACACAGGTCATCAGTCTTAATGGCAAACACCTTGACCATTGAGCCGTCTCGCCTGCCCTTCATTCCTTTTTTCTTTTTTTCTGATTATACCAGATAAATGAAAATACTTCTTTGAATACACACATGAGGTATTTAATGTTTCTTATAAGGGCTTCTATAAAACATTTTAACATTAACATTGTTAAATTTTATTTGCAAAATGCCACACAATGGGAGTTCATCATCTAGCCGTGGACTTGTACTCAGGAGGAAGATACATGAGCATCATGAGTTCAAATGTATCCCTGATTCTTTACTGACATCCAAGCTAGGATAACAAACAACAAAATCTCAAGGGAGTTTGTGAAAAGATGAAAATCAAAACCAGGAACAACAACCCACTACCCTTTCGTGAAAAGTATGGTCACACATGGCCTGATATTTTAATAACCAATGGGACACTTAGATGATGGGGATACCATTTTATACATTACAGAAGAAAAATGCTTATCAGTAGATAAAGGACGAAAAGAAGATGAACAAAAGCCATAGAAGGAATATAAGGACTACAAAATAAACTGCACTAAATGGATTTGCCACACACATAGCACACCTGAGTACCTACCTCAAATGTTTCAAAATAGAAACCACGATGCAATGATCTCTACCATCAGTCTTGAGTGACCATGGTATGTAATTTACTTCTTTAAAGGTTATAATGAAAAACAATTTTTTTGAAGCTAAAGACAACTGTGATGTCTAAAGTCCTTAACCAATTGTTTTCACAAACAGGGCTTTCTTCTTTAAGAGTTTGTTCCTATTTTCAGACTTCAAAGTGCTATAGACTTTAAGATATTTACAGCACTGGAGTCATGGCTAGGTGACTCAGAAATGTTCATTCCCAGGACTAAGGTCAGATGTTTGACAGCTTCCTGTAATTCCTGCTACAAGAAGATCCAAGGTGTTAACTTTCTCAGGATACAGAATGCACATTCACATACACACACACACACACACACACACACCACATAATTACATTAAAAACAAAATTTTAAACAGTTTATCATTCATAAACATTTTTCCTGTAAGCATTCATTCCTATCAAACAGGAGTTGAGACATCTTATGGCTTACTCATAGAGTTTTTCTTCATCATAAATTGGATCATGTAAAAGAGAAAGCAAAGTTAGCCTTGAAGTAAGAGAAATTAGTCCTTCTAAGTTGGTGGTATCATTTGGGAAGATTTAGGACATGCTACCCTGCTGAAGGAAATATGTCACTGAGAATAGGCTATGAGGATTTACATCCTTCTTTCCTTTGTCCTCCTACCTGTGACTTAAAGTTCCTGGCTGCTCCATGCATTCTTCCACTGGGAGTAGCTCCCGGGCACTGCTGCCCAGCTTTGATTGCCTGGGTGCTGATACTTACAATCTTTTGTTGCCAGTAATTTGTAATTGCACTTCCTAAGCAGCTTCCACATTCTTAAATTACTTAGGACATGTTTTATGAGAATGTAGACCACGTTTCTTCCTTAAATAGAAAATTCATGTTCACCATTTGGGGAAGTGGAACTTTCATGGTTGCTTGCAACTTTAGACCTGACAAGCATCAAATCACTGTCTCAACTCATATTACTGCCTTTGTTCCCTGAAGTAAAAAAGGTCACATTCAGATTCTCATTTTATGCATTGCAGGACACAATTCTTTCTTTTAAGACTTTGGCACACAGACAGAATATTGTATACAAAATAAATAAATAAAACTTTGGCAATGTAACTAATAAATAGAAATAATCAATCAGATTTCAATTTTCTTGCTTAAAAACATTCTATTGTACCAGGTGTGGTAGTACATGCCTTTGATCCCAGCGCTTGGGAGGTAGAGGCAAGAAAGTCTGTGAGTTGAGGCTAGCCTGGTCTATATAGTCACCTATCAGGCTGAGCATGGTGGTGAATGACTTGAATCCCACACTCAGATAGCAGAGGCAGGCAGTTCTGCATTTGAGATTAACCTGGCCCACATAGTGAGTTCCAGGCCAGAGGGGCTACAAAGTAAGATTCTGTCTCACAAAAAAACCAAACCAAACCAAACCAAACCAAACAAACCAACAAAAATGGAACCAAACAAAAATGACCTCTAGGAACAGTTTAATGATGAATCTTTACTAGTTGGATATGGTGAAGCATGGCTCTACTTCTAATACTTGGAGCCTGAAGCACAGGTATCGTGACTGTGAGGCCAGCAAGTCTGCAGAAAGTTCGAAGCCAGCCTAAGCTCTGTATTGAGACTCCCAACTCAAAAGACAGCAAAATAAGCCAAGCTGGAGAGTTGGCTTCATGTGTAAGAGAACTTGTTGCTCTTGCGAAGGACCAGGGTTCAATTACCAGCACTCATATGGCCACTGACCACCCTCTGCAACTCCAGTCCCAGGAGACACAATGCCCTCTTCTGACCTCCGAGGGCATCAGGCACACACATAATGAGTATACATACATGCAGGCAAAACCCTCATTCACATAACAAAATAAATAAATCTTAAAAAGTAAAAAAAAAAGCAAGTAGGTGTGTGTAGTGAGTCTTCTAAATTTGAAATTAATATATTTGAAATGAATGACAAGTTGTGCTGTCATTCATATGAATGAACGACATATCATAACACATATGATAAGAATGACGTAGGTGTGCTATCCAAGCATTTCTGTCACTTAACTTGTTGGTTAGTGACTGAGTTGGGCAGTCACTGTGTTTGTCCTCATTCTAGATTTTAGGCCAGGGGTGTGGCTTGTTATGCAGACTAATGAGAGGACTCGGTGAGTAAAAGCAATTTGCCACGCAACCCAGGCCACCTGAATGTGATCCCTGTTGACTGAGGTTTCTGTCCTGTCTGGTCACGCAGCCATTTAGTTCCAAAGAAACACACAGAGGACTACATTAATTATAAACTGATAGGCCTATTAGCTCAGGCTTCTTCTTAACTCTTTCTTACATCTTAAATTAGCCCTTAATTCTTGTCTGTGTTAGCCATGTGGCTTCGTACCTTTTATCAGAGAGGCATTCTCATCTTGCTTCCTCTGCATCTGGGTTATGACTGCAGACTGAGAATTTCCTCTTCCCAGAATTCTCTGCCTATACTTCCTGCCTGTCTTCTGGCCAATCACCGTTTTATCAAAGCAGTTCAACTGACAAATCTTTACAGGATATAAGACCATTGTCCCACAGCAGATCCCCCAAACATTTTGATTGTTAGTTTGTCATACCTAGGAAGAGGGAGCCTTAGTTGAGGAATTTTCCAGATCAGACTGGCCTGTGACCATGTCTGTGAGAGATTGCCTTAAATGATGATTGAGGTGGGAGGGCTCAGCTCACTGTGGGAGATGTCATTCCTAGACGGATAGACCCAGGCTTTAGAAGAAATCTAGCTCAGTATAAGCCGTTGAGGGAGCCAGTGAGTAGCACTCTTCCATGGTTTCTGTACCATGTTTCTGCATTAAATTTTTGCCCTGACTTCCTTCAGTGATAGACTAGGACCTGGACATTAAACCAAATAAACTCTTTCCTCCACAACTTGCTTTTGATCAGAATGTTTTTAGTATAGGAATAAAATGGAAGCTGGGACTCCACAAAAAGTCACAAAAAGAGAAGCAACTCCAGAAAGGTTTTTTTCTGCCCTCCACATGTATACCTCTGTGCATGCACACATACATGTGATACACACACACACATGCCAATAACGATAAATAAAATTTAAAATAATAATGACCCCATGATGCAAATATTCTGCTCTTGGAGGCAACAAAACAGTGAGTGAGTGAGTGAGTGACATAGTTCATCTAAGCTGCCACACACTTCCCTTTCAGCGTAGGCACGTCTGTCCATGTCGTTATTCATTGTTTTCTGTGTTCCAGGCAGGCCTTGAACTCTCCGTGTAACTCTGCCTTCTGCTGGGACTGCAAGCATGTGCCGCTGTACCTAGTTCACAGAGACCAAGGATGAAACCCAGGACTTTGTGTACACCAGGCAAGTGTTCTACCAACTGAACTACATCCCAACCCTAGACCCATCATCTTTGCCACCCACCCTTTAGCCTGCTGTGACTCGGATCAGCAACTGGAGGTTTCTCATCCCACTTGGTCCCACGGCTGCTTTTAAAATAACCACTCTGAGGCTTGATGTTAATTACCTATGTTTGGCCTTTTAGCTCAGGATTATTATTAACTAGCTTGTGTGACTTTTCCGCCTAGCTATATTCTGCCCTGCCGTAGGCCAAAGTGGCTTCTTTATTAACTAATGGTAATAAAACATATTCACAGCATACAGAGGGATATCCCACCTCAGAAAAGGAACTGCATCCCAATTTGCCATGTGCCAAGTTCCACGGCACAGCACAGGCTCATCCTCCTCTTCCCTAATCTCCTGCTTTTGCGCTAAGTTTTGAAAATTAAACTAACTAACCAGAATATACTATGTTGGGAAAGTATTGCTAACCAGGATTTTTGAAAGTGTGCCATTTGGCATCTGCTGTGTGTAATGTTCTAATGTTTCCTGGGTGCTGGCATAATGAGGTGAAGTTGTTCTCATAGCCACACCTGCACCTGTGGGAGGAAAGGCGCCTTCTGATCACTATGCTCATGGAATCTTTTCCTGGTTAAATCGCACATTAAGCAACACATTTCATTTTACTTTTGTTTTGTTTTTGAGACAAGATTTCACTGTGTAGTCTAGGCTGGCCTGGAAGAGATCTGCCTGGGATTATCGGGTCTACCACTACACCAGTCAATAATGACTCTGAATCACACTGCACTCCAACCTCACCTCCCGGCCCTAAAGAATGTGAGGTCATTTACAGTGTAGTGAACTCACTCATCCATGCAAATATATGCTTATTTCCTTTTCCTTTATGAATGTAGGAAGCATACAAACGCTTCCTGATCACAGTTGACTCATCTGAGCTGAAAGGTAAATGGTTGAGATAAAGAATTTTCCCGTCAGCCAGTGTTCCCAGAGTCCTGTCTCCCAGCTTTCTGCCATCACCTGTTGTATATATACCAGTCTTTAGTCCTTGGCGTCTGTTTACCCTCAACCATGGCTTTCATAACTTCACAGAGCTTCAATAATGTGTCAGTGGGTACTATGTTTTTAGGTAGGAAACAGTGCCTGCCTTTGGAGTAATCACCAGTCTTTGCTGGTATTAATGAATGGGATTTTGTATCTTGTCTACCAAGCATCTGAAACGAAATGAGGGCACGGGAGGTTTTTGTCTATAGTGTGTGCTGTGGGTTGGGGACTTTAGGATTGCTCTCCCTAGTATACCTTCTTTTTCAATTGTTATTTAGAATTCTCATGCAGCTTTGGCAGGGATCCTGGAGTTTCCTTTGATAGTCATGTCATCATCATCACCACCACCATCATCATCACCACCATCATCACCACTACTACCACCATCATTATCTTCATCACCATCATCATCGCCACCACCATCATTATCATCATCATCATCACCATCATCATCATTACCACCATCATCATCACAACCACCACTACCACCAGCAGCACCACCACCACCATCATTATCTTCATCACCATCATCATCACCACCACCATCATTATCATCATCATCACCATCATCATCATTACCACCATCATCATCACAACCACCACTACCACCAGCAGCACCACCACCACCATCATTATCATCATCACCATCATTATCACCACCACCATCATTATCATCATCATCACCACCATCATCATTATCATCATCATCACCATCATCATCACCACCACCATCATCATCACCACCATCACCACCATCATCACCATCATTATAATTACCACCATCATCATCATCACTACAACCACCACCACCACCACCATCATTATCATTATCATCACCACCACCATCATTATCATCATCATGTTTCCCATGCAGCAGCAGCATGGGAAACAGGTTGGCAGTCTGATTCCTTGCCTCCTTCTCCCTAGCTCCAAGTAGAATCTCAGCTTCTCAGCAGACCAAAGTAGTAGATGCCCGTAATCCCATCACTTGTGGAACAGAGGCAGGAGGATCAATATAAATTTGAGGCCAACCTGGTCTACAAAGAAAGTTCCAGGCTGGCTAGGGTTGGACTGCCTTGAAATAATGAATGAATGAGTTAGGTGGGTTTGGTGTATTGCTCATCGCAGAAACAGAGGAGTCTTTAGTTATTTTTGCCATTGGTGGCCATGTTCACAGGCATGTGTCTGTGTTGCTGTGGTCATGCACATGCTAGGCAAGTACTAGGCCACTGAGCTGAGTCCACAGATCTGGGTGTTCCAGACAGTGAGTGTTTACATGGTAGCTGGGAATCTGAACTCAGGTCCTCACATTATTTGTGTGTTTGTTTGTTTATTGTGTGGTGTAGGGCATTTCATGCCATGCTACTCGAGTGGGAGACAAAAGACAACTTGCAGAGATCAATTCTCTCTTTCTACCATGCGAGGACTGAGCTCAGATCAACAGGTCATCAGACATGGTGGTCATAACGACCTTTACTCACCAAGACATCCACTTGGCCCTAAAGGGAGATCTCTTGACAAGGCAACATTTTTTATCGTAGGTATCTCAGGTTAGGAAACTTCCCAGCAGCCAGCATACCTGCAGTCACTCTGAGGCAAGCCTGAGTCACTGAGGGCCTGGACTCTCTGCCCCAGGCCTGTCACCCTTCTCCTGGCTCTGGCATTTTCCCCCTGTCACTGGTGGAGAGTTTATCTAATACAGTGTCTTGCGGAAGCATCCTTCGCTGGAGTTAGGTTTCTGGTCACGGGTCAGATCACAGATTGAAGTTAAGTAGTTTCTTCCTCCACTGCCAGTGTGTGCCTGGTGGAATCACTGGGGCATGTGCCGACTTCCCCAAGGACCTGTGGGTCTTGCTGAGAACAGGGAAGGCTGTCTTCCTGCTTCTAGTCAGTCATTAACTAACTCAGCAGGTGACTTTTCTCCTCTCTCTCTCTCTC
>NC_022028.1:6069608-6087935 GCF_000317375.1 Microtus ochrogaster | reverse complement strand
AAAAAAAAAAAAAAAGATTTTTTTTTACCCTATGCTATTTAAAAATGCTTATTTTGAATAACCAGTACACATGTAAAGTTACAGATTCTAGTAGTTATAGACAAAAGGCTATAAAGTGAGAATAAAAGATTTCTCTACCCGCCCTCGGTTCCCTCTGACTCCGTGCACTGTGCTGGTGTCTTGGATTTCCTTCACAAAGATGCAGTGCATAGCAGGAGTCACAAGCACCTACTTCCTAGCAGGTATCTTGTTTGCTATGCTTGCCATCTGTCCCTACCTTCTAATGCGTTTGGGAGGCTAGCAAGCTCAAAAGACAAACCTAAGACAATATCAGAATTCAGATCCCTGGGAGGCAGAGGCAGGCAGATTTCTGAGTCGAGGCCAACATGATCTACAGAGTGAGAGAGTTCCAGGACAGTCAGATCTACACAGAGACCACCACCACCTTCCTCCTAAATCCAAATTCCTGATGTCATTGGGTTTTCTCTACTTGGATGCGCTTGCTTTACCATTGTTTTTGAGCTAAAATAGGACAGTGGGGACAGAAGGTGTCATTCTGTTGGAGTGGGTTACAACAGGTGTCACGTGATTTGGTAGCATCTTTTGTTTTAGACACAGAGTCTCCCTGTGTTGTTCAGGTTGACCTCCAACTCACATCCTCCTGCCTCAGCTCAGAGAGGGCACCTCCCATCCCCCAGCCAAATGTAGCATTTTGATAGTAGTTGAGGTGATGTGACTGTCGCACACAGTTGCTCGCCTCGCATGCTCAAGATTCCAGAGATGAAGGCACAGGAGTCAACTCTGCCCCGTGTCCTGCACTGCATTCTTTGAAAGTGACTGCAGGAGGCTTAGCTAAGTTTAGTTAATTAGTCAGCCAACAGTTCCAAGGCCGCCGAAACAAATTCTCTGCTTAGCCCAGAGTAGATTATGTTCTTTACAACTGCACCGTGATCATTTTGATCTACAAGATGCATAAATACATTTGGCACGGTAAGCAGAATAATGCCTCCTCTGGTCCGTATCCTAATCTCTGGAAGCGGAGAATATGACATATTACATGGCCAGTGCAAATTTAGATGGAATTAAGGTTGCTAAATTTAGCACCCTAGATTATTATAGTGGGCCTAAAATAATCCCAAGTGTCTTTCAGAGCAGCAGGAGAAGGCTGCTATGATGATAAAAGCCTATAATACCACTCGGGAAGCTAAGGTAGGTGAATAGTAAGTTTATCCAGGGGCTTGGGAGGTAGCTCAGTTAGTAAAGTGCTTGCTACACACACATGAGGACCCGAGTTTGATCCCCATCACTCACATAAAAAGCCAGTGTGGTGTTACATACTTGAATTTCAACAGAGGGCAGGTAGACACGTGAAGATCCCACCAAGGGACCCTGTCTTAAAAACCAAGATTGATGACTTCCGAGAAGTGATAGCTAGTGCTGACCCCTGCCTTCCATGTGCACACACGCCAACACTCTACCCACACCCCCTACATAGATGTGAGCAAAGGAAGGCAGGACACTGCTGGAGCAGGATAGAAGCTTGACAAAAGAGAGGCCATGTTGTTGGTTCCAAGGCTATAAAAAAAAGAGACAGAAGCCAAGGAATGTGAGCAGGGTCCCTAGAAGAAAAAGTGAAGTGAACTCCATTCAGAGTAAAGTTCAGTGTTGAGAAAGAGTTTGGAAGAAACGACCTATCCTTTCCAAATCAGTTCTTACTTTTAATTCATCCATGTATTTATGAATTTTATGAAAAATTGGGTGTTCATGGTGACATATACCTGTTATGCCAGTATTTTGGAGGCTGAGGCAGGAAGATAAGAAATTCTGGAATACATAAACAAGAGAGTCTGTTTCAAAGTAGGAAAAGAAAGAGTTCTAGGAAGTCAATGCCTACACTCTGCTCTACGAGGCAGGTCCTTGTTAATCACCACTGGGAAAATAAGGAAGCTCATAAAATTGGTAGCAATATTCCAGGAGCTCCCTACCCAGGCAAGGCCATTGGAAGCCTGGATCCTAGTCATCCACTATTAAATTGTGCTTTTGTTGCAGAAGACACGTTACTATGACTACAGGAGCATCAGAGCAGGTGAGAGTAACAAGAAACTGTGCTTTTCTCTACAATGTATGTGTACATGATGATGTATGTGTATGAGTTTAGGTGTTTGCCCACCACAGCACACACATGGGGGGTCAGAGTACAGCCCGTGAGGTCAGCTCTCTCCTCTCACCATGTAGGGTCTGAACTTCAAACTCAGATTGTCAGTCTTGGTGGAAAGAACCGTGAGCCACTGAACCACGTCACCGCCCGCTACTTGTTTATGTTGTGTGTGTGTGCTTGTGTTCGTGTGAGTGAGTGCAACTGCAGGTGCCCGTGAATATGCTCGTCACATGTGAAAGCCACAAGTTTTCTTCTCAATCACTTCCCAATCTTGATTTTGGGGAGGAGTTTCTCACTAAACCTAGAGCTCACTGACTCAGCTATGCTAACTGCCAGCAAGTCCAAGGGATCCTCCTGCCTCTTACGGCCCCAGCAATGGGCTTACGGGTGTCACCGTAGAAGCCTCTTTTTAATATGGGTGCCAAGGATCCAAAATAGGATCCACATTGATTACATGGCAAGCACTTTATCTACCGAGCCATTTCCCAGGCCCTTACAATTTATGTAATAAAATTGGAATGATAATTTTAACAACAAATTTGCCTTTATTCGAATGCAACAGGATTTTAATCAATGATACTGACATTCAGCAATGATCATTTCTGCTAAAACTTGATTTTACCACTCCATCTGGAGTTTAGCCAAAGTGTGCATTTACTGGACTTCAAATGCTCAGCTGGGCTACTTCTCTGTTGAATATTGACATAGACTGGCGACATCAGCTTAGAGTTATACAAGACCATTTACTTTCTCTGCTACTGGCATTGAGTTTGTTTTTCTGTTTTGACTCATTTTGTCTTGCAGGGGCAAGTCCCCTTTGTTATTCTACACACTTAAAGCAGTTTACACTCTGCTGGCCAGTCATCAGCAAGAGGAGATTTCAACACAACTGCGGATTACACACTGTGAAACAGTGAGGCTCGGTGTGGGGATTCATGCGTGGAATTCGAGCACTCAAGAGGCTGAAGGAAGGAGAACCGCTGTGAATTCAAGGCCAGCCTAAGCTACTTTTTGAGAACGGTCTCAAACCAACATTGTGTGTGTGTGTGTGTGTGTGTGTCTGTGTGTGTGTCCTGGAACTTGCTCTATAGGCCAGGCTGGCCTCCACACACACACACACACACACACACACACACACACACACACGAAATATTGACACATGAACATACGAATAAATATAGTAAAGTCCAGAAACTGACCAGTTATATGGAGAATTAGGTATATGATATGGTGGTAATTTATTTTATTCATTATTTACTTTTAGGTATATGACTGTTTTGTCTGTATGCTTATATGTGTGTTATGTGTGTGTTGGTCCTCAAAGGTCAGAAGAGGGTGTCAAGTCCTCTGGAACTGGGGTTGTAGATGCCTGTGAGCCCCCATGTTGTTGCTGGAAACCAAAATTAGGTTCTCATGTTGTTGCTAGGAATAGAAACCAGGTCCTCTGCAAGAGCAGGAGGAGCTCTTAAACAATGGAGCCATCTCTCCAGTACCATGAGGTGACACACACATATACATGTATGTATATGTGTATTATGTATATGTGTATGTATACATATGTATATATATGTATATGTGTATGTATGTGTATGTATACTCAATCAATAGTCACTGAGAAGAGAATAAAAAAGCTTAAGTACAATCTTGATCCATGTGCTCTCAAATCAAATCTAGAGGTATCACAACCTTACCTATAAAAAATGAACTATATGTCTAGTTCCAGGGGATCTGGCCCCCTCCTTTGGCTGCGGAGGCACCTGCACTCATGTGCAGGCACACACACACAGGAGTGCTGAATGTACACATAATTTTAAAAGGGGGAACTGAAGAGATGGCCAGAGGTTAAGAGTGCTTCCTGTTCTTTCAGAGTCCATGAGTTAGGTTCCCAATACTCTTGTGGGGCAGCTCACAATTGCATGCGACTCCAGCTCCAGGAGAACTGATGCCCTTTCTTGGCCTTTACAGGCACCTGTCTCTCCCCCTCCCACATACACACACACACACACACATAAATAAAAAAATTTTTTAAATAAAATCTTTCTGTTGTTGTTTATGTGTTTGTTTGAGATAGGGTTTCTCTGTGTAGCCTTGCCTATTTTGGAACTAGCTCTGTAGACCAGGCTGGCCTCGAACTCAGAGATCTGCCGGTCTCTGCCTCCCATATACTGGGTTTAAGGCATGTGCCACCACTGCCCACCAAAAAAAAATTTTTCTAAAAGAGAGAAAATCTATCAAGCTGTACTTATGACATACATACTTCTGTGGTTATATATTATACTATATAAGAAATATCTTAAAAATGAAAGATTTAAGAATAGATGAAAATGCCTAGGGGTGTAAGTACAGCTATAAGTACATACCTAGAATGTACAAGGCTCTGGGTACTATCCCAGCATGGCAAGACAAAGCGAAGAGGTCTAGTTTTATCTCAAAGTTTTGGAAGCAGGGGAGAGTGGTCAGTAGTTGAAGTGCTTGTTGTGAGAGTCTGAGTTCAGATCCCCAGAACCTTATAAGTGCCAGCCATCCATGGCAGCCCATAGAGAAGTCTAGTAATCTGAAGAAAGAGACAGCATCCCTGGAACAAACTGATAACTAGACTAAGGTGTGAGTGAGCTCTGGGTTTGAGTGAGAGCCTCAGCCTCAATGGATAAGATGTTGAGCTACCAAAGATGATTCCAGACGTCTGCCTCTGAGAGCCACATGCATGAGCATGTACTTCTGCCCACACATAAGTGAACATGTATACAAACATACACACTCATACAACACATACGCACATGCAAAAAAGCTTCCAAACCTTGTAAAATATTGATAACAGAGCGACATACAATTGTGGGGTTTTTTTCTTTTTCTTTTTAGAGACAAGTTCTGTTGTGGGATATTAGTACACTGTATGATGGTATATTTGCTGTGATTGGTGTGATAAAAAGCTGAACGGCCAATTGCTAGGCAGGGGGTATATGCAGATTTCAGGAGAGAGAAAGAAAGAGGAAGAGATCATGGAGGCGCAAGAGAGAAGCCAGGAGACGCGGAAGAAACAGGATGGACAGTAAGCAACAGAAGATAGATTAGTATACGTGAGTTAACTTAAGTTATAAGAGATAGTGGGACAAAACTAAGCGAAGGTCGAACTTTTATAATTAATAAGAAGTTTTTATGTCATTATGTGGGAACTGGCTGGTGGGACGCAATTAAGACATGTTACAAGGTTCTTCATGTAGCTGAGGCCAACCCCAAACTCTATAAAGCAAGGTTGGCTTTGTGCTCTGGATCCTTCTGCCTCTCTACCTCCCAAGGACTGGCAGTAGATCCCTGTGCTACCACGCCAGGATAAACTTTCTAAACGGCATAAAAGCATCATGGAATGTCAACCAAACAAACAAATCCCAAACATTAAACATCAATCAAGTCATACTTGACTGAATACATCAGGTAGGGTCCAACCAGGAAAAGAAAGACTCCTCCAAGTGTTTGCAGCAAAGACAACCAAATACAAGACTCGCGGCAGGAAGAACTGGGAAGCCAGCAAGAAGCTCTGGTAGGTACAAGTACAGCTTCGTCACACAGGAACTGGAAGGACAAGGTTAGATGAGCTATCCCAGCAGCCAATGAACGGATCAGCCGGCTGAGCCCAAAGCTTACAGGCCTCTTCAACGGGAGCCTAAGCTAGAAGCAATGCACCATGGATGATGAAAGCAGCCCTGGTGTCAAGAGAAGTGTTCTGAGTGCAAGCCCTGGAACCCACATGGTGAACAGAGAACTCAGAGAACTGACTCCCCCACACTGTCTTCTGACGACCACGTGAGTGCTATGGTGTTCGGTCTCCCTCTCCCTCTCCTCCTCCCCCTCCTCCTCTCCCCTCTCTTTTGCACGAGCGCGCGCTTGCACACATGTATGTGTGTATACGTGCGCGTGTGTGCACGCACGCACATAAATAAATGTGAAAAAGAGCTAAGGTCTTTGGAATATCTACAACGTTGTCTTTTTACCTATTTCTGGAGTGCATTGTTTGACTTTCGTTCAATAGGCAAATTGTTTTTAAGGTTTTATTTCTCCTTCTATCTATGTGAAGGTATGCGCATGTGGGTATATGTCTGGGGAGGCCAGAAGAGGGTGTCGCATCTCTAGGAGCCAGAGTTCTAAGCCTCTGTGCGTCTGTGACGTGGGTGCAGCTAATTAAACTCCACTCCTCTGGAAGACAGGCAGTGCCCTTTCCTGTTGGGACAGCTGTCTGGCCCCTCAGGAAACAATTTTTGCCCAATCAGAAAAGTCTGAAGCTGAGCTAGAGAGCTGTGGGTGCTTGGCTGAGTGGTGCGGGGTGCACATAGCATGCACGAGGTTCTGGTCTCGGTCCAGGGCGCCTCTCCCTAAATGGATGACTGTCTGGCTGAGTGATTAGAAGTGATTTTCTTGTACGCTTGCAGCTGACTTGGTATTTCTCCCTACCACACTAAATTTGTTTAAACTCAAATTCCTCTTTCTCAAGGTTCTTTCCCTCCAAACAAAGCTTTCCCCGGTACTTTCAATTCCCGTCTCTTCGAAGAGTCAGCAAAGGAAAGCCCTTTCCCTTTCATTTTGATTTCAGAAACTTGCCAGTGGATACTTTCCTTTGGGGAAGAGACGCTGGTCTGGAACTGAAGTTAGACACGGAAAGTCCTGGCCAGCAGTTTCTCACCCGTGTCATTTCCTGAGCCCTTGGCAAAGTGCTGATGTGTGGTGACTGGAAGGCCTTTCCGTTCTGCAGATCTTTCATGTCTTTGCCTACTTGGGTTCTGAAGCACCCGACGACGTGTCTCTGAACGCCGATTTACGCCTTTACATTTGGTTTTAGATTCAACCACACAAGCACTGACTACTTCTCTAAGCAGAAGGTCATGACTCTTGGATGTTTTGGGTATGCTGTTGTGATGTTGTCAAGGGTAGATTTCTTTATTCTTTGCTTTTTCTTTGTAACAGATGAGAGGTAAGGTTTGAACAGTGTGGCGGTTCTGTGGTAGATAAACACACACACACACACACACACACACAAGTGTAAACACAAATATGTGTTTGTGTGCGTAGACAGTGGTCTCTGGAAGGCCAGCTTTCCTCTGGTAGGACTGGCTGCTCGGATGGGGAGCACTGTGTACTCAGACCCATCCAGTATCTCACACAAAGGGCATTTACTTCCCTACCTCGCCTTTGTATCCAGTAGTTAGAAAAGTTTATGACCTAATATTAATAAGATAGATCTATTCTGATTATATTTTAGCCATTTTAAAATATTTATTTGCCAGGCAAATATTATGGTGTTGGCGCATGCTTTTAATCCCAGCACTCAGGAGGCAGAGGCGGGTGGATCTCTCAGTCAGAGGTCAGCCTGGTCTACACAGAGAGTTCTAGGGTGGTCAGGGCTACACAGAGAAACACTGTCTCGAAAAACAAACAAAAACAAATAAACAAAAATTTTACTCATTTATTTACTGAGCCAGGGTCTTACTATGTAATCCTGGCTGGCCTGGAACTCTCTCTGTAGTCCAGGCTGGCCTTGAATTAGGAAAGATCCACCTGCCCCTGTCTCCCAATTGCTGGGATTAAAGGCTTTTTAAAGATTCGAATTTATTTTATTGTGAGTGTATGAATGCTTTGCCTGTGTGTATACTTGTGTTCCACGTCTGTGCCTTGTAGGCACAGAAGTCAGAAAAGGGTAAAAGGAAAACCTGGAACTGGAGTTACAGGTAACTGTGAACCCCTGTATGGGTGCTGGGAACCGAGTCTGTGTCCTCTGCAAAAACAAGTGTGTTCTTTGCTTGTTTGTTGTTTGTTTGTTTGTTTTTCAAGAGAAGGTTTCTCTGTGTGGCTCTGGCTGTCATAGAACTTGCACTGCAGACCAGGCTGACCTCAGACTGACAGAGATCTGTCTGCCTCTATCTCCTAAGTGCTGGGATAAAAGGCGTGAGCCACCACTACCCAGGGTACAGCAAGTGCTCTTAACCACTGAACTTTCCCTACAACTGTTTTTGAGATTCATATTCTCTCTCTCTCCCACCCTCCCTCTCCCTCTTACCTGGGCCATTAGCTTAGTGTGGTTGGCCTTAAACTTTTTTGTAACAGAGAACGATCTTGCATGTCTAAATCTTTCTGCTTCAATCTCCTAAGTGCTGGGTTAACAGGTATGTTGCTACCATTCTTGCTCTACGCCATATTGGGAAGCGAATCCACTGCCTTGTGCATGTTAGGCATGCAGTCTACCAGTTGAGTTATATCCCCAGTCCTTGGAATGGTATTTCAAATAGAATATAAATATGTAAAAATAATTTTTCATTATTACTTAATTGTTTAACCTATAATATTTCCACTGAAGATGATAATGGAACACAAAGTAAGTGTGAATCATGAGTAATCATAGCTTAGGCAACATCTCCACCAAGAATTTGCTATTAAGGCTCATTCATTCATTAGAAGTCTTTGCAGCTGGACATGGCGGTGTGTGGCCATGAGTCCTGCACTTGGGAGTAGGCTAAGGCGGGAGGATTGAGAATTTAAAGGCAGCTTAAGTGGTCTCACAAAAACACAGTTTTCTGTAAATGTTGTCATTTATTTAAAAAGAAGAGAAGTCACACCTTGCAACAAGGGTCACATAGGAGGTGTACTGGAAGAGGAGAGAGAGGGAGCAGAGAAGGGGGCAGAGTCCAGTTTCTGGGGACAAGAGTGGCAGAAGAGAGAGAGAGAGAAAGAGAGAAAACAGAAACAGAGAAACAGGGGAGGTGGACAAGATTGGTGGAAGAGAGAGAGAGAAAGACGGGGGTGGGCAAGGCCCCCCGTTGAAAGGGACAATAACACATGTGCACAGGGGGTGCTCTTAGTGGCTGCATCTGAGGACGTATCCTGTCAGGGCCCTAAGGGAAGCCAGTATAGATACCTGAATACTAACTGTAAATGCTGAAAAAATAATTCCTTGATCTGAAATCTTGAAGAGGTAAAAAAAAATATTTTTTTTTTATTCTTTCAAATGTTGTTGTATTTAGTGCAGTTGTTGTTTTGTTTTTTGGTTATACTAGACGCCCAGAATCTTGTATACCTGAGGGAGGAAACTGGTCCCCACTAAATAGCTAACAGCCCTGCCAACCTCTTAGCCTGCCCCTACTGAGAGCCTTCCACGTGCGCATAGTCCGTGAGACAGTAGAGATGCGTGGGACAGTTTCAGACTCGTAAGGCTTCACTCATACAACAGGAAATGAAAGCGGTATGAAAATAGCTTTTTTATAAGAGAAAACGCACTGAGTATCCCAGAAAAGGTTTAAACACAGATTTTTTTTTTTTTTTTTGAGGCATGAGAATCATATTCAAGAGAGTCATGGAGAAGAGGGCAAGAAACACCAGAGAGGGGAGTTGGGGTACAATGAAGTTGGGCTCCTTTTTTTAATTCATTATTTGTTTAGTTTGTTAAATTTATTTGTTTATTTTGAGTCAGTGTTTCAATCTTTAGCCCAGGTTGACCTGGAACTCACTATGTAGCCCAGGCTGGATTCGAACTCATGATGATCTGCCACCCTAAACTCCCCAAATACAGGGATTACAGGTTTAAGCCACCATGCTTGGCCTTTAAAGTATCCAGTTCTGTCTATAACTCTATCCACTGGCCTACCCTTTAAAATAGATTTTTGTTTTTATTTTTAATTGTGTGTGTGGAGGAGAAGGGGTGGTATGCACATAGCACAGGTGCCTGCAGCTGAAGTTATAGATGTTAACTCTCCTGGTCTGGATCCTCTGCAAGAGCAGTGTGTGCTCTGAGCTACTGAGTCATCTCTGCAGGCCCTACTTTTGTTTTGTGAGATAAGTGTCACTCAGTACCCCAGGATGGCCTAGAACTCACTGTGTAGACCAGGTTGTCCTTCCTGACGGCTAGGATCGTGGTGTAAAACACCGTTTCTTACTACTCTTTACTTGACTTTATTTGTAAGTGTTCCATATTTTGTACATACTAGGCAAGCGCTCTACCACTGAGCTACCTTTTTATTTTATTTTATCGAGACACGGTCTCATCTTTTGAGTGCAGGGATTAGACTCTACCATATCTAGCCTGGCTTCTTAGCTTAAACCTAGGCTACACAACAGCAAGAATGATGCCTCCTTCCTATCTTTCGGTACCCAACTACACAAGTGCCTATTCAGTGCCTGGCCGAGAGTAGATCTTCAGTGAGTGACGCGGGGGAAACAGATTGGCTTCACGGCTGGTGTGTAATCTGTGCTCACACAACAAACAGAGGAGGAGTCAGTCCTTCCGGGCTTCTGCCCTCCCCTTTTCCCCTTCCCTCCTCTTCTTTCAACAAAGGAAGACATCCTAGTTCAAGAAGCAAATTGAGGGCTGGAGAGATGTCTCAGTGGTTACGAGCATTGCCTGTTCTTCCAAAGGTCCTGAGTTCAATTCCCGGCAACCACATGGTGGCTCACACCATCTGTGGTGATGTCTGGTGCCCTCTTCTGGCCTGCAGACATACACACAGTCAGAATATTGTATACATAACTAATAAATAAATATTATATAAAAAAGAAAAAAAGAAGCAAATTGACTTTAGAACAGGCTAGAGTGTCAGCTGGAGAGTTAGTCTTGTAGTCTTTGCTCAGGTTCTATCGCTTCGAGGTCGTGTGATCTTAGGCCACTTAACTACAGTTAAGTGCTTGCCCCCGGTGATACAGTGAGAGGCTGTCTGAGGAGGCAACAAACTGTATCTGACGGTGTCTGAGCTGCCAAGAGGCCAGATGATGGCTGCTGTTCTGAATGTCATTGTTGCTCCTGCTGTCAAGGTAAAAAGAGCATTTTTCCCTTCAGTGATTGATTTTAAGGCACACATAGCTACTATAAGCTGCTATCTTGTGAAAGGTCAGTGATTTAGAGTGGCTGCAATTGGGTCCAGGATTACTCTGTGAAAAAGACAGCAGCCTGACTAAAGTCAAAGGTATTCTGTGAAAATGTATTTGGTAGTGAGGAAAGGTTAGAAAATCCAAAATATGCCATGTAGGTAGGGTTTGCTAAACTGGGAAAACCGGATTGGCAATCTAGAGAGTATTAAAAGTTAGTGAGGAAAAGTAGGGATGGAAGAAAGGAAAAAGGGTAAGATAAGGCCTAGGAGATACAGTTGTTGGGGGAACAAGCAGCCCAAATCAGAGATGTGCTTCTGATGAGGGAAACACCGTGTGTTGGTTATTTCTGTCAGCTGCTCAGAGGAACCTCAGCTGAGCAATTTTCTCCATCAGATTGGCCCGTGGGCATGTCTGTGAGGAATTATCTTTTTCATCCTTCCTCCGTTTCTATCTGTCCTATGTATATTTCTTCTTTTCTTTTTCTTCTTCCTCCTCCTCTCCCCCCTCCTTTTTTTTTTTTTTTTTTTCGAAACAGAGTCTCTCTTATGTTGCCCTGGCTATCCTGGAACTCACCATGTAGACTAGGCAGGCCACAATCTCAGAGGTCTGCCGGCTTCTGCCTGTCAAGAGCTGAGATTAAAGGTGTACGCCACCACATCCAACTTTTTTTTTTTTTTTTTTTTTTTTGGTTTTTCGAGACAGGGTTTCTCTGTGGTTTTGGAGCCTGTCCTGGAACTAGCTCTTGTAGACCAGGCTGGCCTCGAACTCACAGAGATCCACCTGCCTCTGCCTCCCGAGTGCTGGGATTAAAGGCGTGTGCCACCACCACCCGGCACAACTATTTTCTTGATTGATGATTGCTATAGGAGGGCCCAGCCCAATGTGAGAGGTAGAAGCCCTGGGTTGTATGAGAAAGCAGGCTGAACAGACCACCGAAAGTGAGACAGGAAATGACCTCTGCTTCTGATCTTGCCTGCAGGTTTTAGCTTTGAGCTGCTGCTCTGACTTCCCTTGCTGACACATTGGAATCTGGAAGTCAAATAAGCTCTTTCTTCTCCTAGTTGTTTTTGGTCAGTGTTTTGTCAAAACAGCAGAAAGCAAAGCAGAAGAGAAGACATAGTCCATGTCCAAGGAGAAGCAATTCTGTAAGGAGGTAGACAGAGGTGTAGGAGGGCATTTAGGATGATCAGTTTCCCTGGTTATAAAGTCAGAGTGTAAGTAAAAGCCTCGAGGACCAGGAGGTGGAAGTGTCCTTGAAGGTCCGGTGTTTCAGGTAAAGTAGCCTTGCCTCTGTAGGTGACGCCTGTGAGAGAAGGCGGAGCAGGCGTGGGCTGACTGGAGGCTGGAGAGCCTGGCTGAGGAGCCATGTATAGAATGTGGTGCGGCTGTGGGAGTGGCAAGATGTGGCCGGAAACCAGCAGAATGGAATGTGAAGGCTCAGGAAAGAGAGAGGAACATCTTGGTTTGTGAGCTTTTTTCTGCTTTGGCAGGCATTTAATTCTTGGCATAAAAATAATGTCATTCAGTGCTCAGTACCACAGACACAGACACAGACAGGCAGACAGACAGACAGACAGACAGACAGACACACACACGCACACACACTCCCCTCTATCCACACATACCAGT
Source organism: Microtus ochrogaster (assembly GCF_000317375.1). Lineage (NCBI taxonomy): Eukaryota > Metazoa > Chordata > Mammalia > Rodentia > Cricetidae > Microtus > Microtus ochrogaster. The sequence goes on along the minus strand of NC_022028.1, from coordinate 6,075,304 downwards.
ATTATACATGTACAATTAATCTCCAGAACCTCATTTCCCACATTCAATCTACAGCACCATACACATACACATACATACACACACACACACACACACCACACCACATACACACATCACACCACACCACACAGACAGACAGACAGACACACACACACGGGGTTCGGGGGAGATATCGATTCAAAGTTCCAGTGTCCTATGAGAGATAAAATCTTCTCTATCCTTGGCACAGTTGGGGAAGTTAAGTGGGGATCTAAAATAAAATTTCCACTTCTTGTTTTAGAAACAGACGATGGCAGAAACACAGAGATACACTAATTGAATGAATGCCTTTTAGTACCATATTAGGTCAGACGCGGGCCAGGGGATAATGAGCACATACGGATAGGATCTTCTGCTCAGAGTCCCTGGGGTTACTATTTTAAGAAGAAGCCCTATCATGTAATTGTCTCACGAGTGCTAGGATTACAAATGTGGACGGCCATGTCTAGTTTGTGTTGGTACTGGAATCAAACCCAGGGCTTCACGTATGCCAGGCAAGCACTCCACTAACGGAGCCTCATCCCTACTCCTCCTTTCTTGGCTTTTTAGCCAGCCCATGCTGACCTCGAACTCACTGCATAACCGAGATGATCTGGGACTCCTGATCCTCCTTTATTTATCTCCTAAGTGCTAGGATTCAGGCATGAGCATCCATGCCTGGCTCTGTGTAATTTATAGAAGTTCCTGAGCAACGAAGACACAAGTTCGTAATATTATTCTCTTTAGAAAGTGTTCCTGCAGCGGAGTGATTTGTGATATGCACCGCTACTACCTGGCTTATGGACAATACAACACAATAGTGTTCGTTGTAAACAATTCAACCAATTCATAGCCTAATGAAATGAAAAGACGCTTCTCAAAAGATTAAAGCATAATGCCTCATACATATATGAAAAAAGTTTAATATCACTAGTCTTCAGAGAATGCAAATTCAAATGACGCTGATATTCCATCTCAAGCCTGTCAAAATGGCAGTCATTAAGACAATGAATAATAAGGTACCCAAGCCTGTAATCACAGGATCCAGGAGCTAGAGGTGGGCGGATCAACATCATCTTTAGCTACAGAGCAGTAGGAAGCCAGCCTGGCATGTACAAGAACCTGTCTCAGAAACAAATGAAACAACTGGCAATAAAAAGGGGAACCTTGCTGGGCCTCTGGTGGTGCGTGACTTACCCTTAGCACTCAGGAGGGGGGCAGAGGCAGGCAGAGCTCTCTGAATTTCAGGTCTACCTGGTCTATATTATCAGTTCCGGGCCAGTCAGGGTCATATAGTGAGAATCCAGTATAAAAGAAGAAAAAATAAACCAAAACTAAAGTGGGGGAAACCCCATACAATGTTGATGGGAATGAAATAATGTAGCAACTATGGAAGTCAGCATGGAGGTTCCTCAACATATTAAAAACAGGTAGATACCACATGACCAAACTGTACCACTCAGGGTATTTACCCATAAGACTCCAAGCTGACATGTCACAGGGACATTTGCATATCAATGTTTACTGTAGTATAGTCACAATAGCTAAGTGATGGAACAAACCTAGGAGTCTATCAACAAAGAAATGGATAAAAACATGATATATATGTGTGTGTGTGTACATATACACATAGATATACATATAGGTATACAATGAACTTTTTAGTCATAAAGAAAAATAAAGTTAAATGTTGTTTACAGGAAAACAGGTACAACTGGATGCAATATTAAGCAAAGGAAGTCAGTTTCAGAAAAACAGGCATTGCATGGCTTCTCCCATCTGCGATTCTTAGATTTCATGAAGATATGTGAAGTTATGCATGTACTATGACATGAAGGTAGAACTGAAATTGGAGAGGAACGAAAGGAATTAAGGTGAAAGGCGATAGGAGGAAAGGGAGAGGGAAAAGCAGATGGAGGAAATAAGATCCAAATACACTGATACTTATATGAAAATGCCCTCATGCAATGTAGCGATATGTAGAACAAACATACACAAATGAAAATACAGAACAAAGCAACCAGTACTCGGGAGGCAGAAAATTAATTTAATTTCTGTAAATTACAGGCTCTTCTGCTTTACATAGTGAGTTCTAGACTGGCCATGGCTACACAATGAGACCCTGTCTCAAAAATCAACCAAACCCACCAACAAAACAAAACAGAAACAAACAAACCAAAACAATACAACAACAAAACCACACCAAACAAACAAGGGTGGAGGAAGAGGGGGGAGAGTTCACATTTTATTGCTCTGTGCTATGTTGAATCTAAATACAGCATTTTTTTTTTTTTTTGCAATAGGGGATTTCATCCAAACTACAGTAAATTAATTATATGCAGACAAAATACTCATACAAAAAAAATTAAATAGATCTTCAAAAAATAAAAAAAAGTATTTCACAGTCAGTAGGGGCCGGTTTTGAGCATGGCATGGAAAGTCAGGCATGGAGAACCAGGGACGGAAGGTACACATTTAGTTTTAGCACCAGAGAAGCAAAGACAGGAGGATCTCTGTGAGTTCCAGGCCAGGAGAGCCCGTCTTAAAAACAAAACCAGTTACAACACACAAACAAACAAAAGCATAGAAAGGTAGCATAACTTGGAGTTCTAGCGTTTGGGAGGAGAGGAAGCAAGGTCTCAAGCTGGAGACCAACCTGGGCTACAAAGTGAGAGCCTGTCACTGACAAACAGCCTTAACATCTGGGAGACTGATACTTCTTGAAAGAGCTTCCTCTGGAAGCTCCTGGCTCCTGTGACCTGCCTATCACTGGCCTCCAATCCACGGCAAATAGCATTGTTACAAAGATCTCTGCAGTACACAGAATGGTCATTTGTTTGAATAGGGCCATCAGGATTTTGCTTTTTCTCTCTCTACTTTACTGTTATTAATGATTAAAGACAAGTTTTCAGAGCTGGGGATCTGGGCTTGTGCACACTAGGTAAGCAATCCGCCGAACCTCCCCACCAGCCCTAGAGTTTAAAACATTTAAAGAAGTATGATAGAGAAAATGCTCAGAGTGGTCACAGGTCTCCCTATAGCCCCCAAACTGCTAGTGGAATAACAGGACCCTGTCAAGGGCTGATGGATAGGACACCGGCTTTAGCAGAGGGTGGGGGAGGGGATGTGAGGAAGAGGCTGGATGCCTACTTTTTTCTTGAACACACAGTATAGTCTTCATGATTAAGATTGTAATTTCCGACAATTATAGTTGTTTTCTAAAAAGGGATTTATTTTTTAAAAAAGATTGAGGTGGTAGAAACTTAACTGCAGCAGAAATTAGCCAAGCCAAACAAGATTATAAAACACTGCTCAGGAAGCCTAGTATTTTGAAACTAAGAACAAAGAAACAATGAAGAATTAGTTTCTGGCACCTTTTGAGCTCAACAAGTAGTTAAAAGCAAACATTTAATTTTCTTTCTTTACTGTGCTGGTCCTTGTAAAGTAGTTTTTGCCAACAGGAAAATAATTGGTGGTGTTTTAACACAGTCATTTTGTGACAGTTGCCTAAGAAAACTTCAGGAGACGCATGAATGGGATTGGTCGGAAATTGTGTCAGTTACAGAGATCGCAACATTCTTGAAGCCAGAGTAACACGTTCACTATGTAGAAGGAAAAAAAAAAGGATGATTGATCAGAGTGAAATGAATCCCTTGCCCTGGCAGACAAAGAGCGGAGAATTGATGAACTAACATTTGCACACTCGGAAGTTTAGCAAGTTCTTACAAACTTCCTTAGTGACACGAGAGTCCTAAGGAAGGGACCTACAGAGCTTTGGCATGTGCCTTTGCCCAAAGAACCGTCTTGCTGACCTTAGGAAGTATTTTTACAGATAATTTTTAAAGCTTAAAAATAAATTTCTGAAAAAAATTTTCTGCGGGTAGAGAGATGGCTCAACTGTTTAAGGGGTGTGCTGCACTCACAGAGGACCTGATTTGGTTCCCAGCTCCCACCTCTGGTGGCTTACAATTACCTGTAACTCTAGCTTCCGGAACGGGCACTGGCACACATGGGGACTCAAACAGGTAGGAACTCACACATACATGTAAAAATAAATACATTTCCGGCTTTCATGGTTTTGACTTTGGAAGACCGATAGTTTTCAGTCTTACCTCTCTGCTGTTCCACCCTTCTCCCTGAGCCTTGCCCTATTCATAACATATATTTTTTAAAGCTCTTATACACCTGACATTGTGTATTTCAGGCTGTTTATTATGTGTTTATGTTCTGCCTTTGGGTTAGAATGCAACGTCACTGAAGATAAGGGCTATGAATTTTTTATTCGTGTTGTTTGCTTGGTAGGAGACAATGAACATATTGCTCAATAAGTATTCGTTGACTAAAGCAAGGCAGTGTGCTGTGCTTTCAATGCTGTGCAGCTGGCATCAGCTGTGCAAACTAAATGTTTTCCTTGATTCTGCTTGGACACTGTAATCGTAAAGGTTTGATCCACTGTGAATCTTAACAATTCCTGTTTCAAAATCGCCAAGGCAACCCTTTCGAGGCAGGAAAGGATGCCCTTAGCAGGCCTACGGGAGACAGTGAGAAGAGATATTTACAGTTACTGCTCCAGCCAGGTCCTTGTTCTACATAGCCCAGATTTCTTTCAACACATCTAAGAGTTGAAGTGCCAGTCAGGTTCTTTAACTCAGGACCTACAAAAAAAAAAAAAATAAAATAAATGGCAGGGTTGAGTTGCAGAGACCCAACTTGGCCTGGTCCCAAAGGGCAAGACAGTTTTAAGTGTCGAGTAGCTGTGAGAATTCCATGACTTAATTTCTCTGAAAAGCACCAGGCACGACAGTCGGCAGTCCACACATGCTGCTCCACATATTCGCTCAGGAGCTGAAGTTGATTTTTTTTTTCCCAATTAGGAGCGGAGAAAAGAAAAAAAGAAAGGAAAATTACGCTGAATTAATAAAATTTGTCTATAATTCGAAGAAAGCTCCTGTCTGATTACAGTAGTCCTAAGCTGACCTTCATGTTGAGTGTAGAAAAAAAAATGCCTGGCAATGTTTCAAACCATGATGCCTAATTTAGAATAACTTCTATTTCAAAACAGGGACTAGGAAGTCGTCTTTGGCCAACAAGAGACTCAAGGAATACGGTAATGTATTCCTATGAAACAAGTCACTTCGTGCCCCCTCCAGCCCCGCAAAGGAGAGCGCGTGCTCTGCAGGTGGACTGTGGGGTCCCCACGTTTGCCGGGACTGCCTTGAACTTCGAAATCAAAGCGCTCGCTCCCCTAGTTGTCCCCTCTTAGATCTCCCACAAGCTACGTCTTTGGAGGAAAGAGAGCGGGGCAACCCAGGCTCACTTCGCGGAACCCCGTCGGTACCCGTCTGGGTGGCGCGCCCCACGCAGATCCCGCGCGCCCGCAGCTCGCCGCACCTGGAGGAGGGCGGCGCGCGGCCCCGCCGTGACGTCACCGCACCTGGCACCAGCTGCGGGAGCCGGGGTGGCGCGCGGGGGCCCCAGGGGGCGTGGCCGAAAAAAAAAAATCCCAGACCATTCTCGCGAGATTTCGCTCCAGCCGGGTCCCAACGCTCGGCGCACCGGCTCGTGCATTGCACCCGGGTCTCGAGCGGGGCGCGCTCGGCCTCTGAGGGAGTGGGTGCGGGGCGGGCCAGCCGGTGCCGCCGAGGCGAGCGGAAGCGACCGGGAACCGCGGCGGAGGG
>NC_022028.1:6050321-6069508 GCF_000317375.1 Microtus ochrogaster | reverse complement strand
CCTGCCTCAGCCACCTGGTTGCTGGGATTATAGGTTTTAGCTGTCACAGCTAGCGGACGCCGCTCGCTCCCGCTTGCCGGGGACCGCGGCGGAGACCGGGCGTGAGGAGCGGCGGAGCGCGCTCGCGGGCGGATGGAGGCTCCTCCCCGCCGCCCCTGAGCCGGTGCACTGGAGAAGCCGCGCGCCCGGCCGCTCTCTCCCCGCCAGAGCCGCAGCATGGGTAAGCATCGTCGCGCCAACCGGCCACGGGGCTCGTACGCGGGGCGGGGCGGGTCGGACGCTCCCCCTCGGCGGTTCTTTGCGGGACAGCGGGGCTCGAACCCTTGACCGGCCGCCCCGCTCCCTCCGGGAGCCTCCGGCTTCGATGGGGGAGGGCGATCGCGAACTTGACAAAGTGGCGCCGGCAGCTTTGCTCCTCCGAGGCTGGCCACACATTGTGTTTTTAAGAGAGAAAGAAAGAAAAAAGAGCACTCACACCCCCACGGCCATTAGGCCCACACAGACATTTTGTCGTCCAGAGCTGGAAGCGCAGAAAATAGTTAAGTCTGCCATTTGCCGTTGGCTGGCGTTGGCAGTGATTTGTGCCTCTTCTTCCTTCCCCTTCCGTGGGTAGTTTGGGAAGTGTTTTCCTGGCAGTCTCCCCGGTCAGGTGTGCTGGCATTTTAGCAGTCCGTCGAATTTCCACCTGAGGGCTGTCTTGGGGGTTCGGTCTTCGAGGATTCCCAGCCGAACCTCTGGGGGAGCAGTTTCCTGTTTGGAGCGAGACTTCCTCCTCGCGGGGAGAAAAAGTACAGGGCCCACAAGGTTGTTTTCTGGGTCGTCTTGGGGCTTTCTTTTGGCCTTAGAGAAGGCTTGAGTGTGTTGCAGGCAGGGCTCTGTGAAAAGGAGTTTTGTTAAGTGCTGTAACAGTTCTCTTTTGATAACAAAGTTTTGCCTGGGCTAGGCACTGACTCCCTCAGATGTCTACGAATTAACAGAAATAGTTTTTTTAAAAGCTATTAAAGACAATTAAAGATAGGGTTTTTTTTCTTTTTAAAATCAGATCTGTGTCACCATAAGGCAAGTGTGTGTTAAGTTGTGAAACCCGAATTTGGTTTTGTGGTATAAATCAGGAAGAGGTTATATCTCTTACTCAGTTGAAATTTGGTGCTGCTTCAACCATTGCTGAAATCAATAATTCATGAAACAAACGGAGGATTTAGAAGCACCTCCAAAACAGGAGTCGTGCTGATGTGGCACCCTGTGCCCACACTTTGTTCCGTGGGAGACGAATTTAGCTAGTGTTTACAGACACTGCCTTTCTGTTTTCTTAGACTTTCTAATTTTATACTCTCTGCTTCCCTCCTTCTTTGTGTCTCTTTTCTATACCAAGTGCTCCTTAACCCAGGAGCCAAGCATTTGCTGCTGGGGACCTTCAAATGGATTCCTTTCCACTTGATTAGTTGAGTTTACGGGGTAATTGCAGGCTTATTTCAGCATCAAAAGCTAGCTTAACTGATTTGGATTAAAAGCTAAAACGAAGTATACAATTCTTATCTGTCTTAAATCAGGATGCAGAATGTAATTAAACATCTTTTGATGCTCTAGAATAATCATTTTGTGACTTTGACTTGCTGCGAGCCCTTTAACCACCTTGCATCCTTTTGGTTTTTTGAGACAGGGTTTCTCTGCAGCTTTGGAGCTTGCTCTGGAAATAGCTCTTGTAGAGTAGGTTGGTCTCGAACTGACAGACCTTCCTGCCTCTGCCTCTCCGAGTGCTGGGATTAAAGGCGAGTGCCACCACTGCCCTGCCCACCTTGGTTCTTGTGTAGACTGTAGGGCCCTGTGCTGAAGAACAGACTTACTCCTTTGCAGTTTGCAGTTGTTTTAAGTGCACTTTCTCCTGTTGTTGGATGGACAGTATTGCACCTGTGATCAGTATCTACTTTCACCTTCCCCTTTCTCACTGGGTTTTTTCAAACTGTGGAAATAAATTAAATTTGTCATTTGTCATAGTGGAAATCAGTGGCCCCATAACTTGAGTATAAGGTCGTCGTTGTCTTTTCTTTTTTTTACAAGACAGGTTCTTACAGTGTAGTTCTGGCTGCCCTGGAACTCATTTTGTAGACCAGACTGGCCTTGAACTCAGAGATCCACCTGCCTTACAAGTGCTGGGATTAAAGGCATGAGCCATTATACCCAGCTAAAGTATTTTCTTAAGAAAAGTAAATGAGCAGTATTAATACAATGTAATACCTATATTTATTGTTCACAGGCCCTTTCTTTGTGACTTGCTTTGGTCTGTTTAGGTGAGTTGTTAGAGTATCTTGGGAAAGTTGTTTACCATATTGTCAATATGTGCTTTTAAGGTCTGTTATTTTGGGTGTTTGTCATTGTTTTTCCGTATAGTATTTTTGAATCTTTTGCAGATGAATGTGTACTTAAAATTTGTTGGTTGTGCAGTTATTGAAATCCTCAAGTTCATGTAAAAGAGTTTCCTTTAATATATAATTTGTTCAGTTACCTGCCATTGTTCTTTTTCTTGCATTTTTAAGACAAGGTCTCATCTCCTCACCCTGTGCTCCCTGGCTTTGATTTTAGAGTGATCCTCCTGCCTCAGCCACCTGATTGCTGGGATTATAGGTTTTAGCTGTCACAGCTAGCTAGTTGTCTGTATTTCTTGTAATTCATGGCACAGCTCTCTAATTCTCTCTGCTCTTTCAAAGGACTCTGATTTGATTCTTTCATTCTTATTGGGTGGCTTATGATTGCCACTGATATACAAGGCATCTGATAGCCTCTTCTGGTTTCTGAGGGCAACCCCACCCTATGACAGTTACACACTTAAAGATGCAGCCTAAAATACTCAAATGTTTTATCTAATTTCTAAGTCTTACTTGTTTTGAGATGAACAAGGACACTTAAGGGATGCACATGGCTAGTAGCTAAGAGTTTCTGAAGCCTAGACCTACACTGCTTTGGAAGTAGAAGCAGGTATTGAATTTAAGGCCAGCTTTGTTTACAAAGCTTATTCAAGGCCTTCCTGGCTGAAAGAGGGGAAAAGGGTTCTGGGCAAGGACTTCCTAGTCTGACCAACAAGCTTTGCTACTTAGAAAGTTAATTAGCTTGTCTGTGCGTGTGTTTCCTGATCTAGAAATTGGTGAGAAGCACCAATCACAGGTTATTAGGAGAATGAATGAGCTAATAATACTAACTAGTGTTTTCAAAAGATTTCTGCAGTTCTAATTTGGGAGTAGTTTGATAGTTGTTAAAAACAGAATATTGTCTTTCAAGGATCAGTAAGATGATTTTGTGTTAACACAAATTGAATTTTGTATAGTATAACTTGACGAAAATGTTTTTTCAATATTAGATAATTTGTGAAAAACTTATTTGCTTGAAATGTTTAACTGTTGAGAAAAAATTAAGGATTTCTACTACTAAAGACATTTAAGTTTTCTGTTATGTTAATGTTTTTAGCTTCTACATTAAATGTAGGGGGAAATGCCTGTCTACTTTTAAGGTGCCTGTGTGAAGGAATTAGGAAGAAAAGGTTGTTGGGAACTAAGAAAGGCAATACATTTAGGGAATAAAAAAAGGCAATACTTTTAAAAAAAGTTATGTATTTTATTTGGATGTACATCTGTACAACAGAAGAGGGCTTCAGAGTCCATGGCACTACAGTTCTAGATGATCGTGAGCAATTGAACTCAGGATCTTTGTTAGAGCAGTCAGTGCTCTTAAATGCTCTCGCTCCCCTCAAAAATAGATATTCATTTTGGAGTGAAGTAAGACAAAAATGAATATATATATATACACATACACACACACATATACACACATTGAAAGGTAAGTAGATACTTAAGACTTAAGTTTCTCTTAATTTTAGATAATTTTTTTAAATCTTAATTTTGTTTTACTGTTGTATCTGACTGCCACAATAAAGTTTATGCCCATGAAAGTAATTGAGCTTTTTATTGTCAGATAGAAAATGCATACATAATGATTTATGTACAAATTACTTGTGTGTATATCTGTATGTCTGTGCGTGTGTACACTCTAGTGCCTATAAGCTGTGTGTGAGGGGGCTGCATGTACCTGTGTGCATGTGTGGATCTCAGACCAATTCCTTTGAGGCAAGGCCTTTCTCTGAACCCTAGGGAACATGTTTTTCTGACTAGGATTAAAGACAGTAGTAGTAAACCTCAGCAATTCTGTCTCTGCCTTCTTGGGAGCCATGGGTGCTTGTGGTGGCCCCAGTTTGCTTTATACATGCTAGGATCTAAACTTTGGGCCTCACGATTGCTTAGCAAGTGCTCTTATAACTGCTGAGCCATCTCTCTAGCCTCTGTACAGACAGACTCCTTATCTTCTACACTCATAATTTCAGGGTTAAGCAGTCAAGGCTGGTGATAGGCACCTGTTTTCTCACCTACTTGGGAGTGGGTGTTAGGAGGTGATCATGAATTCCAGGGGAGCTTCTGCTGCATAGCAGGATTGTTTCAGAAATTTGTGATTGGAAGAAGTACAGATAGATACTTTGTTTTTTCAAAACTTGAAGGTTTTGTGGTGGCAGCAAGCATACACTTTACCTTGTTCAAGGCAGCCAGATGGCTCCTCTGTGGGACAGACAATTGATGCTATTTTACAGCATCAAAATTAAATATAAAATTAGTTTTGAGAGTGTTTTATGTGTGTATAAAACACACCAATCATAATTTACTTCTTTAGTTTTTGAGACCAGATTTCCACTCTAGCTCTGGCTGACCTAGAACTCACTGTGTAGATCAGGCTTGCATCGAACTCAGAGTGACCATCCTGCTTCATCATCCTGAGGGGTGGGATTACAGGTGGATGACATTTTGCTTGACTGAGTTGTTTTAATAGAAGTTTACAGTTGGTTTAGAAGATAAATGTACTTCTTTAGTGAGTGATTTCCTTTGTAAATAACACTCATTCGTACAGGTTTTTGTAAGTTGGTACCTTGTGATTTACCACGTAGTTTCAGAGCATGAAAATGAATCACAACAGTTTTTCTACTCCTTAGAGTATGTTGTGTTCATGATCAGTTTATTAAAGCTTTTAAAAGTTTGAAACCTTTGATTAATAAAATTAGTATCTGCTATATAGATTTGATGCAAATAAATAGCAGGCAGGCAGGAAGTCTTTATAGGTGGGGTGGGGAGAAAAGATAAATTTCATTTCTTTTTCGAGTAACCTTGCCTGTTCTGGAACTCACTCTGTAGACCAGGCTGTCCTTGAACTCGGAGATCTACCTGCTTCTGCTTCCCTTAGTCTGGGATCAAAGGTGTGCACCACCGCCACCTGGCTAGGTCCAGTATTTTTCTGAGAAATACAAAGTATTTTTTTTTCTGTCTCTTTTTTAGGAACAGGAGCATGATTACTGACTGAAATTGTTTCAGATGAGCCCAAAAGTATCACTGATAGGATGCTTACGCCTCTCAACTATGGATGTTATACTGCACAGTATATGTCTTAAGATTTTATTAGTCAACATTACTGATTAAATGTTTATATAGTGATCATGAATAGCTTTGGGTTTTAAAGGGATTCTCTGCTTATCAAAATGCCGAGACTTCCTTTGTCACGGTCTGGCATCCCCTCTTACTTGCTCCTAGTGATTTGATGTACCTGCTTTCTGCCCTACTCCCCTTTGGAAACCGGGTCCTGTTATGTTCCCTAGGATGACCTCAAACTTCTGAACAAAAGCTGTCTGAACGTGCCAGATACCATATTGGGTATATTTTAGGTTATTCAAGATGATTCAGAGTCCAGGTAACTTTTTTCCCAAGGGATTGACTGTGGAGCATTTAATCCCTAGTGATTTCAGGTAGAAACATACCAAGTTTCATCATAATAACGCACAGTTGCCACCAATTTACCAGAATGATGTGGGGACTGGGTTAAAGTACTTAACCTAGCTTTGGTGGGCTGTGAATTTGTTAGGACCACCCAAAAAAGAATGGTATAATGCAAGGTCAAGTCAAGGAAAGAAGCTGCTGCCAAGAGATTAGTTAAGTATTGTTTTCTTTTCTTAAAAAAAAAAAAAAAACTCCCACAACCTCTGGATTCTGATAAGAATGTTCCTGTCTCTTCCTGTTGTTCTGATATTATACATTTTTTTCGTATGGTTTATTAGTGTTGTACTAGAAATAGGTTGTAATAGTAGGAATGAAACAACATGGAACCTCATTAGAAACCTAAACCAGGGATTGTGGTTTAAGGGGTTAGGACTGGTTTCTAGTATAAAAAATGTTGAAATGTAATGAGAAGAATAAAGGCTATAATAAGAAATTTTGTATTGGGAGGAAGTAGGATTTATTCATCTCATTAGTTTGATCATTGATAAAGCAAGTGCTTGGCAGATGTGATTGTTTCCTTTGTTGTGACAAGAAACCCCTGAGATAATTAACTTAGGAGGAAAGGCTTAACTTTAGCTCACAATACCGAATTTTAGTTTATAGTCTCTTGACTGTTCCTGTAGGGCTGGAAGTCTGTTTCTTCATGACTGTGCTGATTATTATTATTTTTTGTCAGCTTGACACAGGCTAGGGTCATCTTGCAAAAGACACCCTCAATCAAGAAAATGCTTTCATCAACTTGCCTGTAGGCAAGGCTGTGGTGCATTTTCTTGATTAATGATTAATTTGAGATGGCTTGGCCCAGTGTGAGCAGTGCCACCCCTTGGCTGGTGGTCCTCTGTTATGTAGAAAAATGACCTGGGCAAGCCATAGAGATCAAAACTGTAAGTCTCTAGGTTTCTGCCTTGAATTCTTGCTCTGACTTTGTTTTATTGTGGACTGTAATAACCAAATAAACCCATTTTGGTCATAGTGTTTATTATAGCAATAGAAACTTAACTAAGACCGTAATAGTTGGAAAACATAAAGGAGAGACAGGAAGAGGTGACCTAAAGGACATGTAATAAACCTAACTTCCTTCCATAAGGCTCCACTTCCTGAAGTTTTCATCACCTAATAGGGTCATGGTGGGAGACTAGGCTTTCAAAACAAGAGTCTTAGGGGCATTCAAGATCCAGACTGTAGCAACAGTAAGCAAGGTACTTTCAAAATCTTCTCTAGCATCACATCTTCTGAAATAAGCAAGCCTTTGCTTGAGGTGATCCTTTTGAGAGACCTTTTAAATTTTTTTTTTTTTTGGTTTTTCGAGACAGGGTTTCTCTGTGGCTTTGGAGCTTGTCCTGGAACTAGCTCTGTAGACCAGGCTGGTCTCGAACTCACAGAGATCTGCCTGCCTCTGCCTCCCGAGTGCTGGGATTAAAGGCGTGCGCCACCATCGCCCGGCTGACCTTTTAAATTTGAAGTAGTAAGACTATCTTATGGATATTGATGACCTATTGGTACCCCAATAAAGATGATACTAGAAATATTTCCAGTCTGTAGACTGAATATGAGCTGTAAAGAGTGTCATACTAAAAATTACTGTAATTGCTAAGTACAGAACATTTTCAATTTTAAATATAGAAGTTTCTATATTTGTAATTTTAATTTGGATAACTTTACTTTTTTTTTTAATGAAATATTTATAGTGTCATTCGTGCCCCGTGTTTTAGGAGTTGAACCCAGGGCTTCAGCACACTCTAAGGAAGTGCTTTGCCACTGTGATCATTCAAATACTTGTCGTGTGCGCAGAATTTCTCATTGTGTTGAAGCAGCTTTCAGTTTATTTAAGAATGTGTTTTCTTGTGTACCTCTGTAATCCCAGCACTCAGGAGGTAAAGGCAGGGAAAGGGTTGAGGAATTGAAGGTCATCATCTTTCCTTGGCTGCAAGTGTTCAAAGTCAGTTTGGACCCAAGACCTCTCCTATCTCAGAAACAAAATAAAGGAAGAAAGCTGGAGGAGATGGCTCAATGAAGTACTTGCAAAGCAAAGGCACTAGTTGGATCTCCACTCTTGTGTTAAAAAAACAAACCAAACCAAACCAGTGCACCTGTAATCCTGGCACTGGTAAAACTTCCCTGTGCCCAGCAGAATTGGTGGAATTCCAGGTTCACTGAAAGACCCTGTCTCCGAAAATAAGGTGGAATACCTGTGAGATGGCACAGTAAGTAAATGACCTAAGTTCAATGCCAGGACCCACATGATGGAAGGAGGAGAGCACCTGACTTTGCAGGTTGTCCTCTGACTTCACAGGCACGCTGGAGCCCTCGTCTTCACCCCATCTCTATACTAAATAAGTGTAAGCCAGATGTGGTGACACACACCTTTAAATACTAGCTAGCACTCTGGAGTCACAGGCAGGCAGATCTCTGGAGTTGAGATCAGTTGGTCTACAAAGTTGAGCTGCAGGACAGCTGGAGTTACACAGAAACCTTGTCACTAAAAAACAACCCCCTCCATATTAATAAATGTAACAACAATAACAAAAAACAACCCCCTCCATATTAATAAATGTAACAACAATAACAAAAAGAGACTGAGTGCAAATGAGGGAGAACACTGACCTTGATCCTGGCCTCTATGTGCACAAGCACAAACATACAAACATACCACCAAACATGTTCTCCTAAGACCCAAGTTTTGGAGTAGGCATTAATTAAAATTCCTTTTCTGCTGTAGGAGATTGAATTCTGGTGAGTGTTTTGCCTTGCTGCCAGTGTGCAGATTTGTTTGTGTAGTCACCATATAAAATGAGAATCCCTTTTTACTCAGCACTAATTAAACTCACCCCTCTTTTTTTCTTTCATTCTTTCTTCCCTTCGAGATGGTTTCATTATGTCAGTCTGCTTAGCCTGGAACGCACATAGACCGCAGACCCTGCTGATCTTGAACTCCCAGAGACCTGTTTGGCAGAGTGCTGGGTTTAAAGGCTTGTACCAGCATGTCTGCCTAAACCATTGTTGTTTTCTTAGTTTCATCATTGATATACATCTGTTGGAACTGGGCATGGTCAAATTCTCCATAATTTGACCAGTTGTGGTTTTCTGCAATGGTCTGCATATGCTGCAGAGATCAGCTTTGATGAGGGTTGAGAACCCACTTATTAGGCAGAGACGACTGGGCAACCTAGTGTGCATTTTTTAGAATGTGAAGTTTGTAGGTTTTTGTGAACCTTATGGGAGTGTGTATAAAAATATTTCTGAAGTATTATTTTTTGTTAGATATTTAACTGGTGCTGATATTTAGATATTTAACTGGTACTTAAGTGTACTTTCTCATGGAAATTAAATACAGTAGCCTTCAGGTTTATTTCATCCTGTGTTCTAAATAACAGTTTCTTGCAATCATGGGTATTAGGATAGGGTTTAACTTTTTTCCATTGGCATTTCTGTCCTCCTGAGAAATTTTTATATGACTCCAGATGTGTACATGTATATAAAATGGCCATGCAAATTTTCTTAGGGTTACTATTGCTGTAATGAAATACCATAACCAAAACCACGTTGTTACACTTCCACAGATAGTTCATTGGAGGAAGTCGAGATAGGAACTCAAACAGGGCAGGAACCAAGAGTCAGGAGCTAATGTAGAGGCCATGGAGAAGTGCTCCTTATTGTCTTACTACATCTTGCTCAGCATGCTTTCCTATAGAACCCAGGACCACCAGCCCAGGGGTGACCCTATTCACGGTGGTGTTGGCACTCAACTGGAGTTTCCTCCTCTCATCTCACAGGACTCTAGCTTGTGTCAAACTGACATAAAATTAGTCAACATATAAATAAATCAAGGACTAATGGGAATAATCAGAAAAATTTATTTTAACATATTTCTTTGAGCACAAGCATGTGATGCTTGTAATCCCAACTTTTGGGGGAGAGGGGCAGAGGCAGTGGTGCTTTGAGCTGGAAGCCAGATTGGTCTACTGAGAGAGTTCCAGGATCTAATGAGATCCTGTCTCAGAACAAACACTCCCCCTCCCCTCCAAAAAATAGTTCTTTGGTATATATAACTTTACCATTTATTAAAGGTGAAAGTAAGTTTACATACTAATGAGATAATTGTGCTTCTTTTTAAAAATTTGCTTTATTTCTATGTGTTAGTGTTTGCCTACAGGCATGTCTATGCATTATGTGTATACTTGGTGACTAAGGAGCCAGGAGGTGTCAGATCCCCTGCAACTGAAGTTGAAGAGTTGTGAGCCACCATGTGGACGCTAGAATTGGAGCCAGTGATCCTAACTGCTGAACCACTTCTTCAGGTCCTATGTACATGAGTTAAATCTTGGCAGTATTTTAAATACTGCATGATGTAGAACATCTTCAGATTCATAGTTCATTGGTAGTTGCTATTTTTGTTTGTTTTGTTTTGTTGTTGTAAGTCATTTCTTGCTATAACCCTGGTTTGCCTGGAAATGGCTTTGTAGATTGAGTTGACTTTGATTTTGTAATAGTCATCTGGCCTTTGCCTCCTGAGTGCTGGAATTACAGGTATGAACCATTGTGCCTGACTGATACTTACTTTGTAATTTTCAGTGCTGGGAGATGACTTCATGTAGATACGTAGTATAAAATGGCAGAAGAGTGTTTAGAGCCATGACAGAAATTGTTGTAAATTTTTCCCTAATCCAAAGCCAAAATGCATTTGAGGTTTCTTTACTTTTTTTTTTTTTTTTTAAATGAAGTGCAAGTTAACATTTCCAGAAAAGTTCTTCAGGTCGAACATTCTAATCCAGTTCAATTCAATGGTATACTTTTTTGATACTCATGCACTGAGGACTGATAGTAGGTAAATAGTCTTTTGTTTTCTGTTTCATCTATAAGGGATAAAAACCTTGTACAGTAGTAAACACTGCAGTTCATAAAAATAACAGTCTTGAGTCTGTTTAGGTAATGTTAGTTAGCATTGCCTGGCATAGGGGCATGTGTAGTGCAACGTGAGCATGTTATGTGTTCAGAACCAAGGCTCACTGAAGATGTGTGCCACCAGAAATGTGCTAGATTCATTTTATTTGAATTTTGAATTAATCTTTGATCATTGTGTTTATAGACCTTGCTGTTGCCAGGTATTTTTCAATATGCACATTGAATTATAACACTCTGTGAGGTTGTGATCACAGCTTAAGAAACTTAATAATAGTACATTTAAAGCTCTTAAACAACATCTAGATTGCTGTTTATAATTGTGGTTTGATTTTAATAATACTCTATTTGGTAATATGTTAGAGTATAATTTTTTTCCTCCCTCCCCAGTCTGTCCCAGAACTGTCTGTGTAGTATAGCCCAGGTTAGCCTTAACATATGATGTTCCTGCCTCTGCCTCTCAGATGTTATGATTACCATGTGCATCACCACCAACCTGGGCAGGAAGCCGCACCTACCTACCTACCTACCTACCCACCTACCTACCTGTGCCTACCTGAGAAAGGATCTTACCTGGAATTTACTATGGAGATCAGGCTGGTCTCAAACTCACAGAGCTCCCCCCGTGTGGAGAACAGCCTTTAGCACTGAGGTTTCTAACCGTGTGTCACCTTGCCTGGCATCATAGAGCCGTGGTAGTGTGCTCGCACTCTGCAGTCCCAGCACTCAGGAGATAAGGCAGGAAGACTGTGCATTTGAGTTTAGTTTAGCCGTTTCACAAAGTCCAGGCCAGACCTCTCTTGAAAGAAAGGAAGACCTAAGAGAAATATTTCAGTAACAACTGAATGATGTTGGTGAAGACCTCAGAAGGAAGTAATTTAGGTTATAGGAATGTAATAATGTTCTAAAAAAAATGCATGGGAAAGCATTTTATGGTCCACCATGTTTTTGTTTCGTTTGTTTGCTTATTTTGTGTGTGATCATGGGTACACATGTGCTATGTATTTGTCATCAGGTCACAGATACATGTGAACTCAGGTCACTGTGCTTTTGAAGCAAGTGCTTTTTTTTTTTTTATCCGTTGAGACATCTGACTTGTCCAGGTCCATCAGATTTAAATATGCAAAATGTTTTGTGGCCTTTTGTGATGGGATTGTTTTGAGAAAAGAGCCTATGTCTTCATGGTATGTATGTATTTTTCTTTCTTTCTTTCTTTTTTTTTTTTTGAGATAGGTTCTTATGCTGTTGCTTAGGATGGCCTAGAACTCACTTTGTAGTTCAGGCTGGCTTCCAGCTTTCTGTAGTTCTTCCTTAGCCTCCCAAGTGCCAAGGTTACAGGTATGACCCAATTCTACCACTTTTTTTCATGGAATTTTCCAGTTAGATAGCAGTTTGTGCTTCACAAGTCCATCGTCTGTTTTTTTTTTTTTAATTTTTACTATGCGCTAGTTCTTTTTAACCATTCATAGTATACTAATTTTTTCTGAGAGTAATGATAGCTATTATGCCATTAGTAAATGCTTTGGTTAAATTCATCAAATACGTTTTGAAACATTTGCCTGTATCATTGCAAATAGAAGCATGCAAAAAAAAAATAGTGACTAAGGGACTAAAGGATGTAGCTAAGTTGCTAGAAGGTTCCAGTCTCCTCCCACTGTATAAATAAGATAGGGTGTTCCTGTAATCCCAGTTCATAGGAGGCTGTACCTGTAATCCTAGTTCATAGGAGGCCAAGGCAGGAGGTTCAGGGTCATTCTTGCCTGTGTAAAGAATTCACCGCCAGTCTGGGCTACATGAAACTGTTTGAAAAAAAAAAAAAAGTGGACAAAATGCTTGTTCTAGATCCTCAGTGGGAAGAATGTGTTTTGGATTGGTGTTAACGTTTAATGGTTATTAGGTATTTCTACTTCAGGTACATTTTAAAGCTCTTTTCTAAGGATTATTTAATTCTTACAAGTCTATCATTTTTGAGTACTGTTATTAATCTTTGAAAACATTTTTTATATTTATTTTGTATGCGTGCGTGTGTGGGAGTATGTAAGGTCCCACAGTGTTTGTGTGAAGTTTAGTGGACAGTTTGCTGAAGTTGATTCTTTCCTGCAGGGCATGGGTCCTAGGGATTGGACTCAGGTCATCAGACTTGGTGGCAGACACATATATGCTCATTGAGCCATTTTGCTGGTCTTGTAATTTGGAAAACAATACCACGGCAGATAATTCAAGGCCAAGGCTTGGACCTAGGCAGACCTCTTCACTGCTTGAACTCTCAGTACTGTAGAGGAGACCAGCTCGTTCTTTCCTTGGGAGCTATTTGGGTTACAGGTTGTAGACATTCTTGATCTTATCCTACCCTATTTTTTCTTACATTCTTCCAGATTGTAACTTGTTTTTGGAATTTCTTTTATTGTCTCCTTACCTTTCTTTCTTGGTGCTGAGGATTGAACCCCAGGCTGTTAGCCACTGAATTATATCCCTAGCCTACTTCATCTTTATTTCTCACTCATTCAAGCAGTACTGTAGAATGTAAACCTCAGGAGTTCAGAGAGCTTTATTTTTTTCTTAGATGTATCTATCCTAAGTGTGCTTAGACCAAGTGGTTTTTTTTAAGGGAATAACCAGGTAAGATTTGCTGAATGAAGATGGAACATGATTGATTATACATATTCTATTACATATGAAAACTAAATTGATTGGAAATCAGATTTTTGGAGGATGCCTAGAAATACACAGAGATTTAATTGATTGTTTCAGAAATTTTAATGATCCATACATCTTGTGTTAGAGGTGTTTGCATTTATCTGTATAACTTATTTTCGTTTTTAAAATCTACTTAGCAAATGAGTGAACTTTTATAACAAGTTCCTGTTTGCTAAGTTAACTTTTCTCTCTTTAGGTGATGTTTTGCCAGTTATTCATTTGGTGTATGCTTACCATATTAGGTATTGCATTGAAATTTTAATCTCCACAAGAGTATTGTAGCAAAAAGATTGATGCCCTCAGTCCTTAGACGTTTAGAGATTGGTAACCAGGCAGTGGTGGTGCATGCCTTTAATCCCAGCACCTTGGAGGCAGAGGCAGACAGATCTGAGTTCCAGATCAGCATCTTCTACAAGAACTAGTTCCAGGGCAGGCTCCAAAGCTACAGAGAAACTCTTGTCTCAGAAAACAAACAAAAGTATAGAAATTGTTGCTTACCCGAGGTTAAGTTAGAGTCAGGATGCAGGGGAGTCAAGCTCAGACTTGCATTGATTTGATTTAAAAGCATGTCTTCTCAAACATTTAAAAAATTTTAGGAAAGGGGAAAATGTTGAGTTAAGCAAAGAAAGTAAGATTGTAACAACTACCTTGTTATATGCAAATAAAGAAGCTTAGCTAACCACAATGGCACTCTGAAACTTATGAATACCAGCTACTCTGAAAACCTAGGAGACCATGCTGAGCAACCAAATGAGTCCTTTCTCAAAACAGAAACAATCCAAACAAACTTAACTCTCCTAGAAATTGTGGATGGATACCATACATTGTCCAGGTGTTTGAGAAACTCCTTTCAAGATACTTTTAAGGAATATACTGCTTTGCACATTGCTTCTGTCTTAGTGTTCTGTTCCTGAGAAGAGATGCCATAACCATGGCAACTCTTATACAAGAAAGAATTTAATTGTGACTTGCTTAGAGTTTCAGAGATTTATTCCATTATTGTCTTTGTGGGGAATCTGGCAGTGTGCAGGCAGACATGGTGGTGGAGAAGTTGAAAGTTATTACTACATCTGAATCCACAAGCAACAGGAAGAGAGTCACTGGGCCTGGATTGGGCTTTTGAAATGTCAAAGCCCACCTCCATAGACCTGCTTCCAACAAGACCACACCTACTCCAACAAGGCATCACTTCCTAATCCTTCTAAGTAGTGATAATCCCCAGTGACTAAGTATTCAAACCTGTGAACCTCTCGGAGCCGTTCTTAATCAAACTACTACAGGTTCTTTATATATTTTAGGTTTTATCTATTTTTTTTCTGAGTTCTGTACAACTTCAGTGAATATTTATATTAGTATGATTTGGTAAATTAACACTTTTCTAGTATTGAAATTGAGAAATTAAGAGCTAGATGTGGCGTCCATACCTGTAATCTCAGTACTGAGGAGGTTGAGTCGAGATTGCTGTAAATTTGAGTTCAGCTTCAGTTACAAAGCAAGACCCTGTGTGTATGGGGGTGGGGTGGTGATAGTGGGAGGTGTAAGCAAAAGGAAACAAAAACCCTAAACACACAAGGAATGTAGAAACTTTGTTACTGTTCCAACTTGCTTTTTCCTAGTATGGGTTTTGAGTGTTATTTTGGGAGAAGGAATTGATTATATGCATATGACAATGTCTTTGCTTATAGTTATGACTATAAGCAATTAGTCTTTGTAAGATCAAAGTAACTTTTTGAGTTTTTTTTGTGGGTATGTCATTAGTTTATAATATTAGAAAGAATAGAATACTATGAAAAAAATCTGATGAAATTTCCTTCTGAGAAATGTGATCAGAGTATACACATTATGTACATCTTTACACACTACTTGAAACAGGAAGAGAAAGGTATTAAGAGTTTGAGTCTGAACTGTCCCCACATGACCTGAGCCAGTGCAGCATGTTGAAACTAAGAGGTGAAGCTTGGTTGGAGGAAGTAGGGCTGGGATAGGTCCTTAAGTGTATCTTGTTCCTGGCATCTTCCTGTCTGTGTCCTGTGTACTGTGACATGAGCTGCCTTGCCATGTTTTCTCTAATGTTGCTTACTGAGTCTTATTGATGCCTTTGAAGATGTTTAGTCACAGCACCAGAAGAGTAACCAATTCACAGAAACCTGAGTTCAATCCATAACACTAGATAAACCCTTAGGTTGTGATGCGGCACACCTGGAATCCCAACACTTGTCTCCTGCTTGCAACCCCAGTACTGAAGGTGGAGGCTCACCTTGAATGAGTAGGACTCTGTATCTAAATAAAGAAATAAATGCACAACTAGAAAGTAGGCGCTGTGGATCATGTTTTTAATCCTAGCACTCAGGATTGCTGGGAGTTTGAGGACTGCCAGGGTTGCATAGTTTCAGGACAGTCTGAGCTGCAGTGTGTGATCCTGCTTGAAAAACAGACAGACAGACAGACAGACACACACACACACATACTCACACACAAATAGAAGAATACTAGATATATTTATCTCATTTCTTTTTTTTTTATTATTTTTATTTTCGAGACAGGGTTTCTCCATAGCTTTTTGGTTCCTGTCCTGGAACTAGCTCTTCTAGACCAGGCTGGCCTCGAACTCCCAGAGATCCGCCTGCCTCTGTCTCCCGAGTGCTGGGATTAAAGGCGTGCGCCACCACCGCCTGGCTACTTATCTCATTTCTATATTTAGCGATCAGTAACTGATAAAAGGGGCTTTTTGGGATGATACTGTGACTTTTAATTAATATTTTCACATGGATATAATACCTAATTTTGTTGAATTTAATGAGCTACAGTAACATTAAACTTGTGTTTTATAGTGTTACGAAGGGATATATATTTAGGCCTAGAAATAGCACCATGGTCTTTAGTTTGAGTCTTTGTTTTACCTGGTTTGGACTTGTAAATTGTTTAATTCAAGCTGTAGGTTTCTAAGGGTTCAGATTCCTTTAGAGTCTTAGTTTATCTCCTTGCTTGTCTTTGAGTATCTCTAAATACTCAGATAGAATATGCATCTTTTGATTTTTTTCAGTTACAGTACACTGTTACTGGAGTATTAGTGTAGCTGTAAAAGGTGATGGAGGATAGTAGCCTATGATCATAAAATTAAAATTTCTGTTTTTCAGTGGGCATAAGATGAAATCTAAATTTTGCTGCTCTTTCAACTGTGGCTCACAACATCTGTGTCTTTTGGGGGGAGAGATATGTGAGGTGGGGTATGTTATAATTTAAAAAACAGTGGGAGAGAGCCCCATCTTGAGACAGGGCTCATGTGGAGGGCTTTTTATTGGAGGAAGGGAATGGGAAAGGGGTGGGGAGGGAGGAGACCTCTGGAGACAGGCAGAGAGGAGAGAGTGAGGAGAGGGGGGAGTAAGGGAGGAGGTGGGCGGCCGCCTTTTATGAGGGGACATAGCTGTAGTGATGTAGCTGATGACATTGTCAGGACCCTGAGCAGGTCAGAGTACTACCTAAATTCTGGGATTAAAGTCATGTGTCACTATGCCTGGCCTTCATTTTGTCTTCTTGAAGTATTGTGACTGACAATGTTCTTATTCTCCATCCTACTTTTCATCTTCCTGGCCTTTCTGGCCTTCAGCAGAGCTGTCTGCTATCTCAGTTACAGTCTCCTAAATTCTTTAAGCTTCTTCCTGGTTTTATCAGTTCTGCTTGCTCTCTGCCTTGTCTTTACCTCCAGTAGAAATTCTGTCTAAGACTCATTTACAAACTAAATAAAAAATGACTTCACTGGGTGGTGGTGGCTCAGGCCTTTAATCTCTGTGTGTTTGAAGCCAACCTGGTCTACAAAGGAAGTTCCAGGACAGCCTGTTGTTTTGAGAAAAACAAAAACCGAACAAAGAAATTGACATGAATCGCATAATAAATCTGGGGTGTTGCAGATAAAATTGGGCTTGGTTAGGGTAGCAGCTTGATAAATTTGCTCAGATTCCTGTCTTTTCTGCCTTAATCATATCTTTTTTTTTTCTCAGACTGGAGCAATTTTGGGTGTTACTTCTTGTTTGTATTTTAGAGACTTTCACTTGTTGTATCTAGAGAGCTTTCACTTTATTGTCCAGACTGGCCTCAAGGTCGTATTCCTCTTGCCTCACTGTTCTAGGTGGTGGATTTATAGGCGTGTATCACTGTGCCTGGCCCTTGTGATTTGGATGCGTGTGTGTTTGTGATTGAACCAGAACCTCCTGCATAATAACCAGACACTACAACTGAGCTATACTCCTACCTCTGTGTTTTTGCTTTTTAAGCCAAATGAAAAGGAAAGTCAGAATCCTGAGTGTGATTGGGCAGAATTAGAATGATTATGAATAAATTATCTCTAAACTTTTTTCTCTTACCAACAGCTTGATACACGAGCTTTAATCAGTCCTCTTTTAAACAAGATTTCCCAGATGACTTGGTTAGACTTCGTGCTTGAGAAACGCAGATAGAGACTAGTCAAGATCTAACCTGGCTTGCGAGAAACTTTGTAAAGCTCAGGGTTTCAGACTATCTAAATAAAATTAAGGATCTGTAAGAAATTGGAGGGTTAGTGGTGGCTGCTGTTGTTTTGAAGTGTTCCTTTTTAATATTTTTTGTTGAATGTTTATCATTTCTTATGGTTGTAGGTGGAAGAAAATATGGCTATAGCTGGTAATCTGCCATCTTGTATAAGGAATCTGTTCTGCTTTTTAAAATTGACCTTTAAGTGGGCGGTAGTGGGGCGGTGGTGGTACGTGTGTTTAATCCCAGCATTCAGGAGGCAGAGGCAGGCAGATCTCCGTGAGTTCAAGGGCAGCCTGGTCTATAAGAGCTAGTGTCTCAGTGAGACTACAGTGAGGATATTCACAGGTTTGGGTTCTCACCGGGGGTTTGTGGATGGATTGTTTCTAAACTCCTGTGATTGTTCCCATCATTCCCAAGTCTTTTGCCTTATACAACGTAAACCATTGTTATCAGTCTATTTTTTTTTGTCTTGTGGCTCTATTACCTTTACTCTACACTGACTGTCTTGTTTCCTCTCCATTTGGCTGCATCTCTGCCCTTCCTCCCAGTGTCCTCTCCGCCCTGAGAATCCTGCCTAGCTATTGGCTGTTGGTCTTCTTATTAGACCAGTCCAAGTGACAAATCTTCACAGTGTACAAAAAAGATTATTCTACAGTATTGTACTATATTCTATATTTACATGATTAAGGACTTTCCTGTGGTGTGACAAGCCTTTATTTTTGCAGTATTAGTTGTTGTTACACAGATTCTGTAGCTGAAAGATTGTTAATACGGTTTATAGTAATTTTGTAAATTAGATTTTAGACATTTTTTCTCCTTTTTTAGTTGACTATATGGTGGAGTATGACTATGATGCTGTACATGATGATGAATTAAGTATTCGAGTTGGGGAAATCATCAGAAATGTGAAAAAACTACAGGAAGAAGGATGGCTGGAAGGAGAACTAAATGGGAGAAGAGGGATGTTCCCTGATAATTTCGTTAAGGTAAATATTTTCAGTTTAATTTCTTGCTTTTGCTTCACAGTATTAACTCTATGTCAAATGGATACATATGTTTGAAATGAAAATACTTTAAAGCTATCCTTGACATTTAGAAAAGCACAGGTACAGATACATCTGTAATAGATTTTTTTTTTTTTTTTTTGGTTTTTCGAGACAGGGTTTCTCTGTGGCTTTGGAGCCTGTCCTGGCACTAGCTCTGTAGACCAGGCTGGTCTCG
>NC_022028.1:6030531-6050221 GCF_000317375.1 Microtus ochrogaster | reverse complement strand
GTGCTGGGATTAAAGGCGTGCGCCACCATCGCCCGGCTTGTAATAGATTTTACTACTGATTGGTAGCCTGCTGTACAGTAATGCTGTGTGTGTATGTGTATCTTTGTGTTTGTTTATGGTTGTATGCATGTATCTACCAGCCTATCTTTTGCTTCTTTTTAAAACCAGATAATAGTTTTCAGTTGGGTTGCACTTTGAGGTGGTGTCTTAGACTTGTCCCACAAGTCTTCCATTTTTTTGTTTTGTTTTTTGTTGCTTTTCTGTAAGATTTATTAGATATATCTTTGCAAATATTTTTTTGTGGCATATTTTCTCATTTTAATGTTTCCACCCCTCTTCCTCTTTGTGTGTGTGTGTAAAAGGTACACAGAATTTATTAGAGTAGAGGGTGTAGCACACTTGGAAGGGGTGATCTTGGACATTGATGCAAGAGACCATTGCAGCAATGATGAGAATGGACAGTGTCCAAGGAGAGTGTATGTCCATCTATATTTTAGGCAGACTTCATACCAGCTCTAAAATTTCTATAGCAGACAGCTTTCCCAAGGAGTATTTTCGTGTTCAAGTGATTAACAGATGCCCCCCCCCCTTTATTTTGAGATGGGGTTTTGCTATGTAGCCCTGGGTGGCCTTGAAATCACAAATCTGCCTGCCCCTGCCTCACTCCCTTTTTCCAGGATTTAAAGGCTTGCCACCGTGCTTGGTTAAATTGACTATTGTATTTGAGATTAGGTCTCACTTTGTAGCTCTGGTTGACCTTGAATTCACTAGGTAGACCAGTCTAGACTTGAACTCATAGAGATCCACCTGCCTCTGCCTCCTTAATGCTGTAATGGATTGACTGAGGAAAGGACAATAGTGTGTCCTTATATATAACTTGAAAGCATTCATTGAGGTAGTAATCTCAGTACTTAGTTTTATCATCTTCTATTTTCACCAAGGACCACTGCTGTTTCAGATCCCATTTATTTGACCAGTAATTGTAGTACTGCAGTTTAGTACTTGGCTGTATAGGCTGCTGATTATGAGGGAGTGGTCCATCCTTGTGACATCTAAACCTGCTAATAACTAACTAGCTACAATCTTTCCTCAAGAGGTGAGACCCAGGCTAGTGAGATGGTGTAGTGGTTAAAAGTGCTTCTTGTAGAAGCCTGACAACCTGGGTTTGATCCTTGAACCCATGTTTTTTTTTTTTTTTTTTAAATGGATTAGGTTGCTTGTATCAGGGAAATGGGACGTGGAGGTAGGGGAATTGCCTGGAAAGTTGTGGGCAGAACAGCCAGCCTGTCAGTAACAAGAGAGACCCTACCTCTGCCGGGGGAAAAAGAGAGAACCGACTCATGGAAGTTGTCCCCTGACCTCCATGACATCATCCGTGTGTGCACACACACTCTAATAGTAGTAATAGGAATAAAGGATCCGAGACCTCAGAATAACTGGAGATGTGAATCATCTTGATCTGGCTACTTCTGGCTGAAGTGAGGCATACAAGAGTACAGAGATTTCAGTCTTGCTATCTTAGACCTTGAACAGCAGTCAAGGTCACACCCAGATATATGGAGTTTGACCACTGCAGAGGAACTGAGACTTCTAGGTTTACCTGAAGCTTCATCCCATTTGTTGTGATTATTTTGTTGGAGGCCACCTCATTCAGGGGCTGCATCAGGGGCTCTCTTCTGAGAGTCTTTTGATCCTGAGGGCAGTAAACCCTCTAACATCATGTCATATTGAGGACAAGAAGTCTTAGTAGTACACCCAGTATTTGGGCATTTATCTTCAGTGATCTGAATGCTTACAGTTTTAACATTGATGTATCAGTGTGTGTCCCCTTACAGAGAGTCAGTGGAAGATCTTGTTAACCAATATAGCACGAGAAGTTCTCTATGCCCTTCATTCCCATAGTTTCTCCCTGTCTTATATATTAACCTCCTTTTGTCCTAAATTTTCTTCTTCTTGTAGGTGCTGGTTATAGAAACAGAATTTACTATCTTCTGTAGGTTATTAATAGTGATCTCAGATTTCACTGGTAGTATTTGTAATTATGTTCTAATGCCAAGGGCAGACTGAGTAAGAAAAATCTGTCTCGGAAAAGAATTTAGCCTTCAAAGGACTGGAGATTTCTTGGGAATGTGCTTCTTAAGGTTTTCTAAAACAGTAGTAGGTTTTCATTAGTTAGTAATTGTTGGTTATTGGTTGTATTTCTCTACTATCTAAAATTGTCTGGTTATACCGTATAGTTCTGGGTGATTTTTTTTTTTGAAAATTTAAATTTCACTTATTTAATTTACTGTTTTTTTGAGGCAAGGTTTCTCTGTGTAGCCATGGCTGTCCTCGAACTCACTCTGTAGATCAGGCTGGCCTGCTTCTGCCTTTTGAGTTCTGGGACCAAAGGCCAGAGCCACCACTGCCCAACTTAAATTTCACTTTTATTTATGTGTACATGTATGTGTGTATGAAGTCCACACGGAGGTCAGATGAGGGAGTCAGGTCCCTGGGGAGCTGATAATTGATAGCCCTACCTGATTTGGGTGCTAGGAACTAAACTAAAGAGCAGGAAACATTTACATTGACATATCTCTCCAGCAGTAAATCACAAAGGAGGTATGAAAGTTTCTCTCTCAGTCAAGTTAACTTCTGTCAAGGCTTTGGGTTCAAATGTATCCAAATTATGAAGGATACATCTCGGAAGAATCAATAGCAACTGAAGAATTATCCACTTAAATGCAGGAGATCATAAAGAAGACATCCTTTTTTTGAGCCTTACCAAAATAAAGTGAACAACTGGGGCATTGTCTTACTTGCTTCTAAATTTAAGAATCAGATGTAGCATGTATTACCCTATTCTGGAATTGCTCCTAACTGGTGGGAATCAAGTTTTACCTTTATAATTTTTTTACATAGTAAAGGTATGATTGCCTCTCAGATATGGTATGATTTTTTTCCCCCTATAATACTCTGGAGAGTTATGGAGAAAATGTAAAAAGAAATAGTTGCTTATCCTGGCTACAGTGTATTGAAGGCTTACGTCCACAAGGGCCCCTTAAGCTAGTATATTATTAAAAATTAGCTGGATGGTGGTGGCATATACCTTTATTCCCAGAACTCAAAAGGGAGAGGCAGGTGGGTCTCTGAGTTCAAGACCAGCCTGGTTTATAGAGTGAATTCTAGTACAGTCAGGACTGTTATACAGAGAGACCCTGTCTCAAAAAACAACAAAAGGAAAATATATGACTTAAAATCAGAAGAAGCTACTGTTTGTGTCTGGTGTTAGTGCTTTAATCTGGCTGGGTGGTGGTGGCACACACCTTTAATCCCAGCACTCAGGAGACAGAGGCAGGTGGATCTCTGTGAGTTCGAAGCCAGCATGGTCTATAGAGTGAGTTCCAGTACTGGCTTCATAGCTACTGAGAAACCCTGTCTCGGAACACCCCCCTCCCCCCCCAAAAAAAACAAACCAAAAAAACTAAAGTACTTTAATCTGATAGGAAACTCATGGCAGTAGGGACACCCAAATTTTTGTGAGTATAAGCCACTCCATTTTGAAAAAGGCGTTTAAGTTTGATTATACGTATATAGCAGGTAACAGAAGTGCAAGTGGACCAAGATTGAGTGACCTCAGACATATAGTCCTGAAAACAAGAAAGTGAGATTCCGTAGCTAAGAGAAGTGTATACATTGAGGAAACCTGTAAGTATAACAGATCAGGGAATCCCATGATCTCAACCCTAGTAGGGAAGTCTATGATGTAACTATGATGATGAAGAAGGAAGAAGAAGAAATTCAGTTGCAACTTGATGGGAACACTAAAATATGTACCAGGATCTTGCCTTGGATTTTTCATTAGCTCCCTAGTCCCTGTGATCTCTGTTGAAAGAATTCAGACAAGACACATGTAGTGCAGACAAAAGCTAGAGTTGACTGAAGTTTGAAGTGGAGCTCTATTATTGGGTAATTCTGTATTTAAGAATTATCCACTTAAATACAGGAGATCATAAAGAAGACATCCTTCTTTTGAGACTGTTGCTTAGTGAATGGCAGCGCCATCTGAGAGTTGTTCAAGTCAGGAATTTGGGTGTCTTCTGAAGCTAATGAATATTCAAGATTCTTAGTATTTTGAATATTTTCTGAACCATTCAAACTTTGTTCTGTTATTGACTCAGGGAACATTCATTCATCGTCAGTTGTACCTACTTGCTGTAAGCTTGTTATACTGCACATGCTGATCTCTTGCATTGTGAAAATGTCCCACATTCTTTGTAGTATATTTCAGAGCCTTGTATCGTCAACCTTCCAACCTCGTTCTTAGTCTTTATGACTCTTAAGAACTCTTCATATTCATGCTTCAGCTATATGTAGTGTCACCTTTGTTTCTCAGAAGTTTTGTTCTGTTTTGTCTTCCAGTCAGGTTGTTCATATTCTCTTTTATGTTCCTTCCCTGTGCCTTGCTGCCTGTTACTCACTTGTCACAGTAGAGTCAGTTCTAGCCTCCAATTGTGTGTGAGAGCTAAAGTTAGGTTGTCAGGCTTGGTGGTTGGTGCCTTTACCCACTGAGTCATCTCACCAGCCCCGAGGTTACTTTGTGAAGTTGCCCCGATTTGCCTTTCCATTGCTAAATTTATGTTAGGTAAACTAAAGTTTGTAATTTTGGATGGTGAGACAGAGGGTGATGGTGGACTGAGGCCACCTCTAGAGCTGCTTCTCACATGGAGCTTTTAGTCATTGAACATGGCATGACTTCATGTTTATGTAGTCTTTTGTTTCTTCTAGTAAAATTCAATACTCTTTCCCAAGATGATTCTTTTGGTTTTTCAAGATAGAGCTTCTTTATGTAACCATGGCTGTCCTGAAACTTGCTCTACCAGGCTGACCTCAAACTTAAGAGATTCGCCTGCTTCTGCCTCCTGAGTGCTGGGGTGTGCTACCACTACCTGGCATTCATTTTATTATACCTGTGAATTAGAGCAGGGAGCCATAAAGTTAAAACCTGTAAGGTAGAATCTACATGTCACTGGCTTGTACAAGACCTGTGTTGTAAGGTTACTGGCTAAGATTTTTATGATTGGATGAGGGAAAATTAAGAGAATGTTAAATTATGTGTAAAATATGTGAAAATTAAAAGACGCTCCCTCCCCATTCCCCTGTATTCTTGGAAATAGAGTCTCACATAGTCTGGGTTTAGTTATTTAGGTATGTAACTGCATTTGAATTACATAAAACAGAACTGATATTAGAAAGAAATTGTATGGCCTGGTAGCCATAAACATTTAGTATATAGTGCTTTGTAGAAAGAAGTTGTACACTCTGGACTTAAAACTATTGTGTTACTTGTTTATGTGTTTCAGGATTTTCTTGTGTATGTTAGTGAGGGTAGGTTGAAACTCTCCTTTACCCTCTCTCCAGTTTCAATAAGATGTAAATTTATACTATGCCATGCTTGGCAAATGATCTGCATTCTTCAGCTTAAAAATGAGTTATGTCATGATTTATTTAGTAATCATTGTAGCTATGTCTTGACATCTTAACATTTGAGAAGCAAAAAGTAGGGAAGCTAAGGTGGAAGGATTGCTGTGTATTCTAGGCTAGCCTTGGCTACATTAAAAAATACAGAAATATGTCTAAGAATGTAAATTGGTTAAGACATACCTAAGTATCTTTCTCTTTTACTGATTTCCCTTTTTATAGGAAATTAAGCGAGAGACGGAACCCAAGGATAACAATTTGCCCATCAAACGGGAAAGGCATGGAAATGTAGCCAGTCTTGTACAGCGAATCAGCACTTACGGACTTCCAGCTGGAGGAATTCAGCCACATCCACAAACTAAAACCCTTAAGAAGAGTATGTAAACAATTCCTTTCCTACTTAGTTATGACTGCTCATAAATTCAGGGAGATGTGTTCAGTCTTCTACAGCCAACTGCAGTAATTAATTTACTCTCATGAACTGATGATAGGCACACATAATTTTTGTACTTGCTCATGTTTAGTCAGTAACATTGATATTCCAGCATGAGTAAGCTGATAGCCATATACAGGAACTGTAAATGAAGATACCGTGCTTATCTCGTACTGTCTCTGAATGATTGACACATTAATTGTATTTAATAGTACTCACTAATTGTTGAGGTATCTGCTAATCTGAAATGTCTTGATAAGTTTTTTTCTTTTTCGTTTGAAATAGTGTCTTTCCCGGTATCTTTTGTTGACTTCATATGTGATTCTCCTGCTCTGGAAAGTTTTTTGTTTATAAATAAGTTAGGGGAAAAAAATTGACCAAGAAAGAGTACCATATTTTATTGAAAAAAAATTTTTTTTATTCATTATGTGTGTGGATGTTGAGTGCGGAGGCCAGGGGACATGTTGTAGAGTTGGTTCTCTCCCAGTTTTATATGGGTTGTAGGGATTGAGCCCAGGTGCCAGGCTTGAGCAACAAGCACTATTACTCACTGAATTATCTCCCCAGTCCTGCATATCTTATGTTTTGTTTTATTTTTGAGGTTGTAATTTAATTGCAACATTTCTCCCTTCCCTTTCTTGCTCCAAACCCTTCCATATACCCCTCCCGATTCCTTCAAATTCATGGTCTCTTTTTTCATTAATTGTTACTGCATGCATGTATGTATTTGCTTGTACATACATACTGCTAAATAGAACCTGCAGAGTTCACATAATACTACTTGTATGTATATTTTCAGGTCTGACCATTTGATACTAGACAACCTATTAGTGTGTTCTTCGCTGGGGAGGACTACCTCTCCTGCTCCCAGAATTATTCAGTTGCCTGAGTAATTTGTGTAGGCTTGAGGCCACATGGGCTTTTTCCGATATAGTTTGGCATGTTTGTTAGTATAATTCTTGTACAGCTCATGTTTAGGTGGTCATATTGATGAGACTTCATGTGTTCTGATATTAGTAGGTGACACAGTCTTCCAGTGAATTCCCTAATTCTAATTGGCTCTTATAATCTTCTTGTCTTATAATCTTCTTGTCTTCTATTCTGCAATGTTTCCAGAGCCTTAGATTCTGGAGTGGTTTATATATGAATCCATTGGGAGTGGGCTCCACAACTCTGCGTTTTGTTTGGTTGTGGTTTTCTGTAGTGGTCTTCATCTGTTGCAAAGAAGATTCCTTGATGAAAGGTGAAGATCACACTTACCTGTGCATACTAAGACAGATATTTATAGATTGTTGTTAGGGATTATGATTGTTTAGTAAATTCGTGGTTGTAGATCTCTTCCAAAAACCATGGTTTCATTAGTACTGAATAGTTAGGTTTCCAGTACCAGGCATGGTAATCCTCTATCTGAATGGGTTGTAAGTCCTTAGAAAGCTGTTGGTTGCCACCAAGGTATATGTGCCATTACTGTGTCCTTAGGATTATTGTGCCAATGTACTTTAAATTTTAGAAACTTGAACTCTTTTATGACCTCAGCTCATTTAAATTTACTTGAGTTTTTTTTTTTAAACTTCAGTTAGGAAAAGAGAGGCAACAATGCCAGTTACAAATATGAAGCATTAAACGTTTACAAACAATTACAGTCTTTATGACAATGGATACTAAAGGTTTTGTTATTTTAAAAATCCCATTAAACTCCATGTGGAGTTCAGTTTATTGGTATTTTTAAAAGTGCATATTCTACATAATCTTTTTTTTTTTTTTTTTGAGACAGGGTTTCTCTGTGTAATACTTGACTGTTCTAGAACTTACTTCATAGACCAGGCTGTCCTTGAACTCACAGAGATCCACTTTTGCCTCCCAAGTGCTGGCATTAAAGGTGTGTGCCCTCACTGCCTGGCAAAAATACATATTCTTCCATCCATCCATCCATCCATCCATCCATCCATCCATCCATCCATCCATCCATCTATCCTGTGTGTGTGAGCCATAGTGTGTATGTAGTCAGACGCAATTGTAGGAGTTGGTTTTTCTCTTTCTATTAGATGGATTCTGTAGATCAAGCTCAAGTTGTAGGGCTTGGAGGTATGTGCCTTTACCTGATGAGTCATTTTTGCCAGACCACAATTGTTTAAACACTCTTACCTGAGATTATTGCAATTATAGTATCTTTGAAATTTTGGTCTGTAACTCCCTGTGGTATTAAATGATTGGCAGTAAGGAAGTTTACCCTTTGAACTGTAAATGTAAGGGCGTTATTAGTTTTCATATAGGCCCCCTATTGTCACAGTGTATTATTTTCCATGTCAGTATAGCACAGGGTTATATCAGAAAACATTTTGTGAAGAAAAAGTGTTTGTTGTTTTTTGAGGCAGGGTTTCTCTGTGTAGGTCTGGCTGTCCTGGAATTTGTTCTGTAGACCAGGCTGGCCTTGAACTCAGAGATCTGCCTGCTTTTTTTAACCAGTTCCTGGGATTAAAAGTATGCGCCGCCCTTGCTGGCTCAATGAAGTTTTCTTGATACTAAGACCAATTAAAGTTTTTTTTTTTTTAACTTTTTTTATTCTTTGTTTTCCAGAAAATGTGATAGTCAAGTAATATTTGTCCATCCCCATCCTACTTTCAACGGGACAGTCTTAGCCATTTTAGTGGTCCTGGACTGCACTTTCTGGAGACTAGCCACGTAGTAGAGATGTACAGCACAGAGTTGCACTTTGTATGCAAAGAGACAACATATGAGCTGAGAACTAATATCTTCAACTGCAGGCATGAAGCAGAGACATTTAACTGGATTTGGGGTGAGCCCTTACCCCCAACATGCTTCCTGCAGTAAGGCCACACCTCCCAAACCTACCCAAATAGTACCATGTGCTAGAAACCAATTCTTCAAATACTCAAGCCTAGGGGGTAGTTCTCATTCAAACTACCATAGTTTCTCTCAATTTTGGTATAAATAATAGAGAAAGAGTACATACACACAACACAGGTGAGATCTATGTCCAGAAAAACTTCTGGACACATGTGACCTACCAAAATTCAAGAAAATATAAAAAAGAAATCCAGGTAATTTACCAACGAAGAAAAAAGCTTGGGACCAGAAGAGGCTGCACTGTTAAATGTAACCAAACATTTAAAGAAATAACACCAATGCTTCTCAAGCAATTCCATATAATTGAGAGGGAGGGAACCCTTCCAAATTGATTCTGTAAGGTCAACGTTATTTTGGTCCCAAAAGCCAACAGAGCAAAACAAAGAAGAAATACTCCCCAATGTCTTTGAATGCAAAATTATGCAAAATTCTAGCAAATTCAAATTAACAGGCGTGCCACAGATTGCACGGCAAGTTTCCTTCCAAAGATGCAAAGATGTTTTTATCTTCTACAAATCAATAAGCATAAATAGAATGAGAGACAAAAATCATATTATCATCCCAATAGATGGAGAGGAAACATTGTCTAAAACTCAGCATCCCTTCATGGTCTGCACAAGGTAGGTACAGAAGACTCATACCACATTGTGCTGCAGGCTATATTCATAGTCAGTGTACTGAATGTGAAAGACTGAAAGCATTTCCTGTAAGGTCAGGAACAGGTCAAGGGTGATAAGACTTTTGTCCTGGGGATGGAGGGCTTTTCATGTTTTTTTGTATATATAGTGATAGAAGTGTAGCTAGAGCTATTAGGTTAGAGAGAGAGAGAGAGAAATACCAGACATATGAGCAAGAAAAGAGAAAGTCAGATTATCTCTGCTTTCATATTATGACAGAAAAATCTAGAGAAAAAGCAAGACAACATATAAAAATTAGTAATTCTGTAATTCAGTAGTTGGGGGTGGATCAGAAGTTTAAGGTTATTTTTGACTATGAAGCAAGTTGGAGGGTATTGTAGGACACATGAGACCCTGCCAAGTCTGATACCCTGAGGCTGATATTTGAGACTCACACAGTAGGAGAAATGACTTCCATATGTTGTCACATGCATTCTATAACACCCCCTCCCATACATAAAAAGTAAAGAAAAATGCTTAGTATACAAAACTATATCATACCAAAGTAAGTCAGAACTATAGCAAGTTACCATTTTATCCTATTTAGAATGTCTGTTACAAAAACCATGAAAACATGGAAAAAAGGAGGATGTGTACACTGTTGGTGTTATGTGAATTAGTCCAGCTGTTTTAAGAGTGGCAGTTTCTCAAAAAACTAAAAATAATCCCAATACTGAGAGGCAGAAACAGGAGGATCCTTGTAGTAATAGGTGCAGCGGGGCTGCATCCCCAGCACCCCAGCCGCCTGCTAGCTTATGCCCGGGAAAGATTCTAGCCTACATCCATCCTAGGTTGGAGCTTTATCACGAGTGCCTCAGAGAGCAGAGCTATCACGTCTACCCAGGAGAGGGGAACATGGCGTCTCTGCTCCAGAGAGCAGAGCTGTCGAGTCTGAGCTCACTTCCTCTTCCTCCCAGCATTCTGTTCTGTTTACTCCTCCCACCTATGTTTTAACCTATGAGGGCCAAGCAGTTTCTTTATTGCTTAACCAATGAAATCAACAGATATATGACACTCCCACATCAGATCCTGAGGTCAAGGTAAATCTGGATTTCAACTAGGAACCTGTCACAGACAATAAATAATAGTACCATAAATCCAGCTATATTCTTAGACAGTGTATCTGAAAGAATGGAAACAGCTGTGCAAAAATAGATACACTTGTATTTAAACAGTACCATTCCCAATAGCGAAGTTACATACTTCTCAGGGTAAGTGGGATAAAGATAATAACACATTAACCATATAATGGTATATTATTTGATTCAAAATAAGAATGAAATCCTAGCTGGGCAGTGATGGCACACGTCTTTAATCCCAGCACTCAGCAGGCAGAGGCAGGCAGAGCTCTGTGAGTTCGAGGCCAGCCTGATCTACAAGAGCTAGTTCCAGCTAGTTCCAAGTCAGGCTCCAAAGCTACTGAAAAACCCTCTCAAAAAGCCAAAAATCAAACCAAACCAAAATAAAAGTCCTGCCATATGTAGCAAAACAGACTTGAAAGTAGAATAGAAAAAAGGATTATTGGGGTCTAGGATTTATTGGGGTCTGGGATGGGTGTGGGCTAAAGACGTAGTCATTGTACATCTCTCCAGACAATGTGGGCAGTTATTATGCTAAGTAAAACATTTGACAGCATAACATGTAAAAGTGGTGAGAGGCAAATGCCTGACATTAAAATATATTTCAGCTTCCTTAATAACTCATTCTCGTTAGATGTAAACACATAGGTAAAAATAAAATTTTACTTTAGGTTTTTAAATCAGTTTTATTTGGAGATGATCATATATAATGATACAAGTTTGTTTTTCCAACTCTAAGGGGAAAAGGGTTGAGGCAGGAAGATGGTAAGTTCAATGGCAGTCGGGTGGGATTTAGGATGAAATAAAATTGTCAAATGAATATATGAAGTTGGCAGTTTGACTCACTGGGTAAAGGTGCATGTATCAAGCTTGAATTAAGAATTCAGTTGCTTGTAGTTAGTTAAATACTATTTTTTAATTTCAAAGTCCGTTTTCTCAAATTAGCAGAAAAATGCTACCTGAAAGCTTGTTAGAAATGTGATATTATTGTATTATGGGCTCTAAAATATTAGGATTTCTACAGAAAATACTGTAGCTGGGTAGTGAAAAAGAGGGATTTATGATGCTTACCTAATGTTTGAAGATAAAATGGCCAATAAGAAAGATATTTAAATAGTGCTTTGCCAGGCAAGTAAAAATGGCATAGCTGCCGTTTGGTCTGCCTCAGTGTGCAGGTTAGGGTAGGGGAAACGCAGCTCTGTCTTCTTTAGTTAGCTCTGTCCCCTTCCTTAGCTAACTTGCAGAAAGGGCATGTATTTGTCTAAAAAGGGAAATATAAGCATCTACCTGGAGATCTAGTCTGTAGATTTTTAAAGAAAAGGCTGATTTGATTTTTTTTAAAGTTTGGAGATGGACTGTCATCTCTTTCAAATCAACATCACTTTCAAATTTTTATTACATTTGTTTACTTACATGTGTGACACAGCACATATGTAGAGACCAGAAGAGTTACTTCCTTCCTTACACTGTGTCATTTCCAGATATCAGACTCTGGTTGCCAGGCTTTGGTGGCAAGTACTTTTACTTGCTGGGCCGTCTTGATGGCCCCAGCATCACTGATTTTCAAAGAAAAAAAGCAAGAGAGTCAACCCTAAGGATGGATCCATCTGCCCGGTACAGGAGAGAACAGGGGATTTGTATCCACTGCCCAAAGCCATTAATGGCTAACATGCATTGAAGGAGGGGGAGGCTCTGAGACAGGGGTCTACTCCAGTTTTCTCTAGTTCTATCTTGAGAAAATCTATATGCTTCCACTTCTCTCTTCTGATTTGTGACTGGATGATGTGTACATTCATGACAGTGAGGTGTTGAAATCATCCCTGCTGTTACTGTATTAAAGCCTATTTCATTTGTTGCCCTCCTGGTTTTTAGTGTTTTTTTTTTTTTTTAGTTTGAGACAGATCTTAAGTACCCTAGCCTAACTTTGAACTCCTGATCCTCCAGTCACTCACCATACCTACCACACTTGTCTGGCTTTCAGGGTTTCTGTTGATAATTAGTCCAATAGGATTATCCTTAAATGTGATCTCTTGTGGGTTATAAGTCTTTCTGGTGCTGACCTTTTGACAGGTTGACTATCATACATTGTAGAGAGGATCTTCTCTGGCTGTTGGGGGTTATATAACAATCCTGTCCCTGAGCTGGGCAGTGGTA
Source organism: Microtus ochrogaster (assembly GCF_000317375.1). Classification (NCBI taxonomy): domain Eukaryota; kingdom Metazoa; phylum Chordata; class Mammalia; order Rodentia; family Cricetidae; genus Microtus; species Microtus ochrogaster. The sequence goes on along the minus strand of NC_022028.1, from coordinate 6,037,550 downwards.
GCACACACCTTTAATCCTAGCACTTGGGAGGCAGAGGCAGGCGGATTTCTGTGAGTTCAAGACCAGCCTGATCTACAAGAGCTAGTTCCTGGACAGGCTCCAAAGCTATAGAGAAACCCTATCTCAGAGGTGGGTGGGGGGACCCAGAAAACAAACAAACAAAATCCTGTCCCTGATGGTGCATGCCTTTCCCAAAATTAGAGAAAATTTCTGTTTTCATTTGTCCTTATTAAAATTTTGAGTATGTTGATGACACACATATTTGATCTTTTAATGATATCCTCCAATCTTTCATGTTCTTTTCATTCTTATTTTTATATTTTTATACAAATATGTTATTTCCAAAAAGATGTCTTCAAGCTCTCATATTATTTCTTTTTCCTTAATTAAGTCAGCTGTTGAAGTTTTTGGATGGATTCTGTTTGATTCAATGAGCATCATTTCCTAGATTTCATATTAGTTCTTTTTCAAAATCTCTCTTTGATTTTCTTAATCATATATTGCCTTGTTTTTCCAAGTCTTGTTTTTCCAAGTTTAATTAATCATTCTATTTATATTCCTTTGGATCTCATTAAGCTTTAAAACAACAACATACTATCTTAAATTTTTTATCTTGAATTTCATCTTGTTCAGCATATTTAGCTTTTTTTAAAGAATGTAATACATTGTCTTTTCATATATTTTTAAATTTATTTCTACTAAGATTTGCATGTCTAGTAAAATGAGTATCTCAATTTCATTGGAGGTAAAATCTTAGGGGTAATAATGTGTTATGGAGAATTGAGTTTATTTCTAACTGATTACTATAGTACAGTCACTTTACTCCTGAGAGTTTCTTTGAGTTTGATTATTGAGGTTGGGCATAACCCATGCTTAGTATGGAGTTGGAGAGACCCACTTCTGCTGGTGACACAGGAGTAGAGAGGCTGTAGCAGGCCTGCCCTTGTGTGGTAGAGTACTTGTGTACTAACTCTTACCTACAGTTGGAGATGTAGTCCTTAGGTCATGGAGGTTTCCTCAGGCACTGTTTATACTGCCTCTTTTATTTGAATATGCGGTTGTAGTAAGCATGTAATGTCCAAAACATTTGTTCTTTGAGTAGGCAGTGGGTACAAGTCCATTGGTCTTCTAGGAAGGTTAGACCAGAAATCACAACACTTCTGCTGTGCCACTGATACCTAGTCTTAACAGGAGTGTGTAATTGTACAAGATAATTGTGAAGACTGATACAGAGGACACATGTAGTTGTAATGGAAGCAGAAATATTATTCTTCTGTTCTGCTGTGCTGCTGTAGGCATACCTGTCCAAGAGTGGGACCTTAGGTCCCCTCCCCTAGTGTGCATGCTTGCTTGGGATGGGCTTTTCTTCTTCTGAAAAATCATTATCTACCAGGGATAGTGCTGGAATGGTTGCAACTGGACCTGTGCAAAATTCCTCTTAGTTCTAAATACAGAGAACAAATCCAGACACAGTTTCTCTGTGGACCAGTTGGGTAGCATTATGATGGTGCAAGGACATTGCTTGAAACTGCCCCAGAACACCTATGTGTGTTGAGAAAATGGTCTAGGAGCCCTTTTCTTCATCTTGTCAGAGTTAGGAACTTCTGTGTGGAACTAAGAGCTGAGCAGGATCTACTTGTGGCAAACTATATACCCTTATCTCAGTTGGTGGGCTCGCTAATCATTTGTTTTTTGTGGCTATTACCTTCACTCCCACTCTGCGTCCCTTATACTTAATTCTCAGGATAGGTCTGTTGGTGGATTTGTGTCACTGTCTTTCCACTGAGTTAAGTCTGCCCATATGAAACATGACAGTCCGGATTCAATAATCTATTCTCAAGAAGCCTCCAGGTTACAACATCCTGGGGAATTGCTGGATGAAATCCTTTTTCTAACTCTACACTAGTGAGTGGATAGATTCAGATTCTTTAGAATGTAAGCTTCCAGGGTTATAAAACTTCCAAGTAGGTAGGAATGTGCTGATAGTTTTCTGATTTTCTTTCTACTTTTATCCCAGATGGGAAAGGGTTCCAAGCTGCTGAGCTAGGAACCTGGGTGTTGGAGTATTTTTTCTTTTACTATGCAGCTGTCTCAAGGCTCGGGACTTTTTTGTTTTTTCTGTGTTTGAATGCCAGTTTTTCATCTCAACGTGCATCTGTACATCTGTTACCTGTTGCCAGCCTGCTTTGTCCCTCTTTTTTCTTTTTCCCCTCCCCCTCCTTATTCTCTGGAAGGAGCAAGTGAGTGCTGGGTACTTCTGCTCAGCCATCTTGCCTTCCCTTCGACAGTCACTTAAAGTAGCACATTTTAAATATTCCTAGGCCTTGATTAAGAAGTCATCTGAAAATTACCACTGGGAGGGACTTGCCTACAATAATTTTATTGTTAGAATGTTTTTGTAGTCTTAAAAGTTGTGGATATTTTGCTTGTGTGTAATTGAAGGGATCAGGTGTACCCGTTTTCTATACTGGAACCCTTACACTTTATCTGGAGGTGAACATGTTGTGTGAGACATGCTTAAAAATCACCCAGGCTGTTTGTGATTGCTTGTTTAAATTGTTTTTCTTTTTTTACACATTTGTAACTATAATTGTGGTATATGAATAAAGGTGCTAGTTAAAAAATGATCTTTTTTAACATATTTTTTAAAATGATTTCTTCTAGAGACAAAAAAGCGTCAGTGTAAAGTTCTTTTTGACTACGTTCCACAAAATGAGGATGAACTGGTACTGACAGTGGGGGATATCATTGATATTAACGAAGAGGTAAGGACCAGAAGGACTTTGTACATTCGCTGTAGCACAGCAGTTATGTGGTGTGGCTTCTAGAAGAGGGCTTTGTCAGTTTATTAACATTTATAAAAATTTTTGCCCGTTTTCAATAAAATTTAAGGATAGTCCTTGTTACTTGTGCTTGCTATGTCCTGTTTGTGTGTTTCTCTTAATAAAAATAAACATTTTTTTAAGCTTAAAATTAATGTAATTTTCTGTTGGCAAGAAGCTCACCCAAGCCTGGCTACCCGAGTTCCATCCTTGTAACCCATTTAAAGGTGGAAAGGAGAACTGACTCTGCAGAGTTGCCCCTGACCTCTGCAGGCACATTACATGCTCACACCCATACTCATGTTGTGCACACATACCATTATAATAATGCTAAAAGTAAAATTAATGTTATTTAAATAGTCTCAAACACCAGAGAGCCTCATCTTAATTCTCTGTTGGCACAAAACAATAACAAAAATTTCTTTTTGAATGATATAGGAGTGCAATGCAGAAATTGCTTTAAAGTCTGTCTTGTTTGAATTGTTGTATTTAAATTCTAGCCAAGTATGCTTTTTTCACAGTTTTAATACTTTAAGATATGAAAACATTTTTAATTTCTTACATCTGCTTTTCTCATTAAAGGAATATTTAAAGTTTTGCTGGCCAGTGAAGATGCTATTTTAGAGAGTGCTTTGATAAAATGTATTGAGGCAGGAATTGATTTTATGTCATGATTTCTCATTTATCACTGGTATCTACAATAACTTCGAGAATACCTATACAAGAGGCCGTCTGATCTCTGTCTGACGGCCACACCAGTTAACATTTATTTGGAAGTACTGTGCTAAATAAGTTTGACATTTTCTTCCTTTATAACAGAAGGGGTTATTTATCTTCATTTCTCAGAGGTAGAGACTGAGTCATAGAGAACCACATTGCTTATAGTTGTTACTCGTGATGCAGAAGAAGCTACCCCAAAATTAGTGGCAAAAACAACTGTTATGCTTGCGGGTTGTGTGGCTCAGGTATGCAGATAGACCACAAGGGATTGGCTTGTCTGTTCCATGGTGTCTGGGACCCCAGCTGGATGGGTTCAGAAGTAAGGGGCTGGTGAGAGCTTTTGTAAGAAAGTCCCTCTATTTACACCTATGTCCTATAGCCTTGAAAACTAGAACTGCCACTTGGACAGCTTTCTAGTGTCCTTTCCATTTGGCTTGGATTTCTTAGAGGATGGGAGTGTCTGGAGATTCTGAAACCTCCTGACTACCCGCATAATAATCAAAAAGGTTCAGATTTTGGGTCGAGTTATTGTAAACACTCCATAGTCTGAAATCCAAAATGTTTTGAGTAGAGGGCACTTATTTTGATTTGCACAGCAGTTTCTCAACTCAGAGTGCAACCAATTCAGCATACATGGGGAAGTGCCTTTTACAGTCTAGCCTTGGAAATGATAGCTACTTAGAAACCATTTAGAAACTGTCAGGAGTAAAACCATCTTCATTGAACTTGTATGTGCCTGACATGTAGTGGCCTGAATTTGATTGTGTGTAGTTTGCCATCTTGTTGTGCCTGTCTGGAACAGCTTCCTACTCCCTCCCCTTTGCCCCCCATGGAGGAGCTGAACCCAGGACTCTGTGTATACTGGGCCCTTGGTTTTTAGCTAGGGTCTGACCATGTATTTCCGGCTGGCCTCAAACTTGTAGTCTTCTTTTTCACCTCCTGAGCACTGGAATTACAGGCATGTGTCTGTAGGCTCAACTGCAGTCTGTTTTTAAATGATTGTTTGCTTTGTATTTGTTTGTTTTTATTAGTGTTTCTTAGAGACAAATAAGGGTCTCAAAGCTCAGTCTGGCCTTAAACTGTTGGTTTTCCTGCCTCAGCCTCCTCAGTGCTGGGATTACAGGTATGGTTATTGCTATGCTTGAGTGAGTGTTCACTGCCACTTTTCCCAAGAATTCCTTAAATAACTTTTAACAAGTTGCTGATATTTGGAGTTTAATACTGATTTTTTTTTTTTTTTTTACTTTGTGGCTGTTCCATTTTGTCATACTTAATTCCATACCACACATAGCTCCTATATTTTCAATCCTTTACCATAGTTTCTTTTTTCCCTTTCTTTCCTCTTTCTTTGAGGCAGGGTCTCACTCTGTAGCCCACTTCTTTGAACTTAAAATTTAGCCTGGTCTGGCCTTACACTCAAAGCAACTCTCCTGCCCTATTCCCTGAGTGCTGTGGTCAGACACAAGTCTTCATGCTCAGTTTCATTTGCCGTCGGTCTGCTAAAATATCTGAACTCTTCATGCTTGCTGCTTTGCCATCCCAAGCATACTGTATCTGGCTATTAGTAGTTCAGCTATATTGTCTGTAACCATCATGAATTTTGACGTGACTATTTTTTCCCCATATGCTTTTTATCTAGAAGATTCTCATTTAGGCTTAGTGTTGAGTTTCTTGGTCATTGGCTTTTAGGGGAGAAGATTCTGATACTTTTCCAGCTTACGCTCCCGTGCTTTTTTTATTGCACTTTTTCCCTCACTTTGATTACAGCACTTATTTTTACATTTCATTATTATTAGTTTACTTGTTTTTGTTTTGAGACAGGAACTCACTATGTAGTTTTGGCTGACTTAGAACTAAAAAAGGTTGACCTGTCTCTTTCTTCTGAGTTCTGGGATTAAAGGTGTGCCACCATGCCTAGCAGATACATTCTAACTATGTGCTTACTGCTTTCTTAGATTGGTTTTTCAAGAGCATCGATTGCTGCAGTCTAATACTCTCCTAGGTTAGCTATTCAGCAAAGGCAAGGAAGGGATTTTTCATATGCAAGGTTTGAATCTTTTCCCAGCCAAAAATCATGGCTTGTATATAAAGAGTGCCTATTACATTAATTACTTATTAAAAATTTTGTTTTCAGGCTGGGAATGGTAGCACATGCCTTTGATCAGGAGGCTGAGCCAAGTGGATATTTTTGAGTTTGAGATCAGCCTGGTCTACTTAGTGAGTTTCAGGACAGTCAGAAAAATTTATGTAGAGATCAGTTTGCTTTCAGTTATAAGGTAGATAGCACTGAAAATGATTTATGTAAATGAGATATTTCTAGCTGTGATATAAGGTTGATAAGTAAATGATGACAGCAGTGTACTCTACTGTTACTCTCTAAATCCCTTTAGCATCCTTTGTCTAACAACAGAAACTATACGTCTGAAAACAGTCAGCTGATTTTTTTAAATAAATTGAGCAATCTTATTATTAATGAGTATAAAGGCCTTGTTAAAGATTTTTTAAAAAATATTCACTGGTGTTTTACTGACTTGTATGTTATATCTATATGAGGGTGTCAGATCCCTTGGAACTGGAGTTATAGACAGTTGTGAGTTGCCATGTGGGAGCTGGGAATTGAACCTGAGTTCTCTGGAAGAGCATCCAGTGCTCTTCACTACTGAGCCATCTCTTCAGCCGTGTTAAAGAATTTGATTCATGAGAACACTTTTGTTTGGAGTAAGGTGCTTATTAGATGAATTTTGAAAGTGATTTTTTTCAGGGTTGGAGAGATGGGTCAGCATTTCAGAGTACTGGCTGCTCTTCTAGAGGACCCCAGCTCACGTCCCAGCGTTCACATGGCAGCTCATATTATGGTAACTCCAGTTTCAGGGCTTCTGATGCCTTCTTATGGACTCTGGGGCCACGACATGCTTGCAGTACATATACCACCCATACACATAAAATGAACAAAATAATAAACAAAATCAAAATATTTCTTTCAGTTTGCTTAATAATTATTGTTTAATTAAAAGGGGGGAAATAAGATTTTATACATTTTAACACTCTTAAATGTTTTTTACATTTGTTATTAAATTTATATTTAATTACATCTATGCGTGTGGGTCTGAGTGTAGGTATGTACATATGTGTGCAGGTGCCTGAAGCGGCTTGAGGTTTGTGATCCCCAAGAGCTTGGATGTTGTGAGCTGTCTGACATGGATACTGGGAACTGAATTTTGATCCTCTGCATTCTTAACTCCTGAATGTGTGCATGTGTGCGTGCGCGTGCCTGTGCCTGCGCCTGCGTGTGTTGTGCTAATGCCATGACACATGTATAGAGGCCAGAGAGCAACATTTGGGAGTCAGTTTTCTACTCTGTGGGCTTCAGGGATCAAACTCAGGTAGTCAAGGTTGGCAAGCAGTCCTACCTGCTGAGTCATTTCACTGGTTCACAAAGTTATATCCTTAGAGTTACTAAACTTTGTTCAAACAAAA
>NC_022028.1:5992867-6024451 GCF_000317375.1 Microtus ochrogaster | reverse complement strand
TTTGCCAGTGACCTCGCCAACAAAAGGTCTACCTCTTTGATTTAATTGTAGTGGGGCGATCTGCTCTTGTTATTATGCGCCTGTCCCGCTGCTTGCGTCTGCTGCTGCTCTGGTCCCCCAAGGCCTATTCCTGATTGCCGTGCCTCTCTGTGCCCCGGGCGGGTCTCTCCACCAGGATAGATTTTCCAAGACTGGGTCAGAGTTCGGAAGGGGACCTGGCTCAAAGAAAAAGCAAAGGCTGCAGTCAGCAGAAGAGCAGGACCTGTACTAGTCGGGTGTAGAATGAATCTCACTGAAGACATATGAACCCAGAAGACACCAGGCCTCTTCTTGAGGGCTGGGAGTTGTTTTTACTAGAAAAAGAAGATGTTTTCTTCTCTCCTTGTTTCTGCTCAGCCAAACCAGGCAAGCCTGCACACCAAACGAAAATTTTTAAGTAAATAATTTATCTTATTTTTATAAAGCAACGTTCAGTAATGTCTAAGTGCCATTCCATTCAGGGGCTATGTGCTTTCTCAGTTATGTATTATATTCTACTTGTCATTTAATAAAAAGTGTTTGTGTCATAGATTGAATTGATTATAAGTTTTCGTTGTAAACATTACAAATAATATAATTAATCCCATGCATGACTAATTTAATATTAGCATAGGAATATTGGTTAGACATCATCCACTCAAATTTCATTTCCCTGTTGTTTTCTTTCTTTTAAAGCACACTTGTTTTGCATCGTTAACTACTTGCTCATATATTTTTACTTAGTTTTTCCATAGAGTGACGTTTTCACTTAAAAGAATTTTACTACATTTGGGCTGTGAACTTTTTCAGGTGGAGGAAGGCTGGTGGAGTGGAACTCTGAACAATAAGTTGGGACTTTTCCCCTCAAACTTTGTGAAAGAGTTAGAGCTCACAGAGGATGGTGAAACTCATGAAGGTCAGGACGAATCAGGTAGGAGAAAAAAACTTGACTATGATTTTATCTCTTGGAATTCTTCTTTTGAGTGCTTAATCAGTTTCAGTTAGCCTGGTTTTAAAGAACAGATTATAATGGGAATAGAAGGGGAAAAAATTACCTGATCAGTTTATTCTTTTTTCTTTCCCTGAGTTCTGTTTAGCGTACTATTTGAACTGCTGAGTTTGCAAATGGCCTAGCTTAATAATTGAGAAAATTTTAAATAGCAGTCTTTCGTTTTCTATATTCATATTCCAGATTCTGTTTTCCCTACAATCAAATGCCAGTTAATTAATTCATTGTTATTGCTGTTATTGTTATTTGGTCTTTTGAGATAAGTTCTCTATATGTAACTTTGTCAACTTGGAACTCACTGTGTAGACCACACTTTATTTCAACTTGTAGCAATCCTCCCGCCTCAGTCTCAGAAGTACTGTGATTCTAAGTGTGTGTCCTACCATGTTCAGCTTAATAAATTTGATCTCTTGTCAATTAGAGACAGAAATTCATCTTAATATTCTCATCATTTAAGGATTTAGTTGAGGAAATGTTAACACAAGCTAATTATAAATTAATACAATTTTTTTTAAAGAAAAACACTGTTGTGATATTTAGGAAAGTTGCTTTAAAATACTACTTAAATTTTGAAGTGTAGGTAGGATTGTACATATAGTGAGGATAAGTAATACATAGCTATTTTTGGTTATTTATGTTACTGATTTTAAGGGTTAGTCTATAACCTATAAGATACCAGTTACTTTTTCTTTTCTTTTAGAGTTAGTATAATGCCAAGGTGTGTGTGTGTGTGTGTGTGTGTGTGTGTTTCTTCTTTATGTGAGTAGTGACAATGAATATATGCTATCTTTGCCTTTCTGTAATTAATTTGCAACGAGAGTAATGATTTTATCAAAAAGGTATTATATGCAGTTGCAGGGCAGTGCATTGTTTTGAGCTATTATTTTCTTTGACTTTTGTCAGTACTTTTAGTGTTTTCTATACAGATGTGCAAATGATTTGAAGTGAAATGAAAGCTGTTAATGCAGAGAATGGATTCTGAGCTTTAGTGAACTGAATGATAAGGATCTTTTAGAGAAAATAAATCCAAATAATAATTAAAACTTTCATAGACTTGAGGTTGGAGACATGGCTCTGCAGTTAAGAGTACATACTGCTTTTGCAGAGCAGTTGGTTTCCCAGCATACACGTTGGACAGCTCACAACAGCCTGTAACTTATTAGAATATATAAATTTTGTTCACTGCCAAATGCCTATTTTGTGGAATAGTGTGACATGTCGATAACATCAAAGGATCCTTCAGGAAAAGAAATACCTCCATGAAGCTTCTTCACAGCAAAATGCTCTTTCACAATCTAATGCACTCCTGCCTGCAAACCATGACGTTGTGTTAGTTCTTCCCAGGTGGTGAATCAGTCATCTCCTAGTGTCACCTCTTAAGTGTTCCATCACCTCTTTGTACCATTAGGAGACAAACCATATCTAAGTAGTAGTATCTTGCTAAGAATCTTTTGTTTTCTGAATTTCTTAGTCATAAAATTAGATATAGTTAGAATAGTTATTTTATTCAACATAGCAACAAAAATCAAAGTACATTTGAGCACTGTGTTGTTTATCTTTCTGGTTTTTTTTTTAAACAAAGTATAAGATACAGATATTGTAGAAAGTGTTGTAAAGATTTTTGTAATTTTGAATGTCGTTCTTCATAACAAAATTATTCTTTTAGAAATAGCTTTGACTGGCCCTACCTCACCATTACTGTCTCCGGGAAATGGGAGTGATCCTGGATCAGTTACACAGCCAAAGAAAGTTTTCCGAGGAGTTGGATTTGGAGATATTTTTAAAGAAGGCTCTGTGAAACTTAGGACAAGAACATCCAGTAGTGAAACAGAAGAGAAAAAACCAGAAAAGGTATTGTACTAGTTTGGTTCTTATTACTATAATTCATACTGACCAAAACTGACTTGGAAGGAGGATAGTGTTGATTGGCTCACATGTCCAAGCAGTCAATCATTGAGGGAAATCAGCAGGACTCAAGTAGGAATAGAGGCAGGAACCATGAGGTAGAGCAGCTTAATGTCTTGCTCAGTTGGCCTGGTCCTTCTTACATCAGTCAGCAATCAAGAAGATGTTTCACAGACATGACCCACAGGCCAGGCCGTGGAAGCAATTCCTCAGTTGAGCTTCCCTCTTAGGTGATGGTAGTTTGTGTCTGGTTGACAAGAACTAACCATCACAGGTAATCACAGTTAACCGTCACAGGTAGTCACAGTTAACCATAACAGGTAATCACAGTTAACCAATCACAGGTCGTAATAATGAATTTAATTTAGATTAATTTTATTCATTGTTTAATTTAGTATTTTGGGGGTGAGGGTATTGGCTTTTTGTTTGTATGCTTTTTTGAGATAAGATTCTTTATGTAGCCCAGGCTAGCCTGGACCTCAAGATCCTCCTGGTAGCTCACTCCGCATCACTAAAGATTTTTTTTTTTAAGTTATAAAAGAGTGAAAGTCTGTTAATTAATTTTGAGGGTCATGGGGGTTTATGAATGGGAAGCTTATGGGAAACTTATAATATGTAATGGCTAATAATTTTATTAGGGTGCTTATTAATTGTTAAATCCAAGACAGACTTTCCTTAGTGGCAACCTCAGTGTCCTTAGTTATTACAGTGTAAATATAAAAGGGAAATATTTTTGTTTTGCTTTTTAAAGGTAAAGATTTGTTATTTTTCTTTTAATTTAATAAATACCTAAAAATGAACTATTTAAAGTGAATTCTAAATAAAATGTTAAATTACTTAAGTGCTACATAACTTTTCTCTGGATTCTCAACAGTAGCTAAGTTTACTAACCTCAAATAGATAATTTTATTAGCATTTTCAAATGAAATCAAGTGAACGATCCATAATTTATAAAATCTAATAAAAAGCTAAAAAGTAAGCCTTTAAGTTTTTGTTTTGAGAGGAAATAATCGCAATCTTGAGCCTTTCTTTGTAAGTTTTGGTTTCCAGTGTTTGTATTTTGGAGAAACTGACTGAGCAAGTACTTCAGAAGAAAGGAGCTTCATCCCTATAATTCTCATTTTAAAAAATAGCTTTATTTTATGCTTATATATGTACACGTATGTGTTTATGTGTATATGTGATATGCACACTTCAGCCTGAGAATATTAGAAGAGGGAGCTGGGTCCTCTGAAAGTGGAGTTAAATGTGCTTGACTGAGCTTCTGTGTGGGTGTTGGGAACCAAACCTGGGTCTTCTTTAAGAGCAGTAAGTGCTCTTATCAGCTGTGCCATCTCTCTAGGACCTATAGTTCTCATTTATATCTCCTTATCTCTTAAAAATTTAAAATATTTCATTATTTACCCAATTCAGCCACATCTCATTTGGTTGGTGTAATACGTTGTTATTTCTCCCAAGATGGTGGTCTTCTTCTCTGCCAGGTTCCTGCATATTTTCCTATTTAATTTTGAGTTGGATTTAGGAAAGAGCATCTCTGCTTCCTGCCTTGCCCTTTCCTACCTCAGACTATTGGCATTAAGATTTTAATATGATGGCATATATCTTTAAATCCTAGTATTTGAGGTAGAGGTAGATGAATCTCTGAATTTGAGGCCTATCTGGTCTACATCTCAATTTCCAGGGCAGTCAGGGCTCCATAGTGGAATGCTGTCACCACCCCCCCCCAAAAAAAAGATTATAGTGTATAATGAATTAATGGATTAGAGTCTCAGTTTCGTGAAATGGTGTTCTACAGCTGTTTGCTTTTGAGGTCCCTTTGAGCTCTAAAAGTGTGGGATGGTACTGAATAACTTTTTGATTAATGACATTGCATTAGTATTCTGCCAGTCACAATTCATAACATCTGCTACGCAGTTATTAGTGAGAGTAGTCTCAAAGTAACATTATTTAACAAAGTAGGGAGCACTTGTTATGTTTTAGGTGATACCATATTGAAAGGTATGGTTAAAACTGAGAAATTAAAGTGAGTTTTTTGGAAGACACATAAACGTATTGTAGGTTAGTTATCAGTGTATTCGTATTTTTAACCATTAAATTCTAATGTCATATGTGCTGCTCTATTTGGGTAGAGAACTCAAGGAAGCACACATTGAAGGTGGTGTAGGACCATACTCTATGGAGAAATGTCTAAGTAGTCTATGTAAGAGTTGTAACAGTACCTAAATATTTTCATTCAGATATTAATAAAGTGTAAAGTTTTTAAATTTCCCTCGTATTTCAGGGTTTGGGTGGGGTAGGAGTGACGTAGATGCAATACTCATATGAAACCCAAAGCCACAGTATACACATGTAAGAAATTCTCAAATAATGCATAAATAAAATAAATTGAAAAGTTCCCCTCCAGTTTTAAGGCTTGGTGTTGTTAAGTATCCATTTTTGTAGATTCAGATCTGGGCTCCAGGACTAAAATCACTGCTTTGATGGGTTAACTGCTTCCTAATATAAAAAAGAAGAATGACAATCCCTACTTGATACCGAAATTTCTAAGGATTACGTTTCAGTCTATATAAAGTGGTTATTTTAGAATTTCTATTATTAAATAGATAGTGAATACCTGAGTATTTATTATTTTAAGATAGTTTCAAAAATTAGTGGTTATAAGCCAGCCCTCAGGAGGCAGAGGCAGGCGGGTCTCTGAGTTCAAGGTTAGCCTGGTCTACAAAGCAAGTTCCAGAATAGCCAGGGCTGCAACACAGAGAAACCCTGTCTCGAAAAACCAAAATAAATAGATATATAGATAAAATAATTTAAAAAAAAATTAATGGCTATTGGGTCTGGAAAGATGGCTTCCAGAGGACCTGGGTTAGATTCCTAGTTAAACTTGCATAGTGACTCCTAGCCCTCTGTAACTCCAGTCCCATGGTATCCACTGCCCTCTTCTGGCCTCCATGGACACTGCATACACTTGGTGCTCTGATGTAAATGCAGATAAAACAGTCATACATGTTTTGAGGAAATTTTTAGATTGTTAATTTTTTATTGCTGAATCTTTAGTTAGATTACTAAACCTAACTATAAGTACCATTATAGAGGACTGGGGAAGTGTAAAGGAAACCTTGGTTTAACATCTATTATTCTTAGGCTGGAGAAATGGGCTAGCAGTTAATAATACATATTGATCATATAGAGGACCACAGTTCAGTTCCCAATATACATGTCAGGTGACTTAAAACCACCTGTAACTTCAGCTCCAGAGATCAACACCATCTTTTGTCCTCTGGGCAGCTGAATTTATGTGAACATTCCCACCTTACAGATACTTATATAAACGCATAATTTACAAACTGAAGTAAAATCTTAAACAATCTTCTTTTAGACTTACTTATTTTTGTTTTATGTGTTTGAGTGTTTTGCTCTCATGTATATCTGTACCAAATACATGCCTAGTACCTTCAGAGGCTAGAAAGGGGCTACGATCTCCTGATTCTGGAGTTACAGATGGTTATGAACCACCATGTAGGTGCTGGGAATTGAACCTGGGTCCTCTGGAAGAGCAGCTAGTGCTCTTAAACACTGAGCTGTCTCTTAACCATGAAAAGTAAAAATATTAATTAAAACCATTATTTTTATTTTAGCTCAAGCTAGTTGATAGTATTCTTTTCTCTTCTAGCCCTCAATTCTGCCGTCACTGGGATCCAGAACCCAGAGTGTGGAGGTGACAAAACCAGACACCGATAGTAAGAGTAAAGGTAAGCTCTGCAGCAAACCACTCTGGTATAGATATGCGTCATAGTGCTAACTCACTAGAGAGACTGGTCACACTGTAGTCATTCCCAGAATAGTAAATCCTCTTGGATAAAAACACACGAGGTTGAGCATTCTGGAGTGCTGTGTTCCTTTAAGAATCTCGGAAGTTAAAACTGTATTTTGTACATCTCAGACACTGAGTATTATTTGAATGACAGGTAAACTTTTCTTATCATTGAGTATAAGTTTTATTTAAGTTTTAGTAGCTTAATGGGTATATTATTTTACATAGAGGCTTAATAAGTATCTGCTGTATTAATCAACTTGTATAAGTCACATTATATATTCATATTATTTATATTCCTTATTTCAGTTAAGGAATATTGTAGAACATTATTTGCTTATGAAGGAACCAATGAAGATGAACTTACTTTTAAAGAAGGGGAGATAATCTATTTGATTAGTAAGGTAAGTTTTTTTTTTTTTTTTGTGAATCATCATTCATAGAAATATTTTTCAAAATTCTTTTAGTGCCTGTAGAATATTAGCTTCAGATGGGTTGGGATTTATCTTGATTTTGGGTTCTGGGAACATAAATACAAACTCTTTTAAAGTTTTTATTGTTTGTATTGCTTATAATTTATATACTAAAAATCAGTGATAGGGTCTAGAGAGATGGCTTAGTAGCTAAGAGCATTTGCTGTTCTTGCAGAGAACCAGGGTTCAGTTTTCAGCGCCCACATGGTTGCTTAGAGTCATTGTACATCTACTTCAGGGGACCACACACTTGCTTTTGACTTCTGCAGGCATCAGGCACACACACACACCCACAGTCCCCCACCGCCCATACACACATACCTGTAGGCAAAATATTCAAACACTTAAATAAATCTTAAAAAGGAAAAAAAAGAAATGACCAGTGATTACATTGCTTATTTTTATTCCTTTATTAACTAAGAATTGGACATCCTAAATGTTCGTTAGTAGGTAAGACGTCGTTCATGAAACTCGACTTGCTGTGGGAAATGGTCCGAGAACAGCTTGTAGGAGTTGGTTTTCTCTCTCTGCCCTGTGGTCCTAGGGTTTGAACTTAGGTTATCAGACTTGATGGCAGGCACCCCTCCCTGCTGAGCCATCTCACCGACCTTGGTATACCTATTTTAAAGAACAAAATGATTGTATAAATTAGGATAAATTCTAAGGCAACAAGAACCCCCTGCCCCCAAAACAAAAATAAAACCTCCTGGGTTTTAGGTCAGGCAGAATGGTATAGTATAATTACTTATGAGAGAATAATAAGTATTTACTTTTGCTATAGACTTGTGGAGTACTTTGTTTTGAAGTTCTTATTGTTTTAACTGTTAACATTTGGGTTAGTGTATGTGATCCTTTTTTAGTAATACATTTTATTGTGTACATTTAAAGTGTATAAATTATAAATCCAAAAAGATAGCAAAAAGGTTAATGAAAGGGATATGTTCATCTCGCTTAACTACCTACCTACATGATAAAAATCTGTAGTCCACACATTTAACATCACCCCCGTATATAATTCTTAATATTCATAGAGTTTATATTGATAAAATTTAATACTTTATGCAGGTGATCATTAGAAGTGCTAATTTCTGAAGCTGCATAAGTGATTTTTAGTATTGCATATAAAATGTTAAGATAGTAAAAGTTTAGGAATTCTTATATTTTTCCTGTTTCTTCTTACCTATTGTATTTGTCTCTTTTCTACCACCCCTGTCCCCATGAGAACATTTTAAAATTGTTTTGATTTTAAATTTTTTTGTCTCTGACTAGCACAGAACTTGACGTGTAGGCCAGGTTGGCCTCATTCTCACAGAGATTTGTAAGCAGCAGCCTCCTGAGTTGGGATTTAAGGGTGTGTGCCTAGGTATTAAGCCCAGTTTCTAACTACCACTAAAAGTAGTATGCAGGGAATAGTTTTTCTGGGAAGACTGCCTACCACAGTCCGTTTCCTTTAAAGATAATAGAAGTCATCCTAGCTTCTTGTGAACTTCCCCATATTTAAAAACTACTAGCGTGTGTCTGCAGAGCTAGGGGCAGGAGGATATTCAATTTGAGGCAGCCTTTGCTACCTGGTTAGTTCCCCCTCCCCCCAACCACTGCAAAAGAGGAAAAAAAGAAAAGAAAATGTAGAAAATGTGATACATTAGTGTAATTGCTTGGTTTGTGTTTTAGGACACTGGAGAAGCAGGCTGGTGGAGGGGTGAGCTTAATGGCAAAGAAGGAGTGTTTCCAGACAACTTTGCTGTTCTGATAAGTGAACTAGATAAAGACTTTCCAGTAAGAGTCTATTTGCTTTTTAATGATGATGATACTTTAACATTTGCAGATGGTTTTTCAAAAATAGAGTTTTTATATTGCTGAACAAATTTCATAAAATTGTGCATTTAAGTAAAATTTGGTTTGCTGTGAAACATTTTATTTCAGTCTTGTATTTTGTCCTTGATATTGGCTCTCTATATACTGAAAACCAGCTGTGCCTTCTTTACCTTTTGAGTCACAAAAATGTTGGGTTTATATAAGTTGAATAGATTCTTAATTTTCTGAATGAGATTTAATGTTACTGAAAAGTGTCAGTTTATTGTATGGTATTGTGAAGCTGGGTGCTTGCCTCCTTAGACATGTAATATTTCTGTATGAATTCTCAAGAGAAAACTAATCATTCATTAGTACTAGATCTTTTTGCCTTTTCGTGCCTTGACACTTTCTCCACATACAAGGTTACTTGAGCTTACCAATTAGAAGGCAAAACAGTTAGGTGTATACAGCAAAATAGGCTGTCATCTTCAGTTCAGGCCGATGCAGAGCATGCTAATCTTTGTAGTCTTTAATCAAGTAAATTATTGGCAATTATATTACAGAAGCTTAGGCTGTCTGAGTTCTTTCATTTGCTATATTGCATTCAGTTTTGGTTCACCTTCCAGTTTTATTCTTTCTTTAATGAGCATTTTTCCTGCTTTTATTGTATAACTTACTAGTTATTTGTTATTTGGAGCAACACAATTAAAAATGTTAGAAACTTTTTAAGACATTAAATTAAGTCTTAAAAGTGAATTAAAAGCTTAGAAAATGAGGGGAAAGGAGGCCTTTGCATTTAACTGTCTATGGGAGTTCTTTAGACTTAAGAATGATAGCTAGGTTTATCATTACTCTTTTACTTTTAATATGTACTTTAAGTTTTTATTAACTTATTTTTCCTGTTTTCTACATGTAAACATTGATCATACTCCCCCTTATTATCCTCTTTTATCACACCCTCCTTCTCAGCAAACCCTTTTCCATCCCAAGAAGTCCTTTTATTTTCATTTTTGTTTTTAACCAACTGTATTTAATTGGAATTGACTATGGATGGGGGTTTATTTGCTTTAGCCTTGAGGAAGGGCAAATTACCAGTGGCTCCACCACAGAAGAATGACACCTCACACCTAGGAAGCATTACTGCCTGTAGCTGCTCCTCAGTGGGAGTGGGGCATGATGGGTGCGATGCTGATGGGCTCAGTCCTAGGGAGGGGTCATGGATGATACCCTCCTCATATCCAAAAGCCAGCTCTCCACAGATGCCCTTCCCACCTCTTGTCTCTTATGTTCTTTCTTTCTGCACATACTTCTTTGGTATTTCTGAGCCTCCTTTGTGGGTATGATATACATGGCCAACTCAGAGTGTTGAAAAGTAGTTTATTCTTGGCACTTTATCCTGTTATGAGTCTCTTTCATTATCTATGACTTGCTGAAAGCAGAAGCCACTCTGTTTTAAGGCAGAGAACACTACTCTATGAGTACAAATAGAAATATTTACAGGACAGTTTTATATCATATCCGTATAGAAAATGTTAGTAGTAGTTTCCCCTCTGGGGCCTATGACCTCCCACTCCATGTGTATTTGACCAGGTTTGTAGTATTAGGCACGAGTCCCTCTGGTAGAGCAGACAGAAATCTAAGCAGAAGGTGCTTGGTTCCTCCATACAGACCTGCCACTAGTGCACCAGTGGGCACAAGCTCTTACCTTCTGTCCTCTGTCCCTGAGCTGGGAAAAAGGGGCAAATTTTTGTGTGGAAATCTAAGACTAATTAGATGAAGATGAAAAAATTTTGCTTACCAAGATTCTTTGTTTTTACCTGATTAACTAATTCTTTTTTTAAAAAAGTATTTGACTAGCTTTTGATCCAGGAATCTATTTGTTGTAATAATATTTTTTTTTTCAGAGACTTTTCCTAGTTGTTAGGTTCTTAATATTTTATATTCTTGGCAAGCATGAGATGAGAAACAATGTAATTTATATTAATTTATTTTTACTCTAAATAACTAATCAGTTTTAACTTTTTTCCCTTCAGAAACCAAAGAAACCACCTCCTCCTGTAAAGGGTCCAGGTTTGTAAAAAAAAAAAAAATGCATTGTTTAGTTGATTACTTTTCATATTTTTAAATTACAAAATAATAAGGTTTAATTTAATGTAAACCATTGAATTTTATTATTAGCAAAACCAATTAAAGTTAGTATTAAGGCATTTTAGATCTATGCAAAATTAAA
This sequence comes from Microtus ochrogaster, assembly GCF_000317375.1. Lineage (NCBI taxonomy): Eukaryota > Metazoa > Chordata > Mammalia > Rodentia > Cricetidae > Microtus > Microtus ochrogaster. Next base: position 6,013,211 of record NC_022028.1, on the reverse strand, counting down.
TGTTCACATGCATCATTCTTCATAACAAATTATATAAAATAAGGATCCTACTTAGGCATGGTGGTACCTGTAAACCCAGCCCCTTGATTCTAAGTTCAAGGCCAGCCTGGGCTGTATAGTTAGAACTTGTCTCCAAAAATAAAATAAGGATCTTTGGGATAATTTGAATACTTCAGTAATAGGAATATTGAATTAATACAAATTATCAGGTTTAAACCTATTTTAAAATGACTTGGCTGAATTATATATTCTACTTATTCTTTTAAATTTTATGTATATATTTTTTTTTTCCGGCATGCATGTCTGGGTACAATGTGCATACAGTGCTTATGGATACCAGAGGGGGCACCAGATCCATCCTACGTTTGGAGTTAAAGATAGTTGAAAGAGCTTGCCACATATGTGGGAGTATTGAACCTGGGTCTTCTGGAGGAACAGCTAGTGCACTTAACTGCTAGCCATCAGTCCCTCCTCTACTCTACTTTGTCTTTCTTGATAATTAATTGATTAATTTATTTGTTTTGAGGCAGGGTCTCAATATGTAGATCTGGCTAGTGTAGAATTCATTATGTAGGCCAGGCTGACTTAACTCAGAGAGACTTGCCTGCCATAGCCTCTCCAATGCTGGGTTTAGAGGTATGTGCCATGACACCTGTCTCCATACTCTACTTTTGTATTCATAGTTTTTGAACAAATGCTTCTTTACACAAAGTATTCCTAAATATACTTTGGAGGTATTGTGCATTTCTTTTGCTTTGGGTTTTTGCTTTTGGTTTTTTGAGACCAGGATCTCACAGTGTAGCTGAAGGGGAAACCTGAGCTAACTAGGTAGCTCATGTTAGCCACAAACTGATGATCGGCCTCCACCTCCTGAGTGCTGCAATTTCAGGTGTGTTATGATCATGCCATCCCTATTATATGGCTTTGCAACTCAAAGTGTAATCTTATGAGTATAGATACATTCATAAGATAAAAGTGCCAAATCAAGGAATGTTAATGGTTTTTCATATTAATCCAAGTACAGATGAAGAAATTAATTTGAATTCTGATGTTTAATTTAGTACCAAAAATGACCATCTTTTTGTTCTTTTCTCGTGTATTATTTTTTAAAAGTTATTCACTTTCTTCCCTACCACCAGCTCCAAAGCCTGACCTGTTAGCTGCAGAGAAGAAAGCTTTCCCTCTAAAGTCTGAAGAAAAAGGTAAGGCCAATTCCTCCCTTACCCAGCAAATTCTTTCTTTGATTGTGTCTTAAAGAAACATGATCACGATAGATCATGTACACTGTCTTTTTTTTGGGGAGGAGGGGGCGATTTTCGAGACAGGGTTTCTCCGTAGCTTTTTGGTTCCTGTCCTGGAACTAGCTCTTGTAGACCAGGCTGGCCTCGAACTCACAGAGATCCGCCTGCCTCTGCCTCCCGAGTGCTGGGATTAAAGGCATGCGCCACCATTGCCCAGCCATTTACACGGTCTTTAAGTACTTGTTAATACTTACTTTCAGTACTAAGAGCTTTCTAGGAATGCATATTATATAAAACTGATATAAAATTAAATCTTTCATCATACAGATAATTTGTATTCATTAAAAAAGTAAATGAAGGCTGGGCGGTGCTGGTGCGTGCTTTTAATCCCAGCACTCAGGAGGCAGAGGCAGGCTGCAGGCAGATCTCTGTGAGTTCAAGGCGAGAGCTAGTTCCAGGACAGGTTCCAAAACTACAGAGAAACTGTCTCGAAAACCCAAAAACAAACAAACAAAAAAAGTAAATGAATTCCTTAGTAAGATGTAGTATCTGTTTCATATTATGTATAAAAAACTAGGTACTTGATGAAAATTAAAAAAAATTTTAAGAATTTAACTATGGAGATTACTAGATATTTTTTTTTTAATCTTGTACATGAACTTAGGAAGTTTTTCCTAGACACCATGTATTTTGTCAAAAAACATTTTATATTGTTATTAAATTTAGGAAAATAAGATTTTTCCTGTACAGAAAGATCTATGATGTCTGTCTCTACTAGATTGGGCACAAACTGGAATATTGCTTCAGGATGCTTTTATTTCTTTGGCTAGTGTTAGAGTTTAACCTGTCATTGTTTCTGCTTGAATTATGTGTCTTAACTGATTTCTCCCACTTTAGCTCCTTGTCTGGATTGTACTTCATAGCATATTCAGGATCATCACTCTTTTGCTTCCTTCTTGTCCGTCCTTCCTTCCTTCCTTCCCTCCCTCCCTCCTTTCTTCCCTTCTCCTAATTTTTGAGTCACAGAAAGTTGAACCAAGGGCTAGCAAGATTGACTCAGTAGGCAAAAGTACATTGCTACACAAACCTGATGATGCTGTACATTTTGTTGGATGGACAAGTGCATTGTGACGTGTATCCACCATTCTGTCTTCAGAATAGTTTCACTATAGCTCCTTGTCTGGCTTGTCCTTCAAGTTTCACTATTCTGAATGTTCTCTACTCTTATTTTAGATTACCCTCCATCCTAAACTTTGGTAGTCACTTTCCCCCTTACCTGTTTCTATACCTTTGCATCTCCCGTTATTTGTAGTATGTAATCATTTTTATTGTTTCTTTAATTTACTATGTATGTAAAAAAATCTACCCATGGTTTTTCATGAGTTGGCAGTTCATTTGCTTTTACTACTGCTTCATTGTCCATGTGTATTGCCTATGTATACTGAGGAATATTTTGATTGGTTCTGAGTTTTTGCGCTTATAAGAAAAGATGCTATAAACATGTATGCAGGTTTAATTTGATCATACATTTTAGTTCATTTAAATAAATATCAATGATGAAATCACTGGATCCTTTGGTAAGGGTATTTTTAGTTTTCTAAGGAACTGCCAACCTATTCCCAAATAGTCTCATGTTGTATTCCTACTAGCAGTGAAACTTTGTTTTGTGTCCTCAGCAATATGTAATGTTTTCTCTGCTTTGTGTTTGTGTTCTGGTAGCTGTGTAATGATGTCACATGGTTTCCACTTTCCTAATGACATCTGATATTGAACATCTTTTCTTGTGCTTGACAACTTTGGTGACATGTATGTTAGATTTTCAGTTTATTTTTTACTGAGTTTAAGAGTTCTTTGTTTATTGAGTAGCTACCCTTTATCACATATTACACTTCTTTTTCCATTGTGTCTTATTTCTCTTATAGAACAGAAATTTTATTTATTTTATTTTACTGAAGTTTTAAATTTTTTAAGGAAATTATTATGTATGTATATATGATTTGTATGTCAGTACTAGCGTTGTGCATGTGATTTGAAGACAACTTTTGAGAGTTGGTTCTCTCCTTATCACCGTTGGTTCAAGTTGTCATATTCAAGACCATTTTGATCTTTTCTGTGTTATATTGTAGGAAATTAAACATTTTTTTCTTCACATTTAGGTTTGTGATGTTTTGAGTTTTGTTTAGCTTCTTAGCCTGTCCTAAAGGCATGTTATATGCTGTAGGAAAAAAGTCAGACAGAACCTGATGCTCTTGCAGAGTTGAAGGCACAGAGTAGACCTTTAGGGTGGGATACTAAGTCAGTTGTGCAGAGTGCCAGAGTATTATGGGGTTCTGCACAAAAGGAGCAGTTGGAGATTTGCTTTGGCATTACTGTGAGGCTTTGCCTGTATGATACGAATCTTGACAGCTGCCAGGAAGAGGGGAGGTGGAGAATAAGTCATGCCAGTTAGGTTAGATGTGGAAGTCAGAGGAACAGTGAGGAAGGCCATAGTTACAGGGCAAACATGCTTAGACAGAGCTGCAGATCTGAGTTCATAGAGCAACCAGTTCCACGTTCCTGTGTCTCAGGGCAAAGGATTGCATCGGGAACACATGGTTGGAAATACGATAGGGCAGTTTCTTAAGAAAGGAGAAAGATGCCCAAGAATGGCAGTGGACTAGAGGGAGGGCTAAGCTAAGCTAAGAGCCCTATGTGCAATTTCCTTAAAATATTTTTCAGTATTCTCTAGAGATTCAAATTTAGCTAGTTGTTGCCCTATAAAGGGCTCTACTTGATTATGAAATAGAAATAGGAAGCTTTGTATTTTTCTCCTGGTGGTATAGGGATGGGATACTTTGCTATATTTTGAGGCCATATAAAAATAGACTTTTAGCCAGACATGGTGGCACATGCTGACAATTCCAGCACTTGGGAGGCAGAGGCAGAAGGCTGTCTGAGCTCAAGTACATCTTGGTTTACATTGTGGTTTCCAGAACAGCCAGAAAGACATAGAGACACCTTGTCTTTGGCAAAAACAGAACAACAGACTTCTGAATAATGATCAGTAATTTGGCAGATTACTTTTTTTAAAGCAAGCTCTATTTGTACATGGTAGAACTTATTTGTTTTGATTTAATAAGTGTTTGCCTACATGTATGTATGTGTACTGTATGCATGGCTGGTACCAAAGAGGCCAGAAGAGGGCACTAGATCCCTGGAACTGGAGTCACAGACAGCGAGTTATTGTGTAAGTGCTAGGAACTGTATCTGGTCCTCTACAAGAGCAGCCAGTGCCCTTAACTGCTGAGCCTTTTCTCCAGACCCTACATTTTATATTTTTTGTTATTTTAAGGTGAAATTTGTTTAAAGAAGGTGTGCTGTGTCTTGTGATACTGATTCAGGTTTATTATTTACCAGCTTCTGACTAAGAGGGAATTTCATAAAATCACTTGTAGGCTTTTTTATATGCATTATTTTTGAAGACAAATAGTCATTCAGTGCTGGTCCTAAGTTTATTGTTTTTTAATTGTCTGTCATACTATTATGTGGATCAGTGCTGTGTAATCACAGATGTTCTGCTAAGTATTTATGCTTCGTACTTGAAAATAAGGAAGTGGATATGCTTTCTGTAGGATGTGTTTGCTGTCTTTCTTTTGGTGAGGTTGTTTTTAATGAATGTGGTATACAACCATTATAATACTGTTATTTAAGCATTTTTCTATCAAATAAGAAATATTTATTTCACTAAAATAGTGTTACCACCCCTAATAGCAAACCAAGGTTGCCAGAAGTATGACAAAAAGCATGTATTATTTGTAATTAGGGTTTTAATGAGTTTTGCCTCCACTGGGAAATTTTTTAAAAAAGATTCTTAGACATGTTAAAGTGCAACTTTCAAACTGTGTGCTTATACACATATGCAATGTGAAGGTTGATATTGATCTTTGCCAGAAAAAAAAACCTAAATAGTTTTGACTATTTAAATATATTTTAATCATCAGATGAAAAATCACTGCTGGAACAGAAACCCTCTAAACCAGCTGCTCCTCAAGTCCCACCCAAAAAGCCCACTCCACCTACCAAAGCCAATAATTTATTGAAGTCTCCTGGAACAGTGTACCCAAAGCGGCCAGACAAACCAGTTCCTCCTCCACCACCAGCAGCCAAGTAAGCTTTAACCTGATTTAAAATTAGGTGCTCATTACTCACTTTGACCTGAAGGCCTCTGTTGCCCTTTTAAGCTTAAGTATCTATTCCATATATTTATTTCTTTGTAGACTGTTAGTTCTTTCAATGTTAATCTTACATCAGGATAAATGAATTCACTTAAACTGTTTTTGCATTTCTGATTTTGTTGTGATTAGTTTTAGGATTAGAAGTCTATGTTCATGCATAGTTTTACAGAACAGATGGAAATTAGTATTATGTTACACAAAAATCTTAAATGTCATTAAGTCACTATTTTACCTTCAAGTAATTTTTGCATGTTTGTTTTCTCATTTAAGAATTAATGGAGACGTTTCTACTACAGTTTCTTCAAAGATTGAAGCTGAGCCAGTATCAAAACCAAAGCTAGACCCTGAACAATTGCCAGTCAGGCCAAAATCAGTAGACTTTGATGCTTTCATAGTCAGAAATTCCAAAGAAACAGGTAAGTTGAAATGGGACAAGATACTGCTTTTAATAAAAGAGTCAGAATGGATTTTAAAAACTCGAAATTTGTGTATGAAATAATGTCAACTAGTTGAAATAGACTTAACATTTTGTAGCTTAGAGTAGAAAAGTAAGGTGGTAGAATATAATTCTGTCTGAGCCAGGATTTCTTACTGATGATCAAAAAATGAACAAGATTGACACGTTGGTACCTCATTATGTCTTCATAATGAAATGACAGTATCTCCTAAATTAGTCAGAGCTGAGTGCATTTTGGTGTTAAATATTTGAAAACAAGGGGCCAGAGAGATGATTATGATGGTTATGAGTACTGGCTGCTCCTCCAAAGGAAAGGCTTGTTTCCTTGAATCTACATGACAACTGTCTGTAACCCCAGGTGACCTGAGGCCCTCTTCTGGCCACCATCTGCACCTGCATGCATGCTTTTAAAAAAATGTGATAATAGGATGACAAACTTTCAGTGCTAGCAAAAGTTTATATTTTGTAAAACTTAAATTTTTATCTTCATTTGGAGAAACTTTTGTTACCTGCAGGAAAATATTTTTATTCAACTAGCTTCACTTTTGCTAAATAGTGTTTCTTAAGATTTAGGACTTTTTTGCTATCTTGTGTTGTCCATGTATAGTTGGAAGGTGGAAAGCTAGAAGCACAGACATCCTGGTGAAGTTCTACCTGCTAAGAGTGTTAGGTAGTCATTACCTTATGGTAATGGATGTTATTTTGTATAGTATTTTGCATTCCTTTTTAGTTACATTTTTCAAAGGACTTTTTATGTATTTCTTTTCTTATTTATATTGTAGCCCTAGGAAATAGATGCTGCTTCCCCATTTTATTTGTAAACACGTACAGATACATCAATGTATACATCATGAGTAAGAGAGTGCTGAAGTCCTTGCATGTGGATAAATGTTTAGTGTCATAATAGTCTTTGACTTCAGTGCTGACATTTTATTTTTACATTTAAACTTCAATGGTAATTACACTTAGACCTTTTGCCATAATTTTATAAAATATACTATTGAATTTAAAATTTTCTTCTGTCTTTTCAGTTCATCAATGCAGAGGCTTGTCTGCTTTAAATATTTTGTAAATCTCTTTGTCCTATTTGCATCCTTCTTTCTCTGGATGACGCTACATTCATTACCAAATATTTGGGAATTGTGATGCTAATTATAGCTTAGAAAAGTTCGCTAAAACGTACTGTGCCTTACTTGCTAAAAATTGACCTTATTTACTAGTAATAAAGAATGGCAAAATGTTTTAAAATATCCGTTATTTCTATAGATGTTAGTAAGATGATAGAATTGTCACAGCTCATGTTTTATGTTTACTCAAAATATAACCAGAAATATGTTTTCAAAAGTAAGAGTTGAAGAAAATCCAGCTACTTATACAAATTTAATGTTTTAAATAAAAGCATCCGTTTGTATTATCTTTCAGATTGCCCCAATTTTTGTGATCTTTATCACAAAAGTCTTAAATTTGATGGCTGTTTTTAGGAGTGGAATTTTCTTTTCATGTTTCTTTGTGTGACTCTTGACTACGTGTTGTATTTGATTTTAAGGTAGAAGTTTCAAAACACTTTAGATAAAATAAAGCTTCAGCTTTTTAAAAAAGACTTGTTTTTTTAATTTCAGTTACATATATGTATGTGTGTTTGTGTGTGTATGTGTATGTGAGTTCAGGTTCCCACGGAAGTGAGACAAATCAGAGCCCTGTGGGGCTGAAGTTGTGGGGTAGTGTGTGAGCTGCCTCCTCTGGGTACTGGGAATGAAACTGGTCTTCTCCAAGAGCAGCGCACACTCTTATTTTGTTGATTCAGACAGGGTTTCTCTATGTAACCCTGACTGTCTTGTAACTTGCTATGTAGACCAGGCTGGCCTCGACCTCACAGAGGTCCACCTACCTTTGCTCTAGAGTGTTGGGGCTAAAGACATGTGTTAAAGACAGTACAGCTCTTAATGCTGAGCCATCTCTCCAAACCTTCAAGTTTTCACTTTCTTTTTTTCTCTCTTTATGTACATCTATTAAGAGGTTTTTTTTTTTTTATTTTAATGTTTACAGAAACAGTTCATGTAAGAATTTTAAACTGGTTGGAAAGTAAAATCTACATGTTTGTCTTATATCAGTGGTGGTTGTTTACTCTTCATATAATAGATCTTGTGGAATAGAGTGTGAAAAGTTAAATTTTTGGTGTTTTATTTTCTTTCTTTAGTAAGTAAAGAGTAGTATAGAGATGCTAAAATGGTCACAAGTCAGGAAATTAGCAACTGTCTTTGATTCTTTTTACTTAATTTGGCAAACTTTGGTGTTCCACACTTACTCTCTATCTTCAGTAGTTACAAATTTTGGCAATTAAGTACAAATTCTTTACTGAGTAGTTGTTACATCCTTAGAAGTATGGTAGACACATATTCTTTGCTAGGATAAAGGTGTCATGGCTGGCAGCAAATGGCTTCTTACAAACATTTATTTCAAACAAAATTAGTTTCATATACTCTGTGTACAATTTTAAATGTATTTTTTTAAGGTAATTTGATAATTTTTTAGTGTACATTTGTTTTGACTATGATTTCTGCCTGTGCCTTGAGACCAGCTGTGAAATTTTCTACTGATAGAATCAAGTTTGCCACTCAAAGGCTTAATTTTTGTTTTTTTGAGCGTTTTCAATTTGGGGATTGTTAAATCTGTTCTAATAATATATAGATGTTCTACCTCTCTTGTGAATTTTTGGTTGAGTACAACTTGGGGCTTGGCATTTGGCTAGAGCCTGGTTTTTAAGTCTCAGGAAATGTAAAGTTAGGGGATGAAGAGATGATGGTTCAGTGATTAAGAGAGAATTGCTCTTGCAGAAGACCTGAGTTCAGTTCCCAGCATCCACATCAGACAGCTCACAACTCCTTGTCATTCTAGACCCCGGGGATAGGAAATCCTCTTCTGGCCTCCCTGAGCACTGTATTCATGTGCACATAACCAACACAGCCACAGTCATATAAAATATCTCTCTTTTCAAAAAAGAGAATGTTAAACATACACAAAACCTTACTGAGAAGTCCATTATCATTTAAATAATTTGACATGAACTACTGTAGTTGAAGCCATGCTGACTTTGGCATTAAAACTGTGTTTTTTCTTTAATAAGCAGGTTTATCCCCTGGATCATTTTTCTTGCTTAACTTGTGATCAAATGAGCCTCTTTATCCTCTGTCTTCCTGGACAACGGATGTGGAGGATATTGTGAATGTTTTGTTTCTGTAGCCCCTCCATGTTTTTAAATCCATCTTATTCTTTTTCTGCTTTGATTTATGAAGAACATGATTTTTTTACCTCATTTTCATAATTTAAATATTTTCATAATATAAACATTGATGTGTGTATATATATAAATATAGATGCCCTTTAAAATTAAGAGAAAGCCATTCCTAGAATATTTGTTTTTTAGTTTTATTTTCATGGTATGAAATAATTTCAGTTCCCTTACCAGTATGGTCATATCATTCATATATATATATATATCAGCACTACAGATGTTAGAGCTGTTAGTACCTATGCTTTAATTTTGTTCTTTTTCAAATGCTTCATCAAAAATTAGTTTTAAGGAAAATCTCATTTTATTACCAATTATTTATCAGTTAACAGTCATATTTCTAAAATACTAATGTTTAAGAAGCAAAAGCTAGCATGAAGACCTTCCTTAGTGTCTCTGTCTCTCTCTGTCTCTGTCTCTCTAAAATGAGAGTTGTCACAGATTGCATTGAATTACATTTATAGTGAAGAATTTAAAGATACTGTTTGCTGTTTGGCACTTTTTTTATTTTAAAATGTCATAAAATTAAAATCACCTTAATTACTGTAATGCAGCAAACACTAGACCTTGACTGGAAGATGGTGTTAGTTTAGTTACAACTATATTATGAGATGTTAGAACTTTGGTTTGCACCCTTGGCCTTTTACAGTAATGAGCTGTCCTTTTAGAAACTGTCTTGGTATTGTAATATAATGTGGCTTAAAAATCTTAATGTATATTGAAATTAATAGTAATTGAAATTTTTTTGAAAGACAAAGGAATAAATCTAAAATAAGTACACATTTTGTGTAAGTTCAGATAACCTTGGTTGCTAGACATTGATATGCTTCTATTCATCTACAACTGTTCCTTTTTTTCCTGCTTTGTAAAATAATTTTTTTGGTTTAGTCTTTTTTCTAGACATTCCTATCCTTGACTTTTCTTTCCAGATTTTGTTTCCTAGCCTGTTTGCCATGTTTCCTCCCTTCTTACGTGTCAGGAAATTATCCTACCCTTCTCCATTTTGGTAAGATAACAATTTATAAAAGAAATCAAAGTAGTATATTCAATATAAGTAGGTGGTGCACACAATCTTTTTCTTTGTAACTCTGCTAAAAGTGTACGTGTTTGTTTGTCTATTCTAACCCTTTTGGTTTTCCATTTTAAAATAAATTGAAGTTCATTTTTAAAAACCTTTCTTGCTTATAATTTAAAATACTCTTTGGTAATATATCTCCAAAAAATTGACAATCACACAAATCAGATTTTTTCCTACAATTGGTGTATCACTTGGCTCTTAAAAGCCTGTCCTTGTCTTCTTTAGAACATACAGAAGTGTAAGTTTCTGTCAGAGTGACAGATATACTTGTTAGAGTTGATGCCTTTATGCCATTTTCACAGTGTCAATACATTGTTAATTAATCTTGCATCACTTACAAAGGCTCAGGTATGTCATAAATCCAAAATGTGCACTATTATCTTTTATTTGATATCATAAATGGAGAACCTGAGAGAGTTTTAGAATGGTAAAGTTGTCTTGGTGTTGTAACCCTAAATTGGACATACGAAGGCATTTTATATGAGTATACTGTTCTTTATAAACTTACATTTAAAACAATCTACCCTTTCTGTTTCATTTTATTTTAATTTCTTCCATATTTTTCTGTTTTGTTTCTCTTTTTTCCCTGCAAGTTGCTTAAATATGCATTTGAAAATTATTTCTTTGGTCAAAATATTAGGGTTTTACTTTTCAGAGTTTTCCCATAGGTCACTAATGCACATTTATCAGTTTAACATATTTCTATTTTTCTTAATATATTTATAAACAGAATGAGATATATGCAACATTTAAACCAGACCATCTAGTTTATGTAATTCATTTCCACTAATGTTGTTTATCTCTTTCTATGGTTTGCTATATTTTATAATTAAAATTATCAAAAGACCATAGCGTCTGTTTTGATGTATTTGTCCAAGGTAGAACACACAAAGTAATCTATTAAAAACTTAATAGTAGAGTAGTTATACCTTGAACATTTCCAAAGTGATGACTCTTTTTACCTTGTGTTTTCCATTTCTTAAATGAATATTCTGTAGAGTACTTTGAATATAAAGTTTGATGAATTAAACTTAAGAGGTTGACCATAATGAGTACGTTTAGGTTTTGTATAAAGAAACAGCAAATCATTTTATTTGGACATTTAAGTGTCTGATAAATTTTACAACTCTCAGACAAATTGTAATAAGGAAAAGGAATCTTCTGGAAGATTGGGATATTTTGACTGTGGGTAGTATTCTAGTTTCTTATTTGAGCTACAGGAAGTTAGACCAGTCAGGGCAGTATCAAGAATTTAAAAATTCAGTGCTGTGTATAGACATCTGAGGAATCACAATTTGTTTAAGATTTTCTAGCTGCTTTACAAACCATTGTTTAAAGGGTATGAATTACCATATATATCTTATACACCCTTAAACACAAATTACTTGGTCAAAGGGCAACCAGCCTTTGATGGCAGAGAAACATGTTAGTGATCTATGAAGCACTTGCGCTTGTTATCTTACTTGTCTTAGATGTAAAACTAGCTTCTGATTCTTATGTCATAGGTTGAGTCCTGACTATAACATCCATATATATTCATGTAATTAAATCATAAGTTCACTTTACATTAAGAATGCATAGAAAGCAATAGGGTGTCAGATACAGTATAGTCCTTCAAATTTTTTATTAGTCCATAGTGTAAAGTTTAAAATATTGGACATGTAAAATTTCTCTAAGGTGTAATTAATTGAGAACTTAAATAGGTTTTAAAAAATGTGAGAATTTCGAATCATAGCTTTTATTCTACTGCAGTTCGTGGTACAGAATTCTTCCTGTAGGAACGTTGTTGTGCTGGAAACAGGTCTTACATGGTTGAAAGGATCTTGACTTTTTTTTTTTTTAAGAGCATGGGTGTTGTTTTCCAAATGCATATATAAAGCACTGATCAATTTGTGAGCTTTTTGACTTAGTAGTGCCTTTTTTTCAGTGTAAGAAACCAGAAATATTATTCTTTGCTTTTTAGAAGGAGTAATTCTCTTAGTTGGTAATACTTATTTTTATTTTAGATACTGTAAATTTTGATGACATAGCTTCCTCAGAGAACTTGTTACATCTCACTGCAAATAGACCCAAGATGCCTGGAAGAAGGTTGCCTGGCCGCTTCAATGGTGGACATTCTGTGAGTTTCCCTTACTTTAGGAAAACGTAGACAGAAGAAAGTGCTGAGTCCCCTTTAAGCAAACGAGCGGATTTATAGCCACATCTAATTTTAAATGATGAAAGACAGCTTTGTGATTCTTCAAGAAAATAGAGGAAAAGAGATGTGATCAGTTTAATAATAGAGTCTTGCATGGAAGATTCCAGAGTCAGAAAATAGAGTTGTCTTAAGACCACAGTCAGAGCACAGGGCCAACGGGGAGCAGGGACTTTGTTCAGTCAGCACAGGAAGGACAGTGAGGAAAAGTGAGTAGCAGATCCAGACTCCGGGGAAGGGGGTATTCGCCCACCTCTTGGGATTCCTTCTCTTTACAGCTGAAGAACTTCTTTCCATGCTTTCTGTTTGTTGTTTGGAATGCAGATCTACTTCAGCGTTCCTATATTAGGTCATCAGCGCAGCGTAACTTTAAAATTACCTCGGTGGAAAAAGCTCTGTTTCTGTGAGGAAAGCTGGTTTTGCTCTTCAGATATCAAAAATATTAGTCAGTCTGAAGTTATGTGACATCTTGTCCAGCTGTGAACAGTGGGAACAGCAGTAGCTAAGTGGTGGGAGTGTTGGCTGTATTGTGCACGTGCTTCTTAAAATTTTCTTTTTATAAAATTTGTGTCTTGATTTTTTTCTTCTTTTGTTAAACATGTAGCCAACTCAAAGCCCAGAAAAAACATTGAAGTTACCAAAAGAAGAAGATAGTGGCAACCTAAAGCCGTTGGAGCTTAAAAGGGATACAAGCTTCTCTTCAAAGGTAGACCCACTGTGGCCTAGGGTTGTTAATTTTTAAGATGTGTTATAGTCATCAATCAGGAAATTTAAGGCGTCCTTTTAGAAAGATTATTTTCTGTCTTCTGCCAAAAAATCAAGTAATTCTCAGTTATTAAGCTTTAGTCACATCAGCTCATTTCATAATAGAAGCACTTAAAGAATGTACTCTGTTTTGTATTTCCAAGACATAGGTCTGTACATTGTTTCATTTTCTTACTGAATATACACTCTGGAATTAGTTCACCTAAAATAATTTGGGGGTGGGGCCTTTTTTTTTTGTTTTGAGATAGGGTTTCTATGTGGCCCTGACTGGGTCTGTCTCTTCATATGTTTACCAGGCTTTCTCACTTTTGTTGATCCTCCTGCCTCCACCTCCATAGGCATGTAGGATTGTGCTCAACTCCCAGAAAGTTTCAGTCTAATTACGTTTGGGGGTTAAAAGCTTGGAAATCATGATTTGTTTATTCATTCTTTAGTTTGGTTCTTGGCATTCTCTTAAGCATTCTGCATGTGCTGGAATGAGTGGCAGAAGGATCCATTTTATTTCATGGTGATGTTTCTTTTCTAAAATTATTTTTATTGAAGATAGTTTTGTTATAAATTACATATATAAGTAAGGTTAGTTCTTATTTTCATTCTAAAATATTTGACCACTTCTTTAATTAATTAAATATATTTAATCTGATTCTCTATCTTGTCAGCAGAAAAAGTCTTGAAACTTTTCTAAAATTACTGATTTTAGTGAAATCGTGTGGACTGAACTAAATTCTTCATAATTGCTTTTAAGTGAGGCTTTGGATATTTATAACACTAAAGATTGAAACAGCACCTTAATGTTGATACAGTTTTACTTGTAGATGCCGCACTAGGCAAACAATCCATTAGATAAGCCAGTGGTTATCTCCTTCCTTTAAACAAATAAAACCACTAGGTATCAGATCATTTTTTATTGATTATTTACACCCCCCTCCGCTCCCCACAATGAATATACCAAACTGCTTTTGGAATTTAATTTTACCATTTACTTTTTTAAAATTTTTTTTATTCTTTGGGAATTTCAGACAGTACATTTTGATCATATTCTTGTCTTTCCTCCAACTCTTCCCAGACACGCACACACCCACCTCCCTTCCTACCAAGCTTCGCAGTTTTTCTGTCATAACAAAATCATTGCAACCCACAAGAAAACAAGAATCCAGTTTTTGTTGTCCAACTACACCTGAGCATGGGACTTGCCCTGGAGTGTATCCTAGCAGCTGTTAATTGCATACAGCATCTTTGCCAGGGTTTACTATATGCCCCATCTGCCCTGAGCTGGAATTTTGTCTGGCTGGCCTGAGCTTGTACAGGTCCTGTGCATATTATCCAGTCTATATGAGTTTGCATGTGCACTTGCCCTGTTGGGTCCTGAAAATTCTTCCTGTCTTTGAAGTCATCCACCACTTCTGCCTCCTATTATCTTTCTGCATCCTTTTCAGCTTAGGTCCCTGGACCATGAGGGTAGGGGTGTGACATAGACATCCCATGTAGCACTGAGTACTCCAACTTCTCTTATTCTCTGCACATTGTCTATATATGGGTCTCTGCCTTAATTGCCATTTACAATAAGAAGCTTGTCTAGTGAGGTTTGAGTGATGCCCTAATCTGAAGTTCTGGTTGGAAATTCACAGTCATGCTGTAAGCAGTCCCACAGCCAGTGCAGTGAGTCCCATTTACCCTGAAGCATGGTTGAAAATCTTTTTTCTAAAATGCTTGAAGTCAGAAATTTGGAAAATTTTAGATATGTATTTAAATGTATTTTGGGGCTGGGATTCACGAGTAAACATAAAATTTATTTGTCTCATGTAATTCCTTACCTATATTTAAACATACCTGCAGTTTGAAGCAAAGTCTGGTGTAGAGTTTTTAAGGTTAGGGATTTTCAGATTAGGACTGCTTAATATATATTTCATTAATTGTTTGTATTCTTTTTGTAAAAGTATTGTGACCTGAGGATGTAGCTCAGAGTGCTTGTCTAGCATGCCCTGGGTTTAATGTATAAACTGTAGTCTCAATACCTGGGAGGTGGGGCAGGACGATTAGACGTTTAATATATGAGGATCTGGAGCTACAAGCCAGCCTGCACTACATGTGGACCTGTATTAAAAATGAAAACCAGAACAAAACATAATCTTCTGAATTTAAACATAATATTAAATATTAACAGAAGGATAATGAGAAAATTTTTATGTTTTTCAGCCATCTCTTTCTACACTTTCAAGTGCTTCTAAAGTAAATACATCTGCTTTCCTAACTCCATTAGAACTCAAAGCTAAAGCAGAAACAGATGATGGGAAAAAAAGTTCCCTGGATGAACTTAGAGCCCAGATTCTTGAATTACTGTGTATTGTAGAGGCACTGAAAAAGGATCATGGGTAAGTAACTCTTATTTTCTCCTAAGCCATCCCCCTAACATGTTCAAAGACTTCTTTCAGGTGTTGTTATTGGAAGGTCTAATCTCCTAAGTTAAACAAGTGCACATGTTTTCAAAGACATTTTTGTTATAGCACTCTCAGAAAAACTTTGATTGGAAAACTTGTCCTAGTGGTTCAGTTCTAGAAGGTCTTTATGTACCTGTGTGCTTAGCCAGGAGCTAGCTAGGCACAGATGTCAGTCTTGAAAATCCTGAGAAACCTGCATTGCCATT
Source organism: Microtus ochrogaster (assembly GCF_000317375.1). Taxonomy (NCBI): domain Eukaryota; kingdom Metazoa; phylum Chordata; class Mammalia; order Rodentia; family Cricetidae; genus Microtus; species Microtus ochrogaster. The sequence goes on along the minus strand of NC_022028.1, from coordinate 5,997,329 downwards.
TTTGGTAGGACCCAGATCCCATACTTATCTCTTAGAGGACTTTGACCCCTATTTCTGCTAGGCTTACATTAGGTGGTTACAAAATGAATGGGTGCCAACTTACAAGAAATCGCTAAAGCCCTTCTGTTAACTCTGAAAGTATTCGTTGTTGTCTGTTAGTGTTATGGATCAAGCTCATAGTGTTGTGCTAATGCCTTCTTCTACCACAGCCCTGAAAGTTTTTGATATGGTATATAATAGACATGCCTAATTAAAAGTTTGAGTTCTAAAAGTTCAAAGGCTGCCCTGTTGTAGACTCTTCCCCGTTTTAATGAAGAAATCAGAATGTAGAAGTAAGCCTGTTTACCTATTCTTCAGTGACAGAGCCCACACTCAAAACCATTTTTCTTTATTGGTTTGCACATCTTTTCACCTATTGATATTTTAGTTATAGTCTTGCAAATCCCATAAATAAATCAGATGAAAGTCAGCTATTCTAATTAAAAAGAGGATGAGCATGCTCATCCCATCTCATCGTCTACCTTTTTTCCCCCCCAAAGGATTTCCTAGACTAGGATATACAATTTATGCTTAGACCCTGAGTCTGATTTTATCATTTCTCTTTTAATTTGCACAACATATAGAATTCTTTATGAAAGGTGGTATTAGCAATATAAAGTAGAGCCTGGTATAGTGATGAGTGCCTTCAATCCCAGCACTCTGGAGGCAGATGTAGGGAAAAATCTTTTAGTTCAAGGCCACCTTAATTGACACAGTGAGTTCCAGGTTAGCCCAGGGCTGTGTAGAGGGACTCTACATCAAATAACAAAATAAAAGTAAATTAAAAAATAACAGATGGGGGCAAAAATTTTATCTAAGATAACTATTGAAATATATTATTTACTGAATATATTGTGATTATAGAATTAGTCATTTGATATGCCAGGTCTTTCTTGAGTACATTGATTGATCTGTTTCAGAAAGGATTTCATAAATTCTGCACTACACATGGTAGAAGCTGTATGGTCATTCCTCCGTAAATGAATACCTCCCACCAGTTATAAAATTCTCCTGACTTGCAAATTTTGTTGTTTTACACATTGAGTACCAGTTGTACTGATTTGAGACAGTGTATCATGTAGCTCCATCTGGCCTTGTGCTCTCAAATTTATTATCACTTTAGCTCTTAATCCTTTTGTCTCATTGTCCCAAGTGCTGGAATTACAGGTATGTGCCCCCATAACTAGCCCAGGTTTAGGATTTTAATGAAGTAGCACTTGGCATACATAAATTGCCTGTATGCTCTCTTAAATTATCTGTAGAATGAGTACAATAGTTTTGATTTATTATGTACAATTACATATTTTAAAAATCTTTCCAAAGATCATTTAAGCATCTCAAATTTCTCTGGAAAAATGAAGGTCCATGGCTGGGATTCTTGTTGTTGTTGTTGTTTTATTAAGTCTAAAATCATAGAGCCACAACAAGAGAAGGAATATACAATACTTATTGGTACACTAATTGAGAAATGTAGTATGTAAGTAATGATGAATGATTGTGGCTGCATGAATCAGTATCAGTCAGTTTGTAAAATGAAAGGTGGGAGCAAATCAGAAATATACATACAGTGTTACTCCTTGTATATAAAGTTAAAAAAATATGGAACCAAGAAAAAAATACTGTTTTAAGGTATATTTGGGGCCAGTGAGATGGCTCCAAATGACTAGAGTTTGGTGTCCAAGACCTACATAATGGAAGGAGAGAACTGACTCCACAGTGTCATCTTTGCTTTCTGTGGGGAGGGGGAGGAAGTGCTAGTTAGGTTTCTGTTGCTGTGAGGAACATTTCACTCAGGGGCTTGCTTACAGTTCAGAGGAGAGTATGGTGGTGTGTAGGCAGAGGATCTAACAGGCTTCCAACAGAAGATGAAGTGGCCCAGATTAAAGGTGTGCTCTCCAGTTTCAAGGTCTGGCTTAAAAGCACCCAGCCTCCTCCAACAAGGCCACACCTCCTAATAGTGCCACTCCCTATGAGTTTATGGGCCCTAAATACTTTCAGGCTACCACAGAGAGGAAGAGAGAATGAGAGTCCGTGCGCATGCAACGTCTGTAATTATAGATGGTTATGAGCCACCATGTGGGATCTGGGACTTGAACACTCCTTTATTTTATATGTATTTTTGATACTTGAGTGTGTGTGTATGTGCATGTAACCACTTTGATGATGTCTACCTCTCCTCTTATTACCCTTTTCTAAGTCATCATCCTTTTTTCAACTACATCATTCTTTTCTCAACTACATGCCCTTTTATTTATTTACTCAGTTTTAGTAACTCATTGGGTCCAATTAGTACACAAGGGTCATCCACTGGAGCATAGACAAGCCATTGGGCCAAAATCTTGAAGAGAACTGATTGTTCTTTCAGCAGCCATCAATTGCCAGTAGCTCCTGAGCTTCTTCCTTGGTTAGGCTGTATTGGTTGCTCAGAAAAATAAAAGTAAAATTTAACAGCTTGTATATATTTCAAAACAGTTTCTAGGAAAAAAAACACAACACAAAATAAATACATACAGAATTACTGTGTAGACATGATCCAAAATACTTACAGAAATACTGTATAGAAAATGTAGATTAGAAGGAATTGAAAAAGTAACATGATTTTAAAAATATAGATTATTGGCTGGAATATTTTAACTTGGGGAATTTACTGTAATATTTAGTTGAAAGCAACAGAGAGGAACTTGAAGTTCAGTTGTCACTTTGGTATTTGTTTTGAGTGCTGGAGTGTCCAGCCTATAAAATGTGTAATAGGCGATTATGGAGAACTGCTTTTAAAAGCCAGGTATTATTTCTCTATTTGTCCTTAGCTGTTTTGAATTTATTTGTTCATTTATTTATTTATTTTTTTAAGACAGTTCTCTCTGTGTAGCCTTAGCTGTCCTAGAACTTGCTCTGTAGACCGGGATGCAGGGTGTTCTCAAACTCAGAGATCTGCCTGCCTTTGCCTTCCAAGTGCTGGGATTAAAGATGTGTATCACCATTGCCTAGCTTAATTTCTTTATTTCAGATATATTGTCACTCTTTTAGTGATTTTTTTTTCTAATTTAACTTTTTATTCTTTGTGGGTTTCGCATCCTGCATCTTAGTCCCACTCATCTCCCCATCCTTTTACATCTGCCCTCTACCCTTGTAAACCCCCCCCAAGAAAAAATAAAATTTAAAAAAGAAACGAAAAGCAAAATCTTATCATGGAAGCTTTAGTGTGATGCAGTGAGGTACAAAGTATACCCTTTAGTCCATACATGTTTACTTGCAAATGTTCATTGCAGTGAGTTCTGGTTTGAGGCCTCTGGTTTCTGCCATGCCCATGTGGGTGCTGGAAACCAACCCAGGTCTTCTGTAAATGCAGCAAGTACTTTGAACCGCTTAGCTATTTTTCCAGCCCCATCTTCCCATTTTAGCTCTTTTAATGCCCTACCCCACCTTTACACACCTAGAAACCTCTACAGTAGTAACTTTATATGACTTTTTCAAATGGTATTTAGTATTATTTATATGGGGAGGTATAAAATAACACCAAAGACATTTATTTTTATTATAATGTATGTTTCTGCACGTGGTTGTGATTCCTACAAAGTCCAGAGGAGGATATCAGATTCTGCTGCAGCTGAAGTTAGGAGTGGTCATAGGGCCCCTCATATAAGTGCTGAAACTCAGCTCAGATTCTCTGGAAGAGTAGAAAGTACCGTTTTTAATCTTACATTGAATACTCAAACTAAAGAATGAAAATTTTCAAATGAACACGGTCATTGTTCTCTCTCTCTCTGTCTGTCTGTCTGTGTGTGTGTAAGTGTGTGTGTAAGTGTGTGTAAGTTACAGCCCCAGTTATGAACAGTAAACTTTGCCTTTAGGAAAGAACTGGAAAAGCTGCGCAGAGAATTGGAAGAAGAGAAGGCCATGCGGAGTAACCTAGAGGTAATGCATCTCCAACTCTAGAAAGTGTGAGGTTTTGTGTTCCCTCTCTTCACAGTGTGCTTGGCTCTGCTACAGACTGTGCTTGCCTGCCTCAAATGAGCTTTTCCTAAATGTCCCACATTTCTTGTGGACTTGGTAACATCGTTTTATTCATGCAGTTAAAAAGATTGTTTTTCTTGCTGTTTTGAGAATCATACATGGGGCTTTGTGCTTGCTAAGGAAAGGTTCAGGTGCTGAGCTGTAGTCCCAGCTCAGTAATTTTTCTGAGTACTAACTCAGGACAGTGTGGGAAGCACCTGGTATCTGAGGGGTCTGAGTAAATAAATGCTGTTGTTTTCTTTGGTCTCTGTCTCTCTCTGCCTGCCGGCCTCCCTCTGCCCCCTCCCCACCTCACCTTGAGGGGAAAACAGGTTGTGTCACTCACTTCCATTTTCCACTGGAGAGGTTACATTATTTTGTTTTCTGGGGATAGCTGGAAGTACACTATTTCTTTTTTTTTTTTTTTTTT
>NC_022028.1:5986669-5992767 GCF_000317375.1 Microtus ochrogaster | reverse complement strand
GGAGCCTGTCCTGGAACTAGCTCTGTAGACCAGGCTGGTCTCAAACTCACAGAGATCCGCCTGCCTCTGCCTCCCGAGTGCTGGGATTAGAGGCGTGTGCCACCACCGCCCGGCTTGTACACTATTTCTTAATTTTAACTTTTCTCCTTGTTTTTCTCTTCACTGTGTTCTGCCTCTTCTGAGCCTTCTCTTCCTTCGTCACTACCACCATCACCCCTCTCCTACCTTGCTTCATTACTTACCTTCATTATCTTGTCAGAGGATCAGAAAGTGTGTTTTCTCAACTTCCTGACTTACCCAAGGGCTACTTCTCAGCTCCATATCCAGTGTGCTTAGATATTGCAAGGAGCAATGAGGAGTATTAACCCTACTACATAGGTGAAATTGGGTCATGGTATAATAGTGGGATGCAGCTAGAGTCATGGCCTTCATCCTTTGCCCCGTGGGAGTCCTTATCCCCCATAGCTCTCTGGGATCAGTGTATGTTGTCCTGAAGGTCCCTTATCAGTTACCACAACTCCATTGATTCCTTTTGGCACCCTGTTTCTTTGTATGAAAATACTCATTCCTTCTGTGCTCCTTTATTTAAAGACAAAGCCTTTCTTGATCTGCTGTAGTTCTTTTCACTTTTTATTTGGGGTTCGTTTGCCACAAGACAGACATAGATCTCACTCTGTTCCCTAAAAATGTCCTGCATTTTTCATCTCAGGTTCTTTACCTTGAAATTGGTCTCTTGTTTGTTTGTTTGATTTCTTGAGACAGACTGGCCTTAAACCTACTACAATATTCCTGCTCCAGCCTCCTGAGAATACAAACATGGGCCACCACATCCAGCCTCAACCCTGTGCATTTTAGGTTATGCTTGCTGATGGCAGATCTAAGTCTCTTCTTCAGCTTCTGTAGCGTGTCACATTTTTTCCATTATCACCTATAAAAGGTTTTCTAGGTCCAGTGGCCCTGCGTTCTTTTTTTTTTCTCTTTCCTTTCAAGAGATTTTTCCTTGTGTTCATGTGTGAGGGGTGTATACATGTGTCAGGTTTTTTTCCAGTACTTATTTCAAATGCTTGTATCATTTAGCATTGTTGTTCTAGCTAAAAGAAATACACTACTTTTTCTTATTTCTGGCCATTTAGGAACTTGCACTGCTCTATTTTCTACTGACACTCTTATTCAACAGTATTATTTTTTGCACTCTGGAGAATTAGATTTTGATATTGAAATCAGAATTCAGAGGTTGGAAAGTGTGGTCATGTAGTACAGATAGTCTTACTTAAACCTTGTGCAATTTATGTTTTGTTTTTAGGTGGAAATTGCAAGGCTGAAGAAAGTTCTTCTGTCTTCTTGAGGTGGTGTGGACCCAGTGTTCTTTAATGCTCCAGTGATTAGGAGCAACACTATGAACTTAACCGAATTGTTAAGACAGCAGATGTGGTGTTGCAACGAAGAAATGAGAGGAGATGAACTGTGATATTACTGGAAAGTTAGGGAGTGTGACAGTTTTTTAATATATATATTTTGTTTTGCCAATATGAAAAAGAGGCCTTATTTCCTACTGTGCTGGGATAGCAAACATTTATGTTGTTTGCTTGAAAATACTACTGAATCTGTATAAAAAGGAATGAAAGTTCACAATAGTTTTTTTTATTGAAACTTGTATTATTTTTAAAGAGTTCTATACTATAAATATCGTACTATCTTTACAAATAAGCTGTAAGATAAACTATTTGAGATGGACGGGTTAGCTTTATAGTAACTAGAATCACTGCTTTCCTGTAATACATAAGGACATAAACTTGTATACTTGCACTACACACACACACACACACACACACACTTTTAGCTTCTTACCTAGGATTACACTGTTGTGCCTGTGTCTGCAGTGCTGTTTGTACATTGGGTGGTAAAATAGGAGTTCCTAATTAACGAGGTTCCTCACCCATGCATAATGAATCGATAATGAAATAATAAAAGTAAATTAAACTTGTAGGGTGTTTTCTAATGCTCACACTATAGGGTTCATTAAAGGAAGTTAGTTAAAATATACTGGATTAATCTTTGGGAAAATACGAGCTTTGTTCTCAATTCATGTGGCCTAAGGAATCTAAAAATGTCATGCTAATTCTTATTTGTGCCTAGACACTGCAGCACATGTTAAATAATGTAGACACCAGCCTTATTGCTGTATTCTTGTGCTCATTCTACAGTTCTAAATATTACTCATTTCATTATCTTGTAATTAGCTCTTTGTAGCCTTCCCTTAGTTTTCACTAATGATAACCTTAGGAAGCAAAGCCTCTAAACCCAGATCTTTTCAAAATTTTAGAATGAAGGTCCATATTGGGAAAGCTATAATGTAAACTCAGGTTTTACAGACATAATTTCTCAAAATAGAACACAATAACTCCTAGAAATATTTTGGGTTGTTACTTATGTAAATGTTAAAAGAGTGTTAGTATTTCACAAATAGTAACATTATGGGTTATGAAAATCAAATATAATTGACCATGTTGAAGATTATTTCAGAATGAATGCTTAATCATTTTTCAGCATCAAAAATCAATAGTGGAACATCTTAGATCAGCCACATTCAGGGTGGTATGGCTCAGCCATGTAGGGCAACGTGTCTAAAAACAATGAGGAAATGGTTTTATTTGTTGAAAATCAAGTTATATTTTAAAGTTTACTTTATTAAATGATTATCAGATTGAAGGTATCATGCTTCTTAAAAAATACTTTTTCTTTACATTTTAATCTTAAAATGGAAAAATCTTTTTAAGTGAAATGTCTTGTGTTACTTCAAAAAAAAGAGAACTGAAGTAGAAAATAGAATTGCCAACACAAAATTACACTTGATTAACTTTGGGGACAGCATTAATTTTGCATCAAGTGTGCATTTTAGTTTTTTTGGTTGTTGAAAAAGGGTCTTATATTGCTTGGGCTGGAGTCAACCTTGTTATGTAGCAAAGATGATTTTAAATTTCTGATCCCCCTGCCTCTGCCCCCTACGTGCTAAGATGACAGCCACACCACTGTGCCTAGCCATTTTAACATTTCAAGTCTAAGCTCATCTATTGAAGGGTTATTGATGGACAAAATTATTCGATTTTATCTTTAAGTGATTAGTCAAATGAATCAATTTGCTTTTTGTTAGTAAATTAGCTCTTAATGACAGTTTTCAGATGAAAGTAAATGGTCCTATCTTAGAAATCACCCCCCTGCTTTCCGCACTGGAGATTTGTCTTCCCCCACAATGCTGGATGGAAAAGGTTCCCAGCAGTTCAAGCTTTGTTATTTTCCCATTGAAGGTTATTTTAATACAAAAATAACGTAAATATTCAACAGTAGGCGAGTGACTAGTGTACGCTTTCTGGACAAACATGTAGCTCATAGATGCTAATTAAAATGTAAAAAATTGGGAAAATAATTCTTATAGAAAAACAGATAACAGAAAACTGAATTTATGTAATATAAGCATGAGTAAGGAAAATAAAAGCACAATCCCTTAATGTATATTAAATTTGCACAGTTTGGTTCCTTTCTGAACTATTATGTATCATTTATCTGCTTGGTGATCTTGGCCCTGGCAACACATATATTTTAATACTTGTGAGCTACTAAAATTTATTGGCGTCATGTATGGTGACTACATGCTTGTAGGTCGTAGACTGAGGAAGGAAAGGACTGAGTTTAAGGCCAGCCTGGACGGTATAGAGACCCAGTGTCCGTTAGAAAGGAAACAACGTTCCTTTGGCAGCAGTGATGGTGATAGTGAGTGCTCTGCCCTCGCCTGTACAGTCAGGACAGCAGTGATGGTGATAGTGTGTGCTCTGCCCTCGCCTGTACAGTCAGAACGGCAGTGAGTGCTGCAGTGCACACTTTCGTCCGCTCAGTCAGAATGGAGAAGTCATACTGGCTTTGTCCTCCTTTTTTCTCTATGTCTGCTTTTCTGACATTAGCGATAGAATTCAGAAAAAAACAAGCAAGCTTGAACTTACTAAAGGGGAAAAAATGATTTCCTTAAAATAATAATTCACCAGTATTTTGCCCTTGATATGGGAACTTTTACTATTCCTAAAGTTAATATCACAAAATGATATTAAGTATAACTTCTATTTTGAGGTAAATCCTCCCCACATGTATAAAAGACAACATTGAATCTATCATTGCCAAATTACTAATGAAAAGCAGATTTTCTGTTCTTTGAAACAATACTACTACGTTTCTGATGGGATTTCAATGTTATTTTGGTGTGCTTGTGACCACTAAGCTTATTCCTTACTATAAAGCTGTCAGCTCCATTGAGCTGTGCAAGATTTCACTGGGAAGCTGGAAGGTGCAGAGAGAATGGGCCTGGTTTAACACTCCCTTATGGTGATCACATACAGGAAAACGCTCCAAGTACTCTGGATCTTTTGATGAATGGTTTATGCTTACGTTTAAACTTGAAATGTATGAGCAGAATGAGACAATCTTTACAATCAGAATTGAGAAGTGTTACAGTTGAATGGCCTTGTGCTGTAGCAATAAAATGACCAAGTGCAATGACTTTAATAAAATCATCTTCCAAAAGTTGCTGCTATGAATATTTTTAGTTTTAAAATTCCTTGTGTAGCCTACCTTGCCTTCAGTAGCTATTAATGTGATGCAGTTGATGTTTGGACAGTCTAACATTCCAAAATCCATATATATATATATATATATTCTCAGAATAGTATATTCGTTTTTTACAGGTGCTGTAAAAGAAGGAAATGAAAGCATGTTTTCCCCTAAAATGAAATTAATAATAAAAAAGAATTGTATTGCTACTTGTGTCAGTCTTTATTGGTTGTTGTTTACCTTAGTTAACCATGACCAAGGCTACTTATAAATGACAGCTTTTGGCTCATGGTTTCAGAAAGTAGATCCATGATGGATGACAAGGCAAAGGCAAGGCATGGAAACAGCTGAGCTCCTCACACCCTGACCCACAACAGGAGGCTGAGAGAGGCACACACTGGGAACCCTCCAAGCCAGTCCACCAAGGTGACACCATCTTCCAACAAGGCCACATCCCCCAGTCCTTCGCACAACAGTCTAGTAGCTGGGGACCACACATTCAAATATGAGCCTGTGGAGGCCATTCTTATTCAAACTACCATGTTGTTCATTATATGCTGTGTTTTTAAGGATATTGGGAATTATTTGTATTGCTTTGAATTTTCAAAAAGAAAAAAGAAATGCCCAAGTTTTATAGCATTGCAAGTTCTGACTGGCTGGATTTTACAGAACTATTCTTAGTATCTCTTTCATTTGAAACTGCTTAGGTAGTTCCTACCTCATAGGATGGGGGCAGAATTTGAGGTTCCGTGAAGCACCTTGTAGAGCCCTTGGTCCAGAACTAGATTAAAAAAAAAAAAAAGGAAATTGCCATCTTATTCTTCAGAAGCATTTGCAGTGTCAGTGTGATGCAGATGAGCTGAGATTGACAGACTTCTTCCTCTGGTTTTGAGTAGAGCATTCCTTTCTTGGGGGGGGGTGTTGGATACTCCATTTGTGGGACAGATTTGAAGATAGCTGCCCCTTCAGAGAATACTTAAATTGTTCTGGTTGGTCTCAGGCTGGGAAAGGCTGTAAGTGTGCTAGCTCTTCTGAGAGAAGGAAGTTCAGTAGAGCATGGAGTTGTGAGGAGGAGCTAGGATTGCCACTCACAACAGTCATTCTTGAGGCTTCAGGTGTCCATTTGGCTCCCCTAAGCACATCTCATGAGCTTATTGATTTCCTAGTTCCCAGGGTCCAGATGATTAAAAAATGGACAGTAAAAGTCACTTAGTTTTAGAGTACCACCAAGTATTTACGTGGACTTGGGTTCAATCTCCAGCAGTAGAAATTTTGGCAAAAAAAAGAAAAAAAAAAGCAAGTCGTTACATACCGTGGTTGAAAATGGGCCTCTATGGTTGCTTTAAATGTTTGCTGGAAGACTGACCATCCAGAGTATGGGAAATAAATGTGCTGCCTCCTTTAAGTTTGACTGGGAGAAGATCTTTACCAGCCCCGCACTGACAAAGGTCTGATCTCCAAAATATATAAAGAACTCAAGAAACTAGACTGTAAAAGGCTAA
>NC_022028.1:5985060-5985674 GCF_000317375.1 Microtus ochrogaster | reverse complement strand
GGAACCCTGATTGCTCTTTGGGCTGACGAGGGAGGGAAACCTGATCAGGGTAGGGGGAGGAAAATGGGAGGCGGTGGCGGGGTGGAGGCAGAAATTTTAATAAATTAATTAATTAAAAAAAAGAAATGAGGATTCTTAGTCTAAAATTTCAGTTCTGTCTTTGTTGTTCTGCTTTTAGGCTGGGGATTGAAACTTGAGGCTTCACACTTTAGGCTAGCACTGTACCCCTGATACCCTAAAAAAAAAACTCTTAAAGAATGCTTTAATTTTATTATGTGTGTGCATTTTGTAGCTCCACACAGAAGCCAAAGGAGAGCATTGGATTTCCCTGAATTTATTGGCAGTTGTGAGTTGGCTGGTAGGAACCACTCTAAACATGGGATTGCTGAGCTGTTGCTCGTCCTTTGAGTTTGAATTTGAAACCTTCCAGCTTCTCCAAGTGCTGGGAATACAACAAGTGTCTGCCACCATGTTTGGATTCTGATTGCTTCCTTGGATCTGCATAAACACAGGACAAAATTTGGCTATTTAGAGAAATGCTGAGCAAGGGTTGAGTCAGGTAATTAATTTATTATCTAACTCAACTTTGTGCAGATGATTTTTGTCTGAAGGTT
>NC_022028.1:5981200-5984845 GCF_000317375.1 Microtus ochrogaster | reverse complement strand
GTGTAAGTGTATTTGGGGGCAGGTGTATGTGTGCTGAGCCCTTTCTCAGGAACCATCCACCTTGTTTTTGAAGTGTCTTACTGAGCCTAGAACTCACAGATATTTCTGGCCAGTGAGTCAACCATCTCCTTGGCCTTTGTTGAAGTTTTGGGAATATATTATTATATCGTGTCCTCATTCATTCCCCTCCCCTGTTCTTCCCGGAACCCCTCCCCTCTGGTTCCCTTTCCTATTTATCATACATATTCCGTTACAGTCCTTCCAAGATCCCTTCCTTCTCATTACCCCCGTTCTGTTTTCAAGGCATGCGATAAGATGCATATATACATGTACATAATTTTAAAATCCAAACTACATGTTTAGAGATAAAATTCTCGGTCTGCCTAACTTTGCTTAGCATAGTAACTTCTGGCTCCATTTTCCTGCCACTGTCACCATCTCTCTGTCGCTGCAGAGTTTCTGTTGTGTGTGTGCCCATGAGTGTGAACATAGTGTCACTATGTTAGGAGCATCAGTATGAATATTTGTCTCATCAGCTTCACTCTGCATCCTTGATACTTCAGCTTACTGAATCGTACTAATGCTTTCTCCTTAAAGTTATTAATCGAGGATACCTATTTTTAAATTTAAAATTCTCAGTTTCTGCTGAAATTTTCTCTCATATTGCTAACTTTGTCTTCTGTGTTGGTGGCTTTCCCCTCCAGGGCCTGGACTGAATGAATACATGTGGGGTTTTTTTTGGGTCATTTTTCAGATTATTTCTCATTTTCACCAGTGAGCAAACTCTGACATTTTACTTGTTTCAGTCTCTGAGTTTAGGAGTCTTACTGACTTGTTTTTCATGTTCCTTGCACAGTTTATTGTTACATTGCAATTTATAGTGCTGTTGGCTTGGGTCTCTTTCTCAGTTTTAAATTGTTTAATTGAGATTAATTTTTAAAACACTTTAAACTTAATAAGCACAGTTAATAAGTTAATCTTATATTTATCTCATTTGTTTTTAACTATCTTGAGAAAGTCCTGTGCTTTTATGTTTAGGTTTGTTTCCCGCTTACTCTTTCCCTTTATTATTTAGTTTTTTCTGCTTACTCTTTCCCTTTATTATTTAGTTTTTTCTGCTTACTCTTTCCTTCCATAAAACTTTTTCCTTTTATCTTTCCTCAGACTTTTTTCCCCTCCCAATTTCTTTCCCTTATCACATTCACTTACCACAAAAGCCTCTGTTAAAATCTCTTATGCCCTAGGAGGAAACCCTTGCAAATATATAACTCCAAGATGCATATGACCCCTTAACAATGAAAAACTTTAGTTAACTGCACCGTGAAGAAGGAGGAAGTATATTTAAAGTTGTGCTGATGAAACAGGCTCAGAGAAGTTAAGTGGCTTGACCAAAGCCACACAGCTAATAATGGATGGAACTCCTGTAGCTCTGAGTCCCGAGCTGGCTTTGAAGCCTGAGCTCCTACTCAGACAAGTTACTGACACTGCTCTCTGTGGATAATGAATAGGAAGGGAGGAAGAATGGGGTCTTCAGATTTCCTCTACTTCCACCTTTGCTCTTTGTGATCCTCTGCAAACTTTCTTCCACTGGTAGGAGAACCTCCATAATTTGTCAGGGTTATTTGCCATGTCCTCATAATCTGGTTAGATAACTCTACATGGCATGCTCACACATAGAGCGTTAGAGGACATTCTTTACCTTACAGTGCACATCTTCGTAAACTCAAATGATTTTCTGAGATAAAATGCTCACTCTCTAAGAGGAAATTAAATGAACGCTAGATGGCACTCAAGGCCCCACAATTTTGGTGTGTCTTGTTCAAACCCTGTACTTGTATGTAAAGCCACAGAGGGCTCCAGCTACTGATTGGTTACCCAGATCAGCACACAGCCTTTTCATTCTCTCAGCCTGACTACCTCTCCAAGCAGAAATTTAACTGCTAGAGATATGAGGTTGAGGGCCTTTGAATCAGACCAATGTGGCTTTGAAAACTGGCCTTCAAAATTAGTAACCTTATATGTCCAGAAATCATTTCTCTAACCATTAAGATGCACACAAAAAAATTCCTGCTACAGTTTGAAGTCATTTCTTCTTATGCACTGGGGTTGACAGAGGGCAGACAAAGTGCCCTGAGGTTTGAGGAAAATATTCAAGTGACACAGCAGCCACAGAGCCGTCTGGCTGTCCTGTTAGTCTAGTGGCATGGTAGTGTGTGGTGCCTTCAACCCGAGGCTGCCTCAGAGACTTACAGTCCTTCCTCCGCCTTGTCCATCTACCACCTTTCACTGCCATACTGGATCCTGTTTCTCTATTTTGTCATAGAATGCACTTCTGCATCGACCAAGAGGAAATACATCCCTTCTACAATTCTATATGTAATAACCTCACAATAAGGCATGCTGTATCTTCTTGGCGAGTTTCTGGACAGGGCATCTCATGTTACAGTAATCTATCCTACAGTCCTGGGAGGGTGACTTGTGGAGACTGTGGTAGCAGGACAACGCCAGAAGAAGCACATTTGTTTGTTGGTTTAATTCCAAGAAGGAAATAACTGTCATTTCCAAGAGGACATAAGTACTTGGGAGGCAGAGGCAAAAAGGCCAGCCTGATCTAGGCCAGTCAGGGCTATATAGTGAAACCGTGTCCCAGAGGAGAAGAAAAGGTAAAAAAAAAAAAAAAAAAAATCTGCATAGGACATTGAAGCTTCTGTCTTGTGGCAATGCTATAAGCAGAGGGTCCCAGAAATCGGAAACAAATCTGCCCTAGAGATGACATGCTCATCTAAGAGACTCTAGATATGCTGTGAGCTGTGTAGGAGGACCCAGAAAGGTGAGGTGACACAGTTTGCCACAACTAGTTAGCAGAAGCACACATCTTGGAAAAGTGAAAGCTCCCACATGTATCAGTTGGCCTTGGCTCCGAGCTTTACAGTACTCAAACCAGAGATTCTTAATGATGCTTCTGGGATGCTGTGATCGTTCATCTTCAGTGTCAACTTGAAGGGACTTGGAACTACCTAGCAGGCACACCTCTGGCACGTGTGTGAGGCTGGTTTCCAGAAATGACTGGCTGAGGAGGGTGGGATCAGCAAATGTGAACAGCACCATTCCACTGACTGGGGTCCCAGGACGAATCCGATGGAGACAGAAGCTGGACAGCAGCTTTCAGCCTTGTCTGCTTCCTGATTGCAGATATGACACTGCCATCGTACCTTCCCTGCGCTGATGGTCTGCACCCCAGTAAAGCCCCCCTCTCTTAAGTTGCTCCTGCTGTGTATTTTGCCACAGCCCAGAGAACAGTGTTCAGATGTAAATGGAATTGTTTCTTTAGCTTTTCCAAGATAATCAGTGCTATAGAGGGAAACGAGAAACAGAAAAATGAAATAAAAAATTTTTTTTTTCATTTTAGTTCACTACACAGATTTCTGGTGCTTTTTTATTCCACCAATGACTATATAAATAACTTGGACCAATTAATTATACTTCCCTCACCCCAGACAACATCTCCCTATGTTGCCTAACCTGGGTTCAGATTTATGAATCTCCTGCCTTGGCCTCTCAAGTACCCACTACATGTCACATCTTCCTTCCTTCCTTCCTTCCTTCCTTCCTTCCTTCCTTCCTTCCTTCCTTCCTTCCTTCCTT
>NC_022028.1:5963716-5981100 GCF_000317375.1 Microtus ochrogaster | reverse complement strand
CACATCTTCCTTCCTTCCTTCCTTCCTTCCTTCCTTCCTTCCTTCCTTCCTTCCTTCCTTCCTTCCTTTCTCTCTCTCTCTCTCTTCTTTTCTCTTTTATTCTTTAAGACATGGTCTTACATAGCCCAGGCTGGCCTCATGTACGATGTTGTCGATGATGACTTTGAACTTCTGATACTTCTGCCTCCATAGTCCACGTTCTGGGATTATAAGTGTGGGCCTCCCATGTTTGGTTTATCTAGTAGTGAGAATTGAACCCCAGGCTTCGTGCATGCTAGGCAAGCACTCTACCAGCTGAGCTACCCAGCCTCCCATCGCTCTCCCGAGACTTACCTCAGTCTGCACATGTCATGAGTAGCTCACAATGAGGCCGAGAAGGGGAGGGAAATGGAGATCAGAGGACACTGAATTAGATAACATCCTCCCCACCTGGATGTATTGTCCTAAATGGAGTTTGTCTTGCCTTTTGTCATGAATCAACACTCCTCCAAGCTGGGGATCCTATA
This sequence comes from Microtus ochrogaster, assembly GCF_000317375.1. Taxonomy (NCBI): domain Eukaryota; kingdom Metazoa; phylum Chordata; class Mammalia; order Rodentia; family Cricetidae; genus Microtus; species Microtus ochrogaster. The sequence continues at coordinate 5,980,594 of NC_022028.1, read as the reverse complement.
TGCTCAACACTTCCTGTCTGTTCTCTACCAACTCTTTCAGACTTCCTTTATTCTGTTGTGTCCTTCAAAGCATGTATGTTCAGAGCTATCCTAGCAGTACCTAGTAGTGGAAAGAGCCCAGTAATGTTAACAGTGGGAGCGATAGCAGTGCTAGCGATGATAGCTAACATTTATCAAGGATTTGTGATATATCAGACTAGAGTCCACTTCGTGCTGATGTAACAGAGTACAGGCAACTGGACAATTTGTGAAGAACAGGAATTTATTTCTCCTACATGCAAGCAGGCGTCTTTCCCTGTTGTTATGGGAAATGAAAAACAAAGCCAGGAGGTGATGAGCCATTTGCTCTCCAGAAATTATTTCTTCCAAACAAACAAAATAAAGTTCTATCGAAAGAATAGCTTGTTCATTGAGATTCAGCCGAGATTGTCACCAAATCCTGTCCATCTACTCGAATATGACATTAACTCTGCCCAACATGAGCCAGTTGCCCAGTTTCTAAGGCCTCCAACACTGTGCCGTGACTGTTCCTTCTGACTCCATCTTCTGGATCTTTCTGTCTGTGTAGGCAGAGCTGGTCCTACTACATACAGTAGTGTTAACTGACCTAGTTTTGAATGTCAATGTTTTTTTTCCTTAAACATAATTGTGTGTGTATGTGTGTGTGTGTGTGCGCGCGCGTGTGTAGACCCGGAGTTGTCATTGGAGCTTTCTCTATTGCTTTTCACTTTATTATTATTATTTTTTGAACTGGGAGCTTGCTGAGTGGGTTAGGCTGGCCAGCGAGCGGCAGGCTCCTCTCCCGGCTCTCCTCCTCAGCACTAGGATTACAGGAGCATTCCACCCCGCCTGACACTGCTAATGTAAATTCTGGAATTGAATTTGAGTCTCTATGTTTATGTAGCAAGCAGTTTTTTTGGCTGGAACATTTCCCTAGCCACTGAGAAATAGATTGTTTCTAATGTTTTTATTTGTTTGACTTTGTTTGATTGTTGTCTGGTTGTTGGTATGTCAAGGCATACTGCTCTCATGAGTAAACCTAAATATAGCTCATCTTGTTCGGAATAAGTCCCTTGTAGTTTATCAAATTACCTTGAAATTTTGAAGACTGGATTGACTGCTAAGATTATCTTTAAGAGATTTTATTTTAATTCTTAATTATGTATTTATGTGTGTCTGTGTGGGGGCAATTATGGACATGATTGCATTTATTTATGGGTCCAGAAGAGGGCGTCAGATACCTTGAGCTGTTGTCCGCTCTTGTGACCCTACCTGCCATGGGTCCTGGGAAATGAACTTTGTCCTCTGGCAAGATGTGAGTCCCACCATCTGTCCAGATTCCTTAGGATGAAGCTGGATACTGAGCTGGTTGAGAAAAGCACATGTTTCTTTGCACTGATGCACCTCATTGTGGAGGGAAACTCCTGAAGACTCAGGATGTTCTAAACCAGCAATTTTCAACCTGTGGGTCAAGACCCCTTTGGGATGTCACATACCAGATATTTACATTATAATTCATAACAGTAGTAAAATTTCCATTATGAAGTAGCAACAAAATAATTTTATGGTTGGGGTGTGGTACATCTCTGAGGGGAGAGGGTTCCCTTTTGTAAGTGTTACAGCTCTGCAGGGAAAGCTATGCTACAGTCGGGAGCCAAGGAATACCACCGAGTCACACCACGTGACAAGGGTCTCTATTGATAGAGACATACAAGGTGGTTGCCTCTATCGTGTGAGAAACAGCAAAGAACTGAGCAGGAGGCACACTTTATATAGGGTTTCTGGGGGTCAGAGGTGTTCTCCAGGGTGCAGATTTCCAGGGTGGGTATTGGTGGAATTTCAAGCCAAGTCCAAAGACTGGTGAAGATTTCAAACTCAAGGATTGGTGAGCTTTGGTGAATTTTCAAACCCAGAAGTAGGCTCTGACTTTTTTTCCCTGCCTGGGGGTCACCACAATATGGGGAACCTCATTAAGGAGTTGCAGCATTAGGAAGGTTAAGAATCACTGTTCTAACCAGAGATAAAACTGTCCATCCTGCAGGGAAGCTGGTTAAGACTCAGAAAATCTTAAAAGGAGGCTCATTAAAACTTAGGAAGAAAGCAGCTCAAAACCCCCAGCAAGTCCTTGAAACTGACCAGATTCACTAGACCCCTTTTTCCAGTTCACGTTTATATAAGCAGGTAAGGACTGCGTGGGGAGAGACATTCTCAGACTCGCGAGCTACCTGGAAGAAGCACAGACCAGCCAGACTGCCCAGAAGATGAGCTGCCTGCAAGGTGTACAGGGAACTTCAGGTTTCCCACTTTCAGAAGCCGTCACCCATGCTAGGTGGCCTTTCGGTGATGCAATGCCTTTGAGTCTGTCTGCTCCTGCAAGCAACCCCGCCCCCATCATTGTTGGCTATTCACTCAGACGGTGGGGGTGGCTTTTCCTGCTACAAGCAGAGACTCCCAGTGTAGTCCCTGCCCCTGGAGACCTCTGGTCACCAGGCTCCACCCCTAGACTGAGGAGCTCCAAGGGCTCCACCCTGGACTTCTTCTAATGGTCTGAACAACCATTCTCAGCCCCCTAAGTTGAAGGGCATGGGCAGGCCCTGCCCTAGAGAAAAAAATCCCACCAATTCCCCATTTTGCCCCAAGATAAGGCCACATAATCTTTCCAATTCCAGGCCATGCTGGAAAGCTCTGCCCCAACAAGAAACCATATAAAAATTCTGTCTTCTGCTCAGTTCTCTGCTGCTTCTCATCCAGAGGTAGCACACTCCTGGGCTTTTCCCTTCCAATAAATCTTCTGTGTGAGATGTGGATTGTGGTGTGACTTTGTGGGATTCTTTGGCTCCCTTTCCAGGATACCTTTCCCATCTCAGCTGTGACTTGTGACTCTTACGATCCTCCTCTTAGTAACCCCAATACATTCATTCGTTCACCAAGTCAGACTTTGATGGTCTCCTTACTTTGTTCCACCTTTGATTCCCTGTCTGAAGGGAGTCGATGTTGCCTTACCTCTCCCTAGGATGGGCATCACACAGTAGGATGGCCAAGCTTCCAACCAAAGTGAAGGGGAACCAGGGTGTGAATCACCCTCCAGCAGAAAGAGGGAATCCAAGTCCCGTGACACCCAGTCCTGCCCCAGCCATTGGCCGTGGACTATGTGAAGGAAAGTAAACAACAGTTTGGGTGACAAGGGACATGGACCTCTGGAAGCTAGTGCATGGCTGACTGTTTATCAACGCTGTGTTGCAGACTAATGTCCTCGCATGCCTCCCTCCATTTGGGCATGGAGTTCCCCTGATGCTTCAGGAGAAGCGATGGTATCCCCTACTCTGATCCTGCCAGCTATAAGCTGATCTGCCAGGGCACAATGCACTGCATCCAGAGACCATAGCTGCCACCCAGAGCAAAGGCTTGGCAAGCAAGCAAGGCTAAGGAGCAGATCCGTAGGAGTTATTGCATAGATGCTGGGATGCTGCATATCTCCTTCCTCTGAGACTATCCTGACCCACAGACAGTCAAAGAAGCATCATTACCTATTGGAGAACCAGACAGTACAGCCACTGCCCAAATGCCAAGCTTCCCATGCAGAGGACCTGATAACTAATGACAGTAAGCTCAATGACATGAGGGCTGAAGTCCTGGAATATAAGTGACAGTGGCTGAATGGTGCCACAAGTGAGAGATGCAGCAGCTGGGACAGTGACTACATTAGCAGCAGGTTCTGGTGGAGAGCATCATGGGAATGCTGGCAAGTGCTGCAGAGATGCTTGGTATGGTACCTGCTATGTTCATGCATGATTATTCTTGGCAGAGTGGCCAACTGGAGCCAGGCTGATGTGGGTAGATATACTTGTGGGGAACAGACGAAGTCCTGCATGAATGTCCCCAGTGCCTCAGACCCATGGGAATAGGCAAAGCTTTCCCCTGGTCAGCCTCAGAGGACTAGCAAATCCTTCCTCTGGACAAGAATAGATGTTACTAAGCATTGACCTTTAGCTAAAAATGATTAAAGGTGTATGCGGAAGCTCTGAACCAAATCCTCCCTGATGACAGCAACATTAGAACTGTTCCCGGCAGGACCACCCATCCAGTCTAGCTAGCCTGCCCCCTCATCCAGCTGTGTATGATAAACCCATATCCTTGTTCAGTTGTATTCAATAAGCCTGGCCCCTCGTCCAGCATTGTGTAATAAACAAATAAATAGCCTAAGTTTCCGAACTGCTGGTGACTCTCCATCAGAGTCTTTCTGTAGCTGTGTCTGTGTGTCTGTCCTCTCTGTATTTCCTTTTGTCCCCAGCCAGGTCAAATCCAAAGCCATGCAGGTAGAGGCGCCTACTTCTGAGGGTCCAGCCTGGCTGGGGAGATGGCTCAGCTGGCAAACTGCTGTACAAGCCCGAGGACCCGAGTTTGGACTCCCTGTACCCCATAAAAATCTTGGTGTGGTGGAACGCCCTGAAGTCCCCGAGTTAAGGGAGCTGAGACAGGAAAATCTCTGGGGTTTTCTGTCAGCTAGTCCAGAGAGAGTCTGAAGAGGAGAAAAGACACACGGGTTTTGTCTTTTTGGCTTTCTTACCTATCTGGGGTTAAGACACATCTTTTCTTCTGCTGGAAACTTGGTCCACACTGCAGGATTATTTTGTTTCCCCACAGTGTCCTTTCCTGCCCTTGTTTAATAGCTTGTCTTTTTTCTTTTTTTCCCTTTGTGGTCTGCGGAACACTGACCATGCTACAGTCAACAGCCCTGGGAGTCAGGCCAACATATAGACGACTTGCAATTTCATGTCTGGCATTCGGTGGCTCGTGGAGCCATGGGGAAGGCAGTTCTTCCAGGTCTGTGTTTAAGAGGTGAGACCACATTTGAAAGCAACCTTAAGATTAACAACAACTTTCAATAACCGAGGAGCCTATTTTCATGTCCTAAGGGGGGTGGCACATAATCAATACCTGATTCTCAAGGGTTGCCTCCAAGGAGGAGGCTGCTCCTGAGAGTTCCATCCTGAGCTCTGTTAGCACTACCAGAATTGCTCCTGTATGCTGAGTTCTCAGGAAACAACGCATGGCTCAGAGTTTCTTTGCCAGTTACTTTTGCTGATAGGTGTTTAGTACGGAGAGCACACAAGACACATCTTAAATGAAGGGACGCTATGGTTTACATAATTGTCTCTCAAGGGTCCATGCATTACAGGCTTATGGCACCATGGGGAAGTAGCGGAACTTAAGACTTGGGACCTGGTAAGAGGATGTTGGGCTACTGGGGTCATTGCCTTGAAAGGGACTGTGCTGGATAGTTTGATGTCATCTTGATACAAGCTAGAGTCATCTGAGAAGAGGAATGCCCCCATAAGATCTGGCTGCAGGCAAGCATGTAGGGTATCAACTTAATTAATTACTGTTGGGCGAGAGCCCATCTTGTTGTGGATGGTGCCATTCCTGGACTGATGGTCCTTGAGTCTATAAGAAAGCAGGCTGAGGAAGCCATGAGGGGCAAATCAATACGCAGTACTCCTCCAAGGTCTCTGCATCAGCTCCAGCCTCCAGGTTCCTGCCCTGCTTGAGTTCCTGGCCTCCCTGCTTTTGATGATGAACAGTGCTATGAGACTGTAAGTGAAGTAAACCCTGTCCTCCCCATGCTTTGGTCATGGGTTTCATCACAGCAATAGTAACCCCAAACTAAGCAGGGATGTTGGGATTCTGGTCACTGCTCTGACTTGTTTCTGGAGAAGGTAAGAGCAATGTCCGCCATATGTTTTCACTATGATATGCTTTCCTTTCTTTGCAATAGGCCATGAAATGAATGGACCCACCAAGCCTGGCTTGAAACCTGTAAAGTTGTGAGCTCAAGTCAACCTTCCCTCCTCTTGCACTGAGTGAGCCTGGTCTTTCGTCACAGTGGTGCAAAGAGAACCGTAAGTGGCTGTTGGAGGAAGGCTAGACGGCATGGCTCTCCACTCTTCAGGTCACTATTAGATGCCTAAGCCTGACAATTTGCTCAGCAACAGATAACATACAGGGTGTGGACCTGTGCGATGAGAACGGAGATAAAAATGTTCTACCATCTAGTGACAGAACTTCTGTAATGTAGTCCAGTACCTCACTTATGTGTTGGTGGTAACGAGGCTATAGAAATCCTACTGCAGCCCGGTTGTGTGGAAGCATAGTCCTCACAGCCTTGGACTGAAGAATCCCTTTTCCTTTTTCTTCCCAAGACACATGGAGCCAGGCTGTCCTCACACTTACTATGTGGCCGATGATGCTCATTGTACTTCCACCTGTTTCCCAAGTGCCCACACCCCGTACCTCTCTCTCTCTCTCTCTCTCTCTCTCTCTCTCTCTCTCTCTCTCTCTCTCTCTCTCTCTGTTTAGAAGTCGATGTCAGTTTCTTCTCCACCCTATTATTTTGATATAGGGTCCCTTGACTGGCTGACCAATAAGCCCAGAGAGCTTCCGGTCTCTGCCTCCCCAGAACTTAAATTTGGGTGCATCCCAAATACATCTAGTTTTTTATTCAGGCCCTCATACCTGTGCAGCATTTACCAACTGGGTCATTTCCTTAGCTCAGGAAACAACTATCTTAATGTCAGTTCTCGCATTTATAATACTATTATTTTATTATTATTCAGAATATACTCTTTCTACTTTGAAAAGTTGTTATAGGATAGCATGGACTCTCAACTCTGGTAGCAGCCACATATACCTTGTCGTGCTCACAGCTCTCGTGTGCATCAGTAGTCCATCTGGAGGGATCAGCGTGCATCACTCTAGGCTTCTGTGAGCACACACTGTGTATCAGCAGTTCATCTGGAGGGACTAGCCTACATCAGTCTAGGCTTCTGTGAGCACACACTGTGGCATAACACAATCATGAAGTTACAGTGCTAGTCTCACAACACATCACTGTCATGTGAGGCCTAATGGGTATGAGGAAAAGAAACAAACTGTTATAGAGAAAGACTTGGTGTTCCTTAGCTAGGATCCATTCGACTATTTCAATCATAAGTGACAGGAGACTTGACAATAGCTTAAGTTCACAATGCATCAGTTTTTATTATAACAGCTTAGAAGCTAATGATCCCAGATAAGTTTCCAGAAATTAGTGGTGCTATCAAGGACCAAGGGATTTTCTAACTTCCTACACCCACTACACCTCTAGCCCCTGGCTCAACATATTGGTGTTCTCAGCCTTACCACCTCACGGTTTCAAAATGACTGTCCTAGCTGAATACATTGCATCATCCTCCCATCATAAACTCAGAAGGAAGAAAGGAAGGTAGGGAAATGGAGACAAGGTGGCTATTTTTCTAGTGTACCTAGAAAACTATTTTCATCTTCCAGGCAAATATCCTTCTTGGAATACCACTTATTCCTCAGAAAATCCCCTAAAACTTATTTGGTAAAAATTGCTGTCAACTTATGTCTAGTTCAGTGACCAGTGAAGAAGACCTGCCACAACTGGTTAAAAGTCATTGGGAGTCATCAAAAATGGGAAGAAGAAAGAGAAGGAGGGGAGGAAGAAGGAAGAAGAAGAAGAAGAAGAAGAAGAAGAAGAAGAAGAAGAAGAAGAAGAAGAAGAAGAAGAAGAAGAAGAAGAAGAAACAAATATACAAACACAGGTGGATTGCATTTCATTTCAAGATAGTAGAGAGGGCAATAAACATAACTGTCATAAAATGTGTAGCCAGAAGAAGAAGAAGAAGAAGAAGAAGAAGAAGAAGAAGAAGAAGAAGAAGAAGAAGAAGAAGAAGAAGAAGAAGAAGAAACAAAAGAAGGAGAAGGAAGAGGAGAAGAGGAAAAAGGAAGAACAGGAGGAGGAAGAAGAGAAGAAATGAAGAAGACAAAGGAAGGAGAAGAGGAAGAGGAAGAAGAAGAGGAAGAAGAAGAGGAAGGAAAGAAGAAGGAGAAAGCAGTATGGTGTGGGGCAGCCAATGGTGACAGCTCTGCCATGGAATGTGTGCCTGATGCGATAGCATGGAGCTGAAATCACAAGGCAAGGTGGAGCCAGCCTTGAATGCTTTGGAATGCCAAGGGAGAAGCCAGTTAGGGAGGTTTGTCATGGAAAGCCTGACAGAGGAGGAGACACTTGGGACACAGGTGAGTCAGCCAGGTGTGAAGCTGTGGGTGGGGATGGGTGGAGGCTGTTCAGGCTACAATAAATGCCAACTGAAAGCAAGGGCTGGGAACCAGTTTGTAAGGCCATAGCAGGATGAACAGGATGGGCTAGGTTGCTACCTTGGTGGAAATGATTTGTGGGGGACGGGGAGCACAGATCAGATTTCAACATTGGAAAATCAGTGATAAGGGAACCTATGCAGAAGTAGGGTGCTGGATTTGCCTGAGCTTTGGGTGAAACTTCCTCTAGGAAGGGTTGGGTTGACCCTGTTTGAGTATTGGAGTTAGTCACAGAAGAGGGGATGAAGGAGAGCATCAGGACAGGACAGTGTGGACCAAAGCTCGAGGCTCAACACAAGATAAAAAGCCTTCTGCAGGCTGGGGAGATGGCTCAGTCATTAGAGTCTAGGCTCACAACCCCAAAATGGAAAGCCTTCAGCGAGGCAATGCCGGAATATCACATGGGAGTCAAGAGTATGTCTTCTGCTGCAGCTGGAGCTCTGATTTTTTGAGTGAAGGCCAGTCCCTTAAAGTTGGATGTCCCAGCCCCACCAATGAGAGTTGAGTTGATTTTCTCATTTGTTTCAGGATCATCTGCAAGAACACTTACAGTTTTTACAATTATGGTCTTTAGTAGGTGCTTAAAAGTTTCATGAACGCTGGGTGGTGGTGGTGCTTGCTTTTAATCACAGCACTCAGGAGGCAAAGGCAGGTGGATCTCTGTGAGTTCAAGGCCAGCCTGGTCTTAGAAGAGCTAGTTACAGGACAGCCATGACTGTTACACAGAGTAATCGTGTCTCAAAAAAATCAAAAAAAGAAAAAAGATTGATGGACAAATGAAGTGTTAGTGAAAGCTATACTTCTCATATGGAGTGAGTGAATCCCTCTAGGCCTAGACTGGCCCTAGATGGTCCCTGGGGCAGCACTAGACCAAGGCAGCTTCCAGCCACTCTTCCATGCTTTGCAATCGCAATGACTCTCTCAGGTCGTAATAGAGAAACTCTCAGATGAGTTTGATGCTCATGTGTTTTCTTCCCCCAAGACTGTGAACTCTGGAAGCCAAGGAGGCATCTGTACTCGACTGTCTGAGAAAGTCTCATACCCGCACATGCTGGTTCCGATCAAATTTCCCATTACTCCTCTCTCTCTCTCTCTGCCTCTACCTTCAACTTTTGTCTCCCAACTTCACCTGCTATTGTTTGTTAAAACCCATCAAATCCACTCATGCTTCCTGTATGTGCCTGGAAGTAGGGCCACCTACTGGAGCATCTCTGAAGAAGATGGAGTCTCCCTTGGCAGCCAGTGGTTGCCAATAGTGCCTCACTGAGGAGTGGAGTTTCATAAGCCCTGCCCAAGGGTCATCTTTAAGCAAGTCTGCATATCCACATATACCTAATGTACCAGAGATCGTTCATATTGAAAGGGATACTGTGATTGATGAGGGTGTATCTGTGGAGTTTCTTTGGTTGTAATGACGTACTTGTATGAGCTGTACAAGTATGCAGTGGAGATAAATGAGAGATCTTGTACTTTTAAATCAAAACTCTCCAATTAACCTTTATATTCTCAGGTCAATTTCGCTGGGAACCTAACCTTCCAAAAATAAAATACATATGAAAACAGAATTTTCCCATTTGAGCTACTTGACAAGATTTCCAGATTGGAGTATTTACCCCAAAAAGGATTCTGAAATCTAGAGTTTGTGAAAATGAAAACCAAGTCAGCACCTACCGACTCCCCCTTTATGCTCTGGCCACCCCCGGAATAGTCCAAGGCACAGAGGGAGGATGGGAGTTCTTGGATGAGGGTTAGTAGGAAAGTGCGAACGCTGGTCAGTTTCTGTCAGTGCAACACAGGCCTGGGCCAGCTGCGGAGAGGGGACCTCAGCTGAGAGAACGCCGCCATCATATTGCTCTGTGGTCCAGTCTAGAGGAGTGATTTTTAATTATTGATTGATGATGAGGGCCTAGTACACTGGGGATGGTACCACCCCTGGGCAGGAGGTCCTAGACTTTAGGAAAGCCGACTGAGCAAGTCACAGACAGCAAACAGTAAGTCTCATTCCTCTATGCCTTCTGCTTTAGTTCCTGCCTCCACCTTTAGGTTCCGGCCCTGACCTCCCTTCCTGACGGATGATTGGCTGTAAGCTGTAGGCCGAAATAAACTCTCTCCTCTCCATGTTGCTTTTGCTCATGGTGTTTGTCACAACAATGGAGAGTAAACTAGGGCAGCGCGCCTCTCACTCCGATACAAGAGCTTTTCCAGGAGCATCTAAAAAGAAAAGGACATAGCCTGTATAACCATGGATACAGCTTTTCAAACATGAGTGAAAACTAAAAAGGTCCTGAATACATAAACAAAACCATTGTCCCCCCCAACACACACACACAAATACCCCTAACCTCCACCCCACCAAAACAAAAACCTTTGGAAAGGGTTTTAGAATTGCTTTAAGTTTCAGAAAGCTACAGTCCGGTTGTTTTTAAAGAGACCATGTGTTTGTATCAGTCAGTATCGTCTAGGTTCTGCTGTGGTAAAAACTAGCTCCAAATACCAGTGACTAAGAAACAACCTTTTCTTATGCCCACTGCCAGTCACTAAGGGCCTGCTTATCAATGACATGCAACCCAGGTTGGTGGAGGAGCTGGCATTCTGAATTGCTGGCCACCATAGTGGATTATCTATGTCCCCATAACCACAAAGGGGTTCAGAATTTGACTATTGCTTGGCCCTGGAAGTGAGGACAAGTAGGAATGGGTGAAGCCATGCTAGAATAATCTTAGTGTCTCCAACGCCAGCCAGCTACAGCCCTGGTGTGGACCACTTGTTTCTAGCTCCAACTCTCAGGCTCAGGTAGACTTGCCAGGTGAGAATGTAATGGCCAAGTACCAGGATCCTGTGCCACCACCATAGCCCTGTGTCCCTTGTCAAAGGCAGAACCTTTACCATCGGAGAGAGACAGAGAGTGTATGTGTGACTGGGCCCTTGACTCATCCTCTCTCCAGCTCTCTTCCCCTCCCATTTCAGATGCTACTCCCAGGCAGGACCTGTCTGTCAGGCTGGGGCTCCTCTGCACATGGGGCAGCTGTCTGTGGGAGGGCAGCGGCCAGCACAGCTGCCTCAGTCTCTGGAGCTGCCATTCGGGGCCGAAGTGACTACTCAAGAGGTCCAGGAGCCCAGCTGCGGCTCTGAAGAGAGATACGAGGAAGGAAAGCCATTGATGCCTCTTCCGCTCCCAGGGAAGAGCAGGTGTCCCCGAGAGTCTTGTTGACCAGCCACGGTGAGTCCCCTGCATCCTCTTCCTTCCAATGACCTCTGTGCTGAGGAATTTCAGAAATGAGCAGCTAATTATGACAGCATAGCTGGGAGGCTTTGGTTATTTAGGTCTCAATTAATAACACTCTCAGGGACTAGGGACCAAGAAGAATCTGGTGACTTAGAGGCTCTCTATTCAGCAAGAGCTCCAGGCTTGGGTGATAAAAGTCTTACTTCCATCCTTGGTTCTGTGCTCTCCTGACCCCAGCTAAATTTGGAAATTTAGAATTTGGAAAATTGGAATGTCTGAACATCTGATTCCATCCGACCCCCAGGTAATTTCCACATGGTTAAACACAGACGGTCATGAAGCCTTTGTCATTTTCTCCCATCACGCTGTGATGTTTAATACTCAATTTTATTGTGGAAGTTTTGTCAACTTCAAAATCTCCTTGATACCAGAGGGGAATTTTTATATTGTACCAAAAAAGCACTGGAGCGCCCTCAGCCAATGGAGGCAGGGCCATCTCCAGGTCCTACACTTCCACCGAGCAAGTCTTAGCTTGCGGGGGAGGGTGGTCGTTCTCTTCTTTCACCACGTGGGTCACTGAACTCAGGTTGTCCTGCCTTTGTTCACTGAGCCATTTTGCCGGCCCTCTATATTTTCATGTTTTTTTCTTAAAACCATATTGTGGTTGATTCTCCGCTTTATGCTTTCTTTTCCCAAGAGGAGTTTTTGTTAGATGAATGCAATCTTAAAAGTTTTTTTTTTTTTTTTTTTTATTCAAAATGTTTACCCTTTGAATTTTGACAAAATGCTTGTTTCCCCACTGGAAGAAGCTTATTGATTGAAAAGGGAGGCTCATAGTTATCTCTATTCTTTTGGGCTTATTTTGTCTACTCTTTCAGAGTTGATCTGTATTTGTATTTTTATTTTGGAAGTACTTTGACTTCTTAGTAGCTCAGCTGAGAGATCTTCAGTGCACTCAGCAAATAAGGTTGAATTGAACTGAAAGTCTTGCATTGTATGTGTGTGTGTGTGTGTGTGTGTGTGTGTGTGTGTGTGTCTGTGTGCATGTGTGCATACACAGGAGAGAGAGAGATAGAGAGAGGGAGGGAGGGAGAGCGAAAGGGGGAGAGAGAGAAAGAAAGAGGGAGGGAGGGAAGGAGAGAGAGAGACAGAAAGAGGGAGGGAGGGAAAGAGACAGAGAGAGAGCGCTCAAGTGGGCGCACATCTGTATGTGGGTTGCATATGAACATCTGTGTACATTCATGTCATGTGGAGGCTAGAGTTTGAAACTGAGTGTCTCCTATTGCTTTTCACCTTATATTTTGAGGCAGGGTCTGTCTGTACTGGAGCCCTTGCCCACTGCACCCCGCCCCCATCTCTACCCATTAACACAGAGGCTACGGGTGCTCACTCCAGTTCCCAGGCTTTTTACATGGATGCTGGGGAGGTCTGTATGCTTGAGCAGCAAGCACTTTAGACTGACTGAGTCAGTTCCCAGCCCCCAAATGCTGTACTTTTAGTCTTTACACATTATATTAAAAGATCAGATACACCCTCATCTCTTTCCCACCATATTTGCAGAATACAGGGTTACAGCATCATTGTATGTTTGCTGGATGAATGAAAATCTGTAAACAGGAACCAGAATTGGTCTTTATAAATTTGGATATGAGGGGGTTGGAGGGAAGGGGGAGCATGGGGAATGAGACTAGAAACAGTTTTCCCTGGGTCTAAGGGGCAGTGGAGTAGTGTGTCTGTAGAGAACAATGGTACAAGCGTGTTTCAAAAATAGTCTGTTTTCCTTTATTTAATTAATCCTCAGTAAATTCTGAAAATTCTAGACCACTAAGTGATAATAATGTGCTTCTGCCTAGAGGGGCAGGTCACTCCCACTGCCACCACTGTCTCTGAGAGGCGATTGAAGTCAGTCCATCTTAGGAACTTCTGAAACCCCACAGGTTAGGGGATGGTCCTGGGAGTATATAGCTTTGGAGATATACAGAAATTGTTATTTCCAACTATTTCTCTTAGTAGAGTAGCCAGTAATAGCCAAAAGTAGACAGGGAAGCCTCTGATTTTATTTTATTTTTAAGTTGTGGATGTTTTTGTCTAAACACATACCTGTGTGCTCACATGTGTGCCTGGTGCCACAGTGGCTAGAAGAGGGTGTTGGATCCCTTAGAACTGAAGTTATAGATGGTTGTGCGGCCGCGTGGCTGCTGGGATTCAAACCCACTTCCTGTAGAAGAAGAGCCAGTGTTCTTACCTGTTGAGCACCCTCTCCTGTCCTGATTTTATTTTTATAAAAGTTGTAAACTCCTACTGCCTTTGCATATTATTTCTAAGTCTTTTAAACACAGCAAGCAAATTCCTAAGCCCTCCTAGCTGAGTGTCCCAAAGGGACTGCCTCATCATCCTGGACGTTTTGGAAGATGCAGAGCGTGGAAGACAGTGGTCTAGCTCTAGGTTTTCACTTTTGTTTCCTATGGCATTGTTTTGGTTTGTTCATTGTTTCCTTCAGGGGATGGGCTGCTCTCAGTATCAGTCCTGGGTTCCCCCAGTTTCATATGTTAACATTGGTTGGAAGTGCCCTGAGTTGGCTCTTCACTAGTGGGGAGCGCAGTTAAGGTGTGGCACACAGAGGTGTCCTCACACTTCCACGCCAGCTAGTCAGGAGCAATGAAAAGGATGCAGAATGAAGATGTCTGGGTTTACTTTCTGTCGCTGTGATAAAACTCCAGCCAAAACCACCTTGGAGAAAACGGGGTTTGTTGGTTTTCAGCTTCTGTACCGTCTATTACAGGAGCAAGTGTAGAACCTGAAGAAGATAGCACCAAGGAATGTTGATGACTGGTTTGCTACCCCTGGCTTGCTCAGCTTCTTTTCTCATTCAGCCCAGACCTACCAGCCCAAGGATGAATGGTGCTGCCCACAGTGAGCTGGATCTTCTTGTATCGGTTTTCAATTAAGAAAATGCCCCACAGACGTGCCCATGGGTCAGTCTGACAGAGGCAATTCTTAACAATTCTTTAACCCCTTCTTCTAAGGTAACTGTAGTTTATGTCACAAAATAACTGACACAAGGAGATTTATGGAAAATTCTGGTGTCTGAGTCTTGCTTTCATAAATTCTCATTGAATCCAGGCCTCAGACACTGCTATTTTCACAGAAGCTCCTCTTGGAATCCTATTGTTCAATTAAATCAGGAATTATCACTTTAAGCTGCCATTGTTTTCTTCTTTTCTCTTTCTTAGGTTTTAATATTCTTGTGCTGAGCCTTTATGGACCCAGTGAGGTCAGCTGCTCTTAGTTCAAAGAGTTGGGCCAAGTGTATTATTGTTCACGTGGCTGCATCCATGATAAACACTGAAAGGGCAGGCAAATTCCAGACGAGTTTGGTTGAGCTGTGAACATGCCTGGGCAGGCAATTAGTAGCCTTAATGATAATATGATAATAACAATAACAACAATAATCCTACCAAGAGTCTAACCTACTCTACTGTCATGAAGGCAAAGCCATCCCTGAGCAGCTAAACTTGAGAGCTCCTGACTGTTGATCAACCGAAGTCCTTATTTATTATTGAGACTACCTTTTCCAATTATATCTTTGTTTGGAAAGAGTTTGGTGGTGTGGTGACTCATTTTTATCAGTAGGAAAGCTTTGTAACCAAGAAAACACAAATTAAACAGACTGGGCAACAACACCCAAATTCTATCCCTATCAGAGTGGTCCACCCAATTGCTGTGCACAGGACAAAGCACGTAAGCACTAAAAAGTGTTCTGCTCAGCATAGCATCCCAGTTGTAGCAAGGATAATGTTTGCCCCAGGACAGTGTTTAAAACGATTACACTTCAGGCTGGTGAGATGGTCGACGGGTAAAGGTCCCTGCTGTTAAGCCTGATGATCTATCTGAGTTCAATCCCTGGGACCCACGTGTTAGGAGAGAAGTGACTCCACTTCCACACATTGTCTTCTGACCACACACACACACACACACACACACACACACACACACACACACAAGAGTAAAAATTGGCAACTCCAGCTTGTGACCAGGTTAAAAATTTTTGCTTGCTGTGTAAGTGTACATTTTAAAATGTAACCATTGAGCCACCGAGTCAAGAGTCTACCTTTTAGTTCTATCTTCTGTGTGGTAATTGGAGTTCAGCTGCAACTCAAAAGTTTGACTTCGAGATCCTCATTTTGTGAAGGAAGCACTAGTTCTTCTTTACCAGTGAACACAGATGTGAGGGTGGATATCATGTAAAGATTTGTGTGCAATGTTTTTATGAACATCTGTCAGTTAAAAAAGAGTCATTATTTTGTGGCTAACTATCACATGTCTACATGTATTTTCATGACAGTCATGTAATTGTGCATTTGAAAATGAATTTGTTTTTATGTTTTATGTGTATGTCTGTGTTTGTGTGAGTGTATACCACCTATGTGTTGGTGCCCTTGGAGGCTGGATGTGGAGTTATGGGCATTGTGAGCTGTATGATACGGGTGCTGGGAACCGAACCCAGATCCTCCACAGGAGGCTCTCCAGCCTCTCCTCGTGAGTTTTCATGTTGAGCTTTTCTGAGTCTTCCTAGATTTGTTTCTTTTTTATTTTCCCTTTTGATGAATGACACCAAAATTGCTGACTCTAAGTATGTAATTACTATCCTTGACTTTCCCTCCCCTAAATATAAAGTAAAGCAGAAAAATACAGTCATATTTATTATACTATATTTTCTATTAAAAGTGCTAAAGGGAGCCGGGTGGTGGTGGCGCATGCCTTTAATCCCAGCACTCGGGAGGCAGAAGCAGGCGTATCTCTGTGAGTTCGAGACCAGCCTGGTCTACAGAACTAGTTCCAGGACAGCCTCCAAAACCACAGAGAAACCCTGTCTCGAAAAAAAAAAAGTGCTAAAGGGATCACTGCATTTCAATTTTGCCTAATAAGTCACCCTAGTTTCCAAACAATCATTCTAATATTCAAGAGAGGAGCTGTAAAATGTAAAATAAAATGAGGGTGAAGTGATACTTAAAAATCTACTTTTGTTTTTCTTCTGAGACAGGGTCTCCCCATGTAGCCCTGGCTAGTCTGGAACTTGCTGTGTAGATCAGGCTGTCCTCAAATTCACAGAGATCTTCCTACCTCTACCTTCTGATGGTTGGGATTAAAGGTGTACCCCACCATGTCCAATAGAATCTCCTATTTTTCACATGTTGCTGACAAAGAATTTTGAGAAAAAAAAATCTACAGATTCTACTATCCTCTAGAGAAAAAAATCTGTTGTCAAAGCTAATTTCCATGGAGACTGATTCTGATTCTGGATGTTGGACACTTGTCCATTTGTGACGTAACCCATCATCCCTCCCATTCTCTTCTCACAAGTGAATGTGTGTGTGTGTGTGTGTGTGTGTGAGTGCGTGTGTGAGTGTATGTGTTTGTGAATGAGTGTGTGAGCATATATATGTGTATGAATGTGTATATGTAAGCATGTGTGTGAGTGTGTGTGAGTG
>NC_022028.1:5958930-5963194 GCF_000317375.1 Microtus ochrogaster | reverse complement strand
GCAGAGACAGGAGAGCAGGGTTGGTAAGGCTGACGAGAACATCTCTGATGAGTGATGGAGACCAAACCTGCTCATTTGGCCCAGCCCTCTGACGCTGAGATTTTGTTAGATGCAGTGTGAGAGTTTCCTCCAGTTCCATACCTCGCATGTGCAAATACGTTAAGGCTCTGTTTCTGTTTTGATCTGGAGATAGGCTTAGAGTCCTCACTTCTAGCAGATGAGGAAGTCTCCTGGTCCTCTCTCCATTTCACAATGCATCCCAGACATCCAGTTTCAAAGGTCTCCAGCTGGAGGATGCTACAGTTCGTCCTGCCAAAATTCACACTGAAATAACCTTTGACACGCATAGCAGAGTCTCATGACTGGATTCAGACGTTTGCCTTGGAGTCTTGGTTTCCCATCTCCCTTGGGCTTGCCTCCCTGCTAAGCTATAGGAGAGCATGAAGCATGAAGCATCAATCCTCAGAGCCCCGGGCAGGCTCAGGACTGTTACGTTTTGGGCTTGGTGACATTTCAGGAGATTCCGTCTAATCTATGGTTAATTAAAAAGAAGTGAAAATAAAGTAATATGTAGCAATTGTGCTTTTCCATGGCATTCTGCTCCATTTCAGAATTCTTAATTAAAGATTTCAAAGTTTATTTATTTACTTGGTGTGGAGGTCAGAGGATAACTTGCAGAAGGCATTTTTTTTTTCTTTCCACCATTTGATTGATTCCGAGGAAATTATATTTGGGTTCTCATGTTTGCATTTAGCTACCTTGGCCATCAACCCAGCCCTAAATTTTGCATGTTGTTAGTCTTGCTGCTTGCAGAGTCTGTATGACAATAAATTGTTTTTGGTTTTGTGATGACTCACTAGGTGGATGGTTCTCAGGACACACCTTGGTCAGCACTGACATAGTTGGCAGGTGCGCATGCTCACCCCGGGTGCTGTTTGCACCTTAGGCTGAGCGTTCATCTGTTTCCAGCACAGTTTGAGACCTGGATGTGTGAGGAGGAAAGAGCCAGTTCCACAGCGCTTTAACCTTCCTAAGGTTGCAGCCCTTTAATTCTGTTCCCTCAACCATAAAATTATTCCATTAATACTCCAGAACTGCACTTTGGCTATTGTTATGAGTCATGATGTAAATCTCTGATATGCAGGATATCTGATATACGGCCACTGTGGGGGTCGAGACCCACAAGTTGAGAGCTGTTGGTTTATAGGAACTGGCTTAGTAGAACCTATGGATGACTTGAATTTTTAGCAAACTGGGCTTCTGGGGACACGGAGGGCTCACCCACACATGATTAGGCAGCTCTGTGGGTTTGGTTTGGGTTACAAAAAGTCATCCTTGCTTTACCGATTTCTCCTGTTCATATGACATGGAGCCTGTACACCCTGCCACCGGAGGGGCTGCCTCGGAAAATCCCTTTCTGAATGTACAAGAATCTGAGAGACAGAATCTACAAAACTGCTGTCACTGGTTGCTTTACCAGTGAGGACCGCCAGTGCTCTCCCTTTCCAACAAGTGCAGAGAAGAAGGCAAGCACAGAATTATGAAGAGTTGGCATTCCATGACCATGAGGTTCTCATCTGTGGATTTAACTGTGGCCACATGCACACAGACAGACACACGCATACGTACACACACACAGACACACAGACACACGCATACGCACACACACACACATGCACACACACAGATACACACACGCACACACACGCACACACGCAGACACACACGCACACACAGACACACGCACACACACAAACACACACAGACACACAGACACACGCATACGCACATACTGCATCTTTATCAAATATGTACTTTTTCTTGTCGTTCTATAAAAAATACAGTATAGCAATACTATCTACTTAGTATTTACACTGTGTTACCTCCTCCTCCTTCTGATTGTATTTGCTGCTGCTGCTTCTTCCTCCTCCTCTTCCTCCTTATTTTATTCATCTTCCTCCTTACCCTCCTTCTCCTTTTTTTTTTTTTTTGGGAGACTGTGCAATGCAGGTTGACCTTGAACTCCTGCCTCGGCCCCTGGAACCACTGGGATTTCAGGCAGGCACTATCATACATATCAAAAGTTTTATTCTTTTGTCCAGCAACACTCACATGCAACCTCCTGATGACTTCAGAAAGAGCAGGAAGTGAGACTGTGGTTTCCCCTCCTCCTCACTGCCTCTTCTCTGAGCCACACTCACAAGCTCAGCAACCCTGGGCCTTGTTTTCTGGCCAAAAATGGCTCATCTCCTGCCTTCCTGTATTGTGTTAGTCATAAGTGATAAGCTAGAGATGACTAAGAAGGATGTGGGGGGAGGGGTCGCGTGCATTTATGTACAAGCCTCGAGCATTCCCAAACATCAGTATACACGAAAAGTCCTGACAGCAGTCCCTCATGGGCACCAAAGGGCAAGCTCAGTGAGGAGCCACGGATCGGGAGCTGCAAGATGAATCTGAATTTTCCAGTAACTTGAAATGTGACCTTGGGAATACTGTTTACTCTCTGAACCACAATTCCTCCTAGATAGGAGAGAGTCATGGCATCTACCTCTGAAGCTCATAAATTTGTTATGGCGTCAAGAGGAGAGTTAGACGTGAAATCTGTGCAAAGACCAACTCTTCTATGTTTATTTTAGAACAGTGACATGGTAGTCGGGAAAAACTGCAGACTTAGGTTCAGATCCCAGACGTACTGACTGGCACTTGTGAGTTGAGGAGAATCAGCTTCATTAACTGCTCTTTGATTAGGAAGCTACAAGTCCTTTCAGAAGCCCAGAATTGTTTGAAAGCACTGGAAGAATCAATGCATAGATCTGGACAGTAAAGAGGCAATAAGTTTTTCTTCCCCTCTCTCACAATGGCGGCATCTATCAGGCCGCCAAGGGGGAAACAGTAGGATGCTGGCTATTGACAGATGCCACGGAATCTTCTAGCTGAGACCATCTGAAATGCATCCTTGTTGTCTGCCTGGAAGCCTTTTAGTCTGTTCGTGGATCTTATTTGACAAACAACAACTCATCACAGAACCTAAGCACGCAGGCAGGAGCTGACGACCGTCATCAGCTTTGTCCGCAAATGACAAAGTTAAACTGTTAAATTCTGAAGTTTTGTCCACTTCGTACTCAGTGGGATTTTTGACTGCTGTTCTCCTACTGACTTAATCAGCATAGATAGATATTTTCAAGCTGTTGAAAATATTTCCTTTCTCTTCTCAAGATTACACTGGAGAAATGTACTATGGCGTGTGCATTTTCAGTGAACTGAGTCATGTTTCCGAAGCAACCATACACTCAACACATCCCAGCACACTCCCTACATGGTTGCTTTGTGTTTGTGATGTCTTGAGTGTGTGAGCTGTGCTGTGGACTGTCACCTGGGAGAGCTTTAGGGTGAAGCATTTTGGTGTTAGATATATGGAGGAATATTGAAAAGTTAAAATGCCATCAAAGATGAAGATCATTTTGTGGGATCTGGACATTTGGAACACTCTGCATGTTGAGCACAGGTACTTAGTCTCTAGGGTACGCTGTTCTCCAGGGAGAAAGTCCCTGTTTGCAATCTCAGGCCTGTGTTGGGCACCGGGTACTCCATCATACTTTGGTTTCTTTGTGGAGGGTGAGGGAAAAAGTCATTGTTAATTAATACTTACAGTTTGTGTTTGTATCTACCTACCACACACCATGACTTTTGAATGCAGAACTCGAGGCCCTAGGAATGGGGGAAGCGTTGCGTTTTCAAGTCATGCCTCTGTCCTGCAGCTTGACCTTCCTGCTGCTTCCGAACCTTCTGCTTTCACGCCACTGAAAAGGGGCTAAGGGGTGCAGCTCAGTAACTGTGAACGCAATGGGACAAGTCAACATTAAAACACACGGCTCCGCTGAACGAGCAACTGGCTCTATAAGCCTAATTCAAGAAAGGATCAAGTTTAAACAATACCTTTAACCTCGAGAAAAAGCTTAAAGGCACCAAACAAAACCAAAACCCAAAAACCAAAACAAAAACCGTGAGGCATTCTGTTCTGAAACATGGGGAAAGACACCATTCCAAAGTCTGGTTTTTATGCATTTATGGTTTTAGTACTCTTGGGTACTAAAGATGGTGTTGGAAGTTTCTGGGTTTCTGTAGCATCAGAATCATCAAATAGGCCACCCTGCAAAGTCTAATGGAGGCCTCATGAGGAATGTTTCCACATCAAACAGTGATTATTTTGCCATGCACATGATTAGTAATAACCAAAATCATTTTTTTTGTAAACATTACACTA
>NC_022028.1:5956724-5958403 GCF_000317375.1 Microtus ochrogaster | reverse complement strand
CTGGCCTTGAACTCTCAGGGATCCTCTTGCCTCAGTTTTGATTACAGGTGAGAGCCACCACATGCAGCTTTGTTACTTCTTACCATTCCTTAAAGCATTTGTAAAGTTTGTTTTCCTTAAGATTAATAATTTTCTGTATTTTTGTATCCGTGCATATGTATGTGTGCCTATCTGCACATATTTCTGTGTGCAAATTTGTTTGTGCATATGCGAATATGTGAGCATGCTTGTGGAAGCCAGAGACCGATATCAAGTGTCTTCCTCAATGGCTCTCTACATTATTATTATTATTGTTATCATTATTATTATTATTTGTGAGTATGTGCATGCAAGTGTATTGGGTCTCTGTGCTCTGAATCTGGAGTTACAGGCATTTGTGAGTGGCACAGTCTGGGTACTGGGAACTCAACTCTCATCCTCTGGAAAAGCATCAAGTGCTCTTCACTTCTGAGCCATCTCTTCAGTCCCCTTACTTTTTTTTTTTTTTGAGATCTCTTACTCATCTTACTCAATCTGGAACTTGACAATTTGGCTAGGCTGGCTGGCCAGTGAGCCCCAAGCACTCTTTTGTCTTTGCCTCTGTAGTGCTGGGATTATAGGTACCTGAAGCTACTCTTGGTTTTTATCTGGGTGCTGGGAATTGAACTCAGCTCCTCATGCTTGCACACCTGACAGCTTGCTGACTTAGCCATCTCCCAGTCTCTTAAGGGAACTGTGTTTGCGTGGAGTGGTTGTTGTTGCTCTTGGTGGTGGTGGTAATAGCAGTGTGTGTGTGTGTGTTTGTGTGTGTGTGTGTGTGTGTGTGTGAGAGAGAGAGAGAGAGAGAGAGAGAGAGAGAGAGAGATGCTAGAGATTGAAACCACAGTCTTGCAAATAGACCACCCCTATGCTGTCTCCCAAACTGATGACAAAATTTAAAGATAAAGTTAATTCAGAAATATTTAGCTTTCTTTTTAAGTTTTTTTTTCAGAATTATGACAACAAACTCATCTACAGCTTTAATTTTCTCTCATACTAAGTGTGCTCAAAGTGGTGCTGGCCTTGGTGATGAACTGACAGATCACTAGCTGCTTTTCAATGGGAGTCACTGCCTGTTTGATCGACTAAGGATGAGAGAAGGACGGAAAAATAGGTGTGGGGTTTTGGGAATTATGTTCCCCTTTGCATTGTGTGAGAGGCTTAAATGTTCTTACTGAATGCTGAAAGATGTACTGCGAATGTTTTGCCTAATTGTGGGATTTTTAGCAGAATTTCTGCTAGATTTGTCTTTCAAGGCAGAAAGCATGAATTAAAAAATTAATATAATTTCATTGTTTTAGTAATGACATTATTACATATGATGCATGATTGGGTGGAAGAATTCTTTTTGGCTAAAAATGATCAGGTAGCAAAAAGTCAACCATTGGGATAGCCCTTGGGCTTTTCGATTACAGCCAAGAATCTTATTCTTTCAATTATCTATCTATCTATCTATCTATCTATCTATCTATCTATCTATCTATCATCTATATATGTATCATCTATCTATCTAGCTACCTGCCGTCTATCTCTCATCTATCTTTCTATCTTTCTATCTATCTATCTATCTATCTATCTATCTATCTATCTATCTATCTATCAATCTATCATGTGCGTGTCCATCTGTCTATCATCTATGTATGTATCATCTATCTATCTAT
>NC_022028.1:5952063-5956108 GCF_000317375.1 Microtus ochrogaster | reverse complement strand
CTAATTCTGAGAAGCTGTGTCACTTTGTCTGCCTAAAACACCTGATTGGTCTAATACAGAGCTGAATGGCCAATAGCAAGGCAAGAGAAAGTACAGGCAGGGCCGGCAGGCAGAGAACAAAAAGAGAAATCTAGGAGGAAAGGATAGAGGAGTGAGAAAGGAAGGGCCCAGCCACCCAGTGACACAGCCAGCCATGGAGTAAGGAGGAAAGAAAAGATATACAGAAATAGAGAAAGGCAAAAGCCCAGAGGCATAAGACAGTTGAGATAATTAGTTAAGAAAATCTGACTAGAAAGAAGCCAAGTTAAGGCTAGGCATTTATAAGTAGCAATAAGACTCCATGTGGATTTATTTGGGAGCTGGGTGGCCCCAGAAGAGTCAAAGAGCAAAGGAATAAAAGCACCAACACCACTACTTATCTAATGCCCATCTGCCTATCTATCTACCTATCATTTACCTATCTATTAACTATCAGTCTATCATGGTGGGAGGGGCACATGCCTTTGGGTATTGTTGAATTTTATTTTTAATAAAATGTGAATGGGCATGTATTAATCATGCATAATAATGGATTTGTACTTGAGGCTTTATTCATGCATACAATGAATTCTGATTATGCAAATACTTTTTTCTGGGAGTTTAGACATCTATTATCTTTCAATTACTATCTCACTCAGGATGAAAATAGTAAGGGTTAATGTTAATATTCTCAGATGAATCCTTGCCAGCGGGTTCTATTCAATCCTTTGTGTCTCTTATGCATTTTTGTCAGATCGTCCACCACATTTCCTTCTTTCTTTCCTCTCTTTCTTTCCTTTCTTCCTGCCCCCTTCGTCCATTTCTCTTCCTCTGTTGGGTATATTTCTGAGTATATTGCATGCCTATGACATGCCAACATTGTTGGAGATGGTAAGCAATTGCTTTAGTTTTGTCTTAATTTCTGTTAAACGGAACAAGAACACTTCAATTCCAGAAATTCCTATTTATGTAGGGAGACACACTTCTTGGGTTGAGGAGGAGCGAGCTAATAGGATAAGCCTATCCCTTATCCTTCAAAGGTATTTCTAGGCCACGGTTATCCACAAGAATCCTTGTTTATATTCTGTAGCTTCCTACACAGTTCCCAGCCCTGTTCTAACCCAGGGAGTAAACTGACATTTCCATTGCCTAAACACAGGCTGTTATTTGTTAGAGCCAGTAGGGCAGGTGAAATACATCAAGCAGCTTTGCTCAGAGGGATTCCTATGTGAGGCGTGCCATGCAAATCAACAACAGCGAGCGGGGCCAGTGCTCCCACGGCAGCCTCCTGGTAATAATGACTGTGGTAGGACACAGGGCCCCCGCTAAGGGCCAGAGAGCCAGCTGCTTGGGCAGCACTGAAGACAGAGTCAAGTCTCCTATGAGCACGGCCCCTTCAGGAGCACCGTGCTATAAAAGCTTCACGTTGAAGATGTCTTGTCTGTTTTTCACAGAGGCAAGGATATCGGGTGTGTGGAAGACAATGACCCCTGCCCTTTGGTTGTACGGCTTGGTGCTTCTTCTGCCTACGGAATCCTGCAGGATATTATGCCAGGTACAAATGGGGGAGAGTGGGTGACAAACGGACAGAGAATGCTCCAGTCGCCAGCTCCGAGGGCTGAAGCGTTAAGAGGAAGGCGGGGATGAGGTGGGCCAGCACAGCTGAAGAAATGACAATGACAGGCGGCAGAAAAGACCGCCTTGCTGCCAACTTGTCTCACGTTAATTTGCCCAATCGGTTCTGAAATCCAGGGAAGCTAATGTAATTCAAGGGTAAGATGCCTCACCCCCATATTCTTGGTGGTGACTCTTGCTTCACACCGAGGGTTGCTGCGGTTCCCCGAGGCTGTGAGTAGTAGCGGTAGAGAAGGTTGCCACAGTGCCCAGGAGATGCTAGAGATGATATTTAGTGGGCAGGACCTCAGAATGATTTGGCACAATGAGGCAACATCTCATTCAAAGTGGCAATAGCATTTCCTTTTAGAATCTTGGCAGACGAAGAGGGTGGAGTTTATAGTAAATTACTCTTCCAGTATGTAGGGCCAGTGAACCCTGCGACTCTCTGTGGAATATTTTTCCTCATCCTGGGCTTTAATTTTCCTCTTATTTATTGAGAAGAAGGTGTGAAGGAACATGGTGCTATAAAAACACTGAAGAGACGATTTTAAAGTATTATTTTGGGGGAGAGCGCTATTATTTGACTGTGGGACCTGGAAGGTCGTCTTGGGACTCACGGGTGAAGCTCTTATCCCTCACTTTATAGACGGTGGGACTGAGGTTGGTGATGAAAGAATAACTTCTTATGAGTTAAGATGAACAAGAGCCTCCTTAGGCGAGAATGATTTTGGAAGTTTTGTCCTGAGTTTTCCAAACAACATTTGCCTTCCTAATTAGCTTGGCCTTCTCCTTTGTGACCCCCTTCCTTCATCGTAACATTGATTGAAACCTGATTTCTGAGAGAGATTATAGGAGCTATGGGAAGATGTTCTTCTGGGGGCATTCTGATGCCCATAGCTTGGTACTATCTTTGTTTTCTCATCTGCATGGGAGACAGTTGTTATTGTTATTGTTGGGGCTCACCCTGCCTGGAACATTCTATCCTTTTCTTCCATTGTTCACGTTTTTGATCCTCAAAGCTGCCCGGTGCTACCCCTCTCCTTACTTTCCCATAGGTAAACATGCCCACCGGGAAGTTCTCCAGTTTAAGCAGGGCAGGTTAGTGTCTGCCTTTCTGTCTAGAATGAGGTTGAGGAATGCTAATATTTGGAGGTAAAGTCACCCACCCTGGATGCTACCTAGACATGAACTGACCAGAAGGACCAGGCATGATGTACCTAAGGAAGCTAACTGGGCTGAAGCAAATCAGATCTTTGGTGTAGAAAGGCAGACTTTCTGGAACCTCTTGTTGGTAGCAGTGTAAGAAGGCAGACATTCCAGAACCTCTTGTCAGCAGTGTAAGAAGGCAGACTTCCCAGAACCTCAGTAGTGTAAGAAGGCAGACATTCCAGAACCTCTTGTTAGCAGTGTAAGAAGGCAGACTTCCCAGATCCTCTTGTCTACAGCATCCCATGTCCTGCCCACACACGCAATTAGTTACCCGTACCTTTTCTGGAGTGTTTAGCGACCAGGCATCCTCCACAGTTGTATACTGCAGATCATGGCCATGTCCATACGGGCTTTGGGTGACTCGAGAGGCCCTCACTTCCTGCCACACATCCCTGCTGGCTCTTGATCTGGTGCCTGACCTTTGGAAAGAGCAGTGCTGAAGGAATCAGGAGAACAGATTCTAATGTCAGGAATAAGAAGAGTTCCCTGTGTGGCCTTTTTCAGGTCACCTCCTCTAGAACAGTCTCTGCATTCTTATTCATAAAATAAGGAGATCGGATGGACTATCTACACAGCCTTCAAGATGTCTAGAAATATTATTGTAGTCTTCCAGTTTACATGCAAGCGATGCAGCTTTTTGACTGAAACCCAAGGGCTTTGTTCCCATGAATACAAACGAGAGGCTGTCATGCACTGGCGAGTTCAAGGAATCCTGTTTCATGAGTTCCTCAGCGACACCTCAGTTCTGGAGAGACCTCACTCAATTCAGAGTCTCCGTAGCTTTATTTCATAGAAAAAAAAAACCAAACAGGTAATATTTATTATTGTTTTTAATAACATGGAGAAATATAACATTTTTAATAAGAAAAGAAAATGAATACCATGTGTCGGCCAAACAACAATGTCCAGAAAATGTCTTCCCTAGTCGCTAGAATCTTGAAATAAAAGTTGGAGCCATGGATAATGCTCTTCCCGGCCACTAGAGGGCACTCGTTTCACTCAGAAATAGGAAGACTGCGTTTGTCTCTTTTCCCATACACATGTTAATATACGCACGCCTGTATTTGTGAACGTACACATGAATACCAATATGTTATTGCACAAGTGTACATGCGTGCAAGACCTTGAGTTATTTACATGAGGGGAAGGAAGACAATGCACAATTATGTTTTTAAGGAACTTAAATTTTAATTGAGAAGTT